>NW_025318946.1:0-342525 GCF_016746245.2 Drosophila santomea
GTGAATAATGAAGGCAAATATTTCTTGCCGCACCAGGCTGTAATTAGAGATTCAAGCCTCTTGACCAAATTAAGAGTAGTTTTTTATGCTTCAGCAAAAACCACTAATAACAAAAGTTTGAACGACATAATGTGGGTTGGACCACGAGTTCAAAAGGATATTTTTGACATTATTGTTAAATGGAGGAAATGGGAAATTGTTGTTTCTGCGGACATTGAAAAAATGTACCGTCAGATTAAAATAAATGAAAATGACCAAAAATATCAATATATTTTATGGAGAAATTCTCCAGAAGAAAAAATTAAAAATTATAAACTAACAACAGTCACTTATGGTATGGCATCTGCACCATACTTAGCTACTAGGGTTCTGGTGGACATAGCAGATAAATGTCAAAATAAAAATTGTAAGTGAAATAATAAGAAACGATTTTTTTAAGAAGCGATTCTGTAGAAGACGCCAAAAATGTTGTCCAACTAGTTTCAAACGAATTACAAAATAATTCAGAAATAATACACTGGGTATAACAAGGTTCTTAGTCTTATTGAAAATGAGAGTGTTGAAACACTTGGACTTCAATGGAAACCACAAAAGGATTTATTTAAGTTTAAAGTAAGCTGTGGGTCATCCAAATTTACAAACAAAAGGAAAGTACTATCGATATTATCTAAAATATATGATCCCTTATGATGGTTGGCTGCCGTGACTATTTTAGGAAAGCTTTTCATTCAAAAACTTTGGATAAGCAAAAGTGAATGGGATCAGGAATTAGCAGCAGAAGATTCGAAATACTGGGAAGCATATAAGGAAAATATATTATATTTAGAAAATATTCGAATCCAAAGATGGATTAATTCTAGAAGTGGCATAAGTATTCAACTACATGGATTTGCTGATGCCTCAGAAAAAGCATATGCTGCAGTAGTGTATGCTAAAGTAGGAGATGCTGTAACTATAATAGATAGCAAACGTAGAGTCACTCCTGTAAAAAATAGAAAAACTATCCCTAAACTAGAACTGTGCGCCGCTCATTTGTTAAGTTTACTGATCCAAAGAATAAAAGAGTCATTAACCAGTAAGGTAGAAATATATGCTTGGAGTGATTCCACTATTACTTTAGCATGGATCAAGAATGGCCAGAGTAAGGTTAAATTTATCAGACGAAGAACGGAAGACATTAGGAAATTAAAAAATACTGAATGGAATCATGTGAAGTCAGAGGATAATCCAGCAGATTTAGCATCTAGGGGAATTGATTCAAAACAATTGACACACTGTGATCTTTGGTGGAAAGGTCCAAGATGGCTAGCTAACCCAAAAGAACTTTGGCCTCAGCAGCAATCTGTTGAAGAAACTGTACTGGTAAACACAATAATTAATGACGAAACAAATGATCCAATTGGTATAATGGATGAAGATGATAGAGAGCAATTAGAAGAAAATATGAAGAATTTGTTAGATAACCAGAACAACCTTGATAAACTAATTCAAAAACAAACATCTGTGGTTGATTCAACTTCTAATCTATTAAGGAGAACAACAGAAGATGTTAACTCAAATTTTAGAAGTATGCAAATAGGAATTGGAACATGACAGAAGTTCTTAAAGAAATTATTATGTTTATAAGGAATCAATAAAATTCTTTATGGTTACGAAAGCTACACCATTGATGAGAAGGCGAAAGAATCAAGCAGGTATTAGAAGCCTGTTGATTGATATTAATCACGGTAGCTAAATACAAATATTCTCAGGCCAATCAGCTTAAAAGAAATTCCCAAAATTCAGCAGAGTCTTTCGGAGAACCTAGTAATTCCAGGAAAACGGTCAGGTACGGAACTTAAGGAGGTATATACTGTTAACAGCCAGGGGTTTATTCATCGACGATAAATGTTAGCAGGCATCCATCCAAATTGTTCAGGCTTATTCCGGTGCCAATTCGAAATGAAAGTCGGATAATAATGTGCATACAACGTCCGAATATTTAATTTATAATTTGAGATATTTCCTATCACATAATGACGGAAGCCAGCTTAAATCAATGTCAGAAATGGCAACTAAATAAGAGAATATGCAAGAAGTTGGCCCTGAATCTTGCCAATGATAATGCATGTGAGATTCAGCCTCAAAAGCCAAATAAAGCGGCGAACTGGATCTTTAAAACAGTAGTCGACTCTAAAAGTTACTGGGTAGAGTTAGAAAAGAAAAGTAGTTGGTTGTTTAAGGTTCCTGTGAATTCAAAAGTCCGTCTGCAATGTACGCCGGACACCGAGCCGCGACCAGCACGCCGAGTACACCACGCAGTGCGTCCCCGGAACACGAGGGAATCCCAGGGAGCGTCGCGCGCCAATACTCCCTGGTCGACGCGAACGCGGGTTCCGTAGTGGTAGACAAGGTGATAATATGGGGCCTATCTTCGATGGCCCTCCGACCCACTCACATTCGTTGAACACGTAGAAGAGCGGCAGACACATACCGGATTGACCGGAAGAGCTTCTCGCACGCTTTGGGGTGTTACTGACTGGCCGATCCGCACCAGCGGATTAAAGGAAAGTCTAGACGAAGACCGCCGGGAATTTCTAGATTCTTTCTGTCACCCCGATACTACCAACGTCTGAAGACGAAATCCGGACGCACTATCAGAGGAAACACGAGTCATTCAAGGAATACCTAGTCGATCTCCGACTAAAGATGAGACGCGCGGGACTTTCAGAGGAACAAGAGCTAGAACGCATATATGAATATGCTGCGGAATATCAGATGTTACAAGACGACAGGATTCTGGACTTTGGCGAGCTGACTCAATTCGGGTAAATTTCGAAGTTGTGCTCAGCCGAGGAGGTCAAGCCATCGAGGCTACTCTACTGGCGAGCGGAGACAGAGAGTTCTTCGAGCAACCATATCCAACGAATCGGGAACTCACGGACATGCAACGTCCACCGCGGTACAGTCGCCACGACCTCGGACTACTACTACCGACGTCGCCAAGCCAGGAACCCCAGTCAGGCGGGCCATAGACGCACCATCCTTCTGCCGAACTGTGGACAGGCCGGCACTTCGCGCAGAGTGTCGAGATCCCAGGACATATTTTTGCTGAGCCCCGACGCAGGGAAACGGACAAGGGCCTCGAGTATCCGGAAATTACCCGAGGACCCCAACGAACGCCCAAGGAAACTGACGACCGCGATCCAACAGGATCACAACCGTATCTGCGCCCAGGTCACGGTCGAGGGACGACCCTTTACCGCTACCCTGGATACGGGGGCCTCGCATAGTTTCATCAGCGATCACATGGCGAAACGACTAGATAACGGGAACAATCTTCGAGCCATCCGATCCCGGGTCAAGCTGGCGGATGGGACAGGCCGAGAAGTAACGCGGAGTAACTGTCCAGCTGGGCGAAGCTCAGGTCAGCATCTCCGCTCTCATCATGACAGACATGACCGATCTCCTGCCTGGCATGGATTTCCTGTGTTACGGAGCCGGGACCCTCCAATGCGGCGGGCTTCATACTCCAGCACCACTATCCTATCCAGGGCCGAACAGACGGAAAGAGGACGCACAAGCGTACCCCGAACCCCACGGACAAGAAGCCGGGGCGCAGAATCTGGTCGCCGACGCGTTGTCACGCCAACGTGGCCATGGTACGCCAGGCACAGGTGCAGGACGACTCTGTAAGTGAATTAACAAGAAGCTGCGGAAAATCACCAGGAACCGACGAAGTATCCAGACTTTCGGGAAGAAAACGGACACTTGTACCGACGCACAGGTGCCATGACCCCCACGGCTGGACACCTGGGCGTACGGAAAACGTGTACGCGGCCAGGATTGTTCCGAGAGGTAGCGCTCTACGTACGACGGTGCCGCAACTGCCAAAGGTATAAGGTAAGCCAAGAGAAGCCAGCCGGGAGAATGTTTACCCGACAGGTAGACGAGCCCGCGTATTCCAGGCTTTCTGCAAGTCTATGGGAATGGAATTATAGCACACCGCGCCCTACACGCCTCGACAGAATCCCACGGAACGGGACAACCGAACGTGAAGACATGATAGCGCAGTATCTGGGGAAACGCCCCAGAACACGTGGGATCAGCTGTTACCAGAGATCCTCGCTCGCGGTCAACAGTAGTGTATCGGACACAACCGGGTTAGCCCGCCTTCCTTGTTTAAGGACGAGAGCCACGCTTGCCCAACGCGATCTACGCCGGGACGAGGTACAGCCCTGGTGCCCCCTGAGGAGAAGTGTCTGCAGCTCCACAACATTTTTCAAGTCTCCCGCGAATACGCCGAACAAGGTCGACACTATCATCTCAGGCGACGGGAATGCAGACCAGCACTGGGCTGAAGGATTCGCGCGAAGCTAGCCGCAAAATACGACGGACCATATCGGGTTATAAAATTCCTCTCGCCGAACATAGTCACACTGCAGGACGGCGGGGTCGCCGACGTCGCACCACGGGCATTCATCACTGAAGCCCAACCATCAGGACGCGACGAAACCCAACCGGTGGACAGGAAGAGGACGTCACAAGTGAGGACAAGGCTCCAGGCGCTGGATCCTGGTCGAAGGTACCAGAGTGCCAAGGAGGCCACTTGATGCTGGGCGCGCTCAGCAAACGTCCCACCCCCCCTCGGGGAAATGAACACTAACCTGGTTCCCCTTCAAGCCATGGACCGCCACATCGGACTCCTCCGACAATCATCGCGTCAGCAAGGAGCTCACGGAACCATGGGCGCCCGCGTCGCCACCGTTCGTCTCAACACTTGCCCTTTCATATAATATTTCTAGCCCACAGCGGCAGAGCCGAAACGACGCAACCAGCCGAACCACGATCGGCCGGCTAGCCACTCGTGTCGGCCGAAGGCGACAACGCTTGTGCGGGCAGAGCGATCGGCGGCAGAGACGAGCTACTGGACGAAACGCTGCTTGCCGATCGAGTAGTTGAATTTTGATCGCCGAGCTGAACTCAACATTTTTGGCGACACCAGTTTCCACGAGGAACAGGACGAAGGACACCTCAGATCGGCAGCCATCATGGTTAGGCTAGCCGGCCCGGAGGAGTAAAAAAGGGGGTGAGCCGGCTCTGGCCGACCCCCTGGTGGGGAAACCAGCGGGTGGTGTGTAGGGAAACTAGTCGCGAATGAATTCTAGGAGTTAAACTAAAATAAAGGACAGAGTGTGAATATAGGAGACCAAAATCGGACAATTTCAATCCTGCCTTTCCCCAACTCTCCTTTCCCCCCTCGAGCCCCGTTCGGGAGCGGCACCGCGCATCGCAGCCGTTTTCCGGACGAGACTTCCTTTTCCTCTTCGAGCCCCGTTCGGGAGCGGCCCGCGCATCGCAGTCGTTTTCCGTACGATAAAAACAAAACGAATTATAATCCAAAAACTCCCGAAACTAACAACAGCGCAGATGTGTAGTAACAGCACTGAACATAAAACATTAATCATCTCTAAAGTAGTTATTTATTGCAATGACCTTATATACATATATCGACACCATTCTACAAGAGTTAAAACCACAAAACCCTAACCCAACTCTAACTCTGATAGCAACAACATCACCTTAGTTGAAACTGGGTTGATTATTATAACATTTGAGTCACACAAACTCCGATGCAAAAAACGCCTCTGCTACGGTCATCCAGCAAGTTTAGAAACTTGCGCAAATTTTTCAGAAATAAAACACGCGAACGACGGAGAAACATGCACAAATAAAAAAACTGCTTAAGTTGCAGAAACAATCCAGAACCTAACTATCAGTACAGCCCAATTGACTGCAAATGCCCTACTTTCATTAAAAATAAGGAATTATAAGCCATTAAAACCATAGAAAAAGTGAACCATAAAACGACACGGTTTCAAACAAAGAGACACCTATGCCAAAACACTTAAGAACAGCACGACCCGAACATAACCGAACATTCACACAATAAACTCACAATCACAACCCAATCGCAACGTCAAAATAGCACACCACATCAATAGCACAAAACACTTCTTCTAAGACACCAACAACTGGACAGCCAAAACACTCTAATATCAAACCAACCTCTCCAACACCATCACCACCACGGCTACGACAAACTAGAAGACATGGACACTGACCCCACACCTACCAGAAAACGATCTACGTCATACTCATCACAACGCAAAGAAGACCTAAAAATAAAAATCTCCCCAAAAATAAGTCTAATAACCTATCTACAAGCCTCAAAGCATCAAAAATAAAGGCCAATGCTCTGAACAAAATCAAGAACACTAACAACAGCGACAGCGAATCCATATAGAACCTTAAGCTCTACGCAAAACTTAAACCTAAATCATTTTCTCACAAATATCTCAAACTATAATCCAATGGAATTTGAAAGGATATGACAACAACTACAGCCAACTCCCTTTTCTCATAAAAAAATTCGCTCCTCACATAATTTCGCTCCAAGAAACTCACATACAATACATTAATAACATTCCTACCCCAATAAACTACAAACTATTAACAAATATAGCCACCAACGGATTTAGGGGCGTAGCACTACTAGAGCACAAGTCAATTCAGTACACTGTCCTCAACATCATAAGTGATATAGAAGCAATAGCCATAAATATACAATTTAAACTAAAATTCAACATATTTTTCACCTACATTTCTCCGACCAAAAACATTACTAACCATTACTAACCTACAAAATAACGGGAAATTTTAATAACGGGAGATTTTAATGGATGGCACCCACCCCCAACAGAAAATAAACGCAACTTATTCTTTAAACAACAAATCCCCACACACTTTGCAACACACAATACTTCGACCTCACACTCTGCTCTCCAATCCTAGCCCCACACGCCAAATGGAAAATACTAAAAGACCTTCATGGTAGAACCATTTCCTTATTATCACGACCCTTTTCCCAACAACCAATATCACCCATATCCGTACTACTATTCCTTATAGCTTTCAATAAACTATCTAACATCATATCCCTACACAAAGAAATTAAATAAAATGCATACGCCGACTTTTTCCTTATAATACATTTCAATAAAAACACAAATATAAACTTCAGCTTAGACAACCTACGAGTATTAAACGATATAGAAAATTCGAAATGCCAAATGCAAACACCTCCACATATGTAAAGAGCACCACTGTACTTGCAAGATTAGCTGCAAAAACATCAAAACATCTTCTACACTAACACACAACAAATAACCTTAAACCTCATAATTTCATATTCACTGACGGCTCAAAAATTAACTGCACAATAACATTCGCCATTATAACGGAAACAAACATGAAATACTGCATACTGCCTCCATATTCATCCGTCCTCACCTTCGATACAATTGCCATTCTAGAAGCAATCGAAATTATTAAAAACCGAAGAGGCAAATTTATTATCTGTTCCGACTCCCTATCAGCAATAGACTTAATTCAAAATACAAATAATAACAACTTTTACCCGAACAGAATACGATCACTAATAACGCAACATGCTCCTAAAACTAAAATAATGTGGATTCCTGGCCATTCAGGTATTAAAGGAAATGAACTAGCTGATCAAGCTGCAAAAATAAGCCACTTATCCTCACCCCAAACATAAATAACACAGACATAAAAACATCTTAAACCTGAACTTGCGACAAAAAAGAATGAAAACATAATAAACTGCAGTCAATGGTACCAATCAATTAATACGAATCACACACCTGCAATTACCTTAAACAATCCCGACAAATTTGGACCATTGGGCTCGACCAAGTAAAAATAATACGAGTTCGACTAGGACACACAAACATAACCAACCAACACTACCTAAATCCAAATTCAATACCAATTTGCCCGTTTTGCCAAGGTGATATCTCAATAAGGCATATATTAAACTCATGCCCATCCCTCCTACAAACCTAGACCTTCTTAGCAAACCCAACCCAGATAACTTACAAAACTCTAGGATAAATGTACATAACAAACACAGCAATTATTTAGCCAATTAGCCATTAACTAAATTAAGATAAAAACACATTGTAAACCAACATAGCCATAGGCCCTGCAACCAGTGCTATACCATTTATGTTATTTTATTTTTGTTAACTACTCTATATATTATAATAAATAAATAAAATATTTGAAGGTCAGGATAGAAGGAATGTGAAACTGAAATCTAAGGGGAACAGACCCCGTGCAAGAAGCAAAGATCACAAAAATCCCGAACAAGCGCCACCGACTTATAGCATTTTTAATTATTTGAATATTTAAAAAGTTTACATATGTAACTATAAAGTAACCATTTCCTACATTGCACCCGCATGTAGACTGCTTGTTAAGCAGATCAGGATAATAGAGTTTATGCAGCAGTGATAAGTGTCCGATTGGGATAAATTGCTTTGTAGGTTTAGCAGTTTAGTTTTAATTAATATTTAAGAGAAAAAAATGATATAGGGCAAATAATATTCTGCAACCATTCTTCTTTCCCATTCGCGCTTTAAGGCTGTTTTTCTCTCTGTACATGAAGCGCTTCAATGCGGGATGCAACAGAGAGTATGTTAACATTAATATAAACACAGCTACCCAATATATATAACTTTAACCACCTACTACTTCTGGCGTTTCTTAGCTCTAATTTGTTCAACTATTAATGCGTTTCTTATAAAAGTTTGAGACCCAATTTTTGAAAAAATTTACAAATAAAAGAAAAACAGAAAAAACACATATATAAATTATGTTTTAGGTGTAGCCCTAGGTTATCCCGCGCCGCAGTCCAAGGGGAAAGGGGTTGAGTAGTTCAGCGGCGATGCAATCGGCTGCTCTGCTAGGGCTGTATGTGCTGGAGATCTTCTCCTCCGGGGATGACGTAATCGTCACGTAGTCGTCTCCTCAGCTAGGTAGGGGTGGTTCGCTGGCCTTTGCTCAGCGCCGTTCCTGATTGTGATCAGTTTACGATGAGAGAACTTTCTCCGTTATTACCTGCCCTAAGGCTAGATAACCAATTCAACAAATGCAGCTTTAGCTGGAGTAGGATTTATGAGCCACTGCTCTTTATTGTTATACAAATCAAACTGAAACTTATTCTATTTTACAAAAGCTATTCGCGGTCGGCAAGCCGACCGCTCGTCCAGCAAAGTGCTGACACTAGCAAAACAGCATATCTCCCCATACCGGGAAGACCAATGAGACCAGACACGGCCCCTACAGAGTTTATGCTGAATTTGCATATAAAATATAGGGTAACAGCCCCGAACTTATATCGACTTAAATCTACTCAATAACAGTGTTAACTACTCCCCCCTCAGGAATATGCCGTCCTCGGTCATCTGAAACTTGGCAACGACTTGTTGTATTTCAATCGCATCTCGTCTCCTCCTCAGCACCAGAGTGAGCAGGATAGAGCAGCTAATGAAGACGCTGATTCCCACGCCGACCGCAAACCAAATGTCTGTAGTTCCAGCCGATACCACCTCCTCCTTAAGGCCTTGGATAACCTCCAAGTTTTCGTTGTTGATCCTTTGGAGAAGCGGCTTAGCCTGGGATCGTGGCCGATGATGTTTAGCAATGGGGATGCAGCCATGCCCGGTACTTTCCTTATGGCTTCACGTCGGTTGGCATATTTGGTGCCGTTGATGAAAGCCACTCGCTCGAACATAATTAGATGTGAGCCGTTGGTATCTATTTCGGGGCCATCGTCGGTGCTGACTTTAGCTATGCACTCGTTGGTTATTATTACGCCGTCATCTACCAATGTGATTAGGCTAAGATGGCTGGGCTGCGTTTTGCATAATGCAGTGATCCCCGCATGCAGACCTCGAGCGCAGGTATCATGGGTAGCCAGCTTGCAGTACGAAGCGTTAGTTGCAAAATGGTGTGTTGGTGGGATACCGGGAAAATGGTGACCTTTTTACAAGTGGCTTTAATGATGGGGTATGTAATTATCACATGGATAACACTGTCGGACTGAAGGACTTTAATGTTAGATGCCTCTATTAGGCTTATTACGGGGATTTCTGTAGGGTGATCAATTAATACAGACTTCAAATCGTTATGGTTAAGAATGGCCGGGTTAATGATATTGGCTTTAGCCAGTGTGACGGTAAGCATTACATTTTGGATTTCGGTAAATAATATTCTGTTTCTTGCCAAGAGTACCTCGTACAAGTGAGGAGTGTCAACCATATTATCTTTTTTCCCTAGAATGATTTTATTAACTGCTTCTGTTAGTTCGTTAATTTTTTCCTGGGTCTGTGTATTAATGACCACCTGTCTATTGTTTGATTCTATTAATCGAGATTCGGACATTTTTAACATTTCAAAATCGGCGGCATCTGGGGTGCCCGCTATTACTTTCAGGGCTGTGCCTAGAAAGTTTAGGCTTCTGGCAATCCTATGATGTACTTTCAATACGGACAGTAAACTTCTGAGATGGTCGGTATCGACGTCTAGTAATTTTCGCATATGCGACTCTGGGAATAGCTCGGACAACCTACTAGTCTCTTCTATCATCATTTCGAATTCGCACAGGTTAGTAGAATGCCTAAGCCAGTTTCTCTTCTCCCACACCAGTGCAACACCATCTGTTATGGGGATGTAATTAGCATGAGAGTAATTGGTAATCCTAGCGTTAACTATAGTTAACGTAATTAATATGATTCCTGCGATCCTGTAAGAAAGCGGAAGGTTGAATCGAATGTGCATCTAATAAAAGGATAAGTACGCTTAAATACAAGGTGCATGAATAAAGGTATAAAAATTGTGGAAGATGTAAATTCGAGAGGGATTTTTATCTAAGGTTGTCCTAATGGACCACCCTCCCTCTAATGAGGACAGACGTTCCCATGTCTGCTTCTACACGCTCTTCTGTGTAGAGTGCGGTTAGCTTATTCCCTAGCCTTTTGTTGTTTTTAAGGTAAACCTTTTCACCTACCTCAAAAATTCGGTTTTGCCTAGTAGGGTTACACCTATCTAGGTTAGCCTGTTGCGCTTTTATGATACTGGTTTTTATTGCCAGTCTGTGAGCGTCGTTGGCAGAATGCAAGGCGTCCTTAGGCTGCAAATTTGTGACTGAGTGTAACGTTTTGTTATACTCTACCGTGGCTCTCATGATGAGCTCGACGGTGTCGTCAACTTTTTTGTCAATTTTAATGCACCTAGCTATTTCCGTTAGGGTGCTGTGGAATCGCTCCACTTGCCCGTTGGAGCTGCTATGTAAAGGGGGTGCATTAACAATGTCAATGTCATCCCTCTAATGAGGACAGACGTTCCCATGTCTGCTTCTACACGCTCTTCTGTGTAGAGTGCGGTTAGCTTATTCCCTAGCCTTTTGTTGTTTTTAAGGTAAACCTTTTCACCTACCTCAAAAATTCGGTTTTGCCTAGTAGGGTTACACCTATCTAGGTTAGCCTGTTGCGCTTTTATGATACTGGTTTTTATTGCCAGTCTCTGAGCGTCGTTGGCAGAATGCAAGGCGTCTTTAGGCTGCAAATTTGTGACTGAGTGTAACGTTTTGTTATACTCTACCGTGGCTCTCATGATGAGCTCGACGGTGTCGTCAACTTTTTGTCAATTTTAATGCACCTAGCTATTTCCGTTAGGGTGCTGTGGAATCGCTCCACTTGCCCGTTGGAGCTGCTATGTAAAGGGGGTGCATTAACGATGTCAATGTCATATTGGTTTTTCAATAACGAAGTTATGGTCTCCGAATTGAAAGATGCCTCGTTATCGCAGTATATTGTTTTGGTATTTGGGAAAAAATGTACCAATTGTAGTATGGGGCTGCGTACGTCGATAATGGCCCTAGAGGCTAATGGCTGTACTATGGCGAACTTTGAGAACCTATCCACACAGGTTAAAAATAATTTTTTATCCGTGGAATAGATGTCCATATGTAGCATTTCACCCGCATATGAGGGAATTGGGGTGACACCCAATTCTTGCTTCTTGGGGTGCCTGTTGTACTTAGCCTTGGTGCATGTTCTACAATTTATAACCACCTCATTGGCAAGTTTTGACATATTTGGAAAATAGTAGTCCTGAAGGACTTGCTTAACATTTTCCTGGGCAGCCCTGTGGGCGCGGTTGTGCTCGCATGTAATAATTTCCTTCTGCTCGTTAGCATCAGTAATGTCATTTACGAAGTTTTTGCAATGTCAAAACTTGGTTGCTGGGAATTCCGTAACCAAGGCATGCTGGATGCATGCTAGTGTGGGGAGGTTGCAGTAAATAGCGTTAACAACACTTACGTTTACAACCTCTTTAATCGATAGAAGCAGTGAGTCTTTTTTATCAAAGTTGATAATGTGTCGGTTTTTGTTACCGAAAACAATAAAATGTCGTCGTGAGGGCTGGGCTGCTTCTTTCAGGATTATTTGATTCCTGTAGCAGTTCAAGGGTTTATCGGTAGTTTCGATCGTGTAGGTCAGTGACAGTTCACTGTGCACTGTGGATGCGTCAGAGTGGGGTTCACTTTCCAAAGCATTAACTTTCTGACGGGACAAAGCGTCGGCCACAAAATTTTCCTTTCCAGGTTTATAGAACACTTTGGCGTTGTGTTCTTCGATGAATGCTTTCCATCGTTTTATTTTAGCGTTTGTATTCCGCTCGGACACGGTGAATGTGAGAGGCTGATGGTCCGTAAAAATTCGGATCTCTCTAGTGCCATATAGGTAATTTTGCAATTTCTCAATAGCCCATACAATTGGTAGTAGCTCCCTTTCGTTTGTTGCGTAATTAACCTCGCAGTATTTTAATGTGCGAGATATCATTGTTATTGGTCTGCCCTTTTGGGATAGTACCGCACCGATACCGTTTGCTGAGGCATCGGTAGTCAAATCGAAAGGGATTTTAAAGTCTGGGTATGTAAGTATAACATCTTCAGATGACAGAATGTCTCGAAGGCGCTCGAACGCTCTGCGTTGGGTATCGTTAAATTCAATAGCGACCTTTTTTGACATGTGTTTACTGACAGTGCCATTCTCTCCCTTGAGTATGGAGGTAAGTGGTCTAGCTATAGAAGCGAAGTCTTTGACGAAACTTCTGTAGTAGCTGGCCAACCCAAGAAAAGACCTGAGGCTGAACAAAGTTTTTGGTTCGGTGTACTCTTGTATGGTTTTAACCTTTTCCGGATCTGTTTTTGCTCCGTTTGCTGTGACGATAAAACCTAAAAATTCAACACTTTCTTTGAAGAATTTGGTTTTTTCTGAGGCCACTCTCATGTTGGCTTGACACAGGCATTTAAGAACTGTGGCAATGTGTATGACGTGGTCTGCCTCATTTTCGGAGAAGATTATCACATCGTCTACATAGACGTAACAGATTTTCCCGATTTGTTCGCGGAGCACGTCGTCATTCGCCCTTTGGAAGATGCTTCCTGCATTCTTTAGTCCAAAGGGTAGACGGCAAAATTCATACTTTCCTCCATTTATGGAGAAGGCAGTTTTTTCGCGGTTTTTTTCAGCCAGATAAATCTGGTGGTACCCCGATTTTAAGTCTAGGGTAGTAAAAAATTTTGCCTTTCCTAAGTTCGCTAGAATCATAGGAATACTTGGCATAGGGTACCGGTCGGCAATGGTTCGTTCATTCAGTTTCCTGAAATCGATCACCAGCCGTTTTTTTTTGTTGCCGTCGGCATCGGTCCCTTTTTTGTCAACAACCCATGTTGGGCTGTTGAATGGCGACCTAGAAGGCCGAATAATGCCATCCTTTAACAGCTGTTTGATTTCTGTGTTAACAAAATCCGCTGCTCCCATGGGATAAGGATATAGCTTGGAGTATACGGGTTCGTTAGTCTCCGTACGAATTGTAGCAATGATCGAGGTGTTAAATGGAAGCGCCTCGTTAGAGTGCGAAAACACTTGTTTCCTCTTAAGGATCATTTTTTTAAATTCAGTTTTCACTGAATCTGTGACTTCAATGTCATCAATGTTTGTGAAGTTCACAGTTTCACAGTTGTGGAACTGTAGCTTTTCAGATACGTTTCCGTACCTTATTGCGCCGTTGCGTAGGTCTAATACCGCTCCGGCCTGCGTTGGCAAGTCGAAACCTATTATGGCATCAAATGTACCAATGGTATCAAGCAAAAAGAATGGGGCCGTTAGGCGAAATATGTGCATTAGGCACTTTTTTTTCACTTTACTGGAGCCATGAATGGAACTCACAGTGAATGGGGAGTCGACAAGTGTTGTGTTTTTCAGCTCCTTTAGGGGCTTTACATAACATTTTGCCGCTCCAGTATCTATGAGTATTCTTAAAACTCTCCCCGCCAGCCTTCTTTCAATGAAAGGCAAGCGGGACCTTCCTCTAAAAAATTAATGAGGTCATTGGACTCCAATGGGTCACTGTCGTCTTCGATTGCATTAAGAGCGGCTGCAGCCGCGTTTTCATAATCCTCATCTTCCCCCGCGTTAGCGTCTTGTTCAATCTTGAAAACCCTCTGGGGCCTTTGACCAGACATTCTCTCAGAAGAGTTTTGTCTTTTAGGGGCATGTTTATCGCTTCCCTTTCTAAAGTTAGTGGAATGCCTAAACTTTGAAGACGATGGATCTATGTCCATTGGCTCTGGGGATTGAATCTGTTTGGGTAGATCGGATACCCAGTTCTCTTGTTTGCGCCATGAATCGGTATTTTGATTCTTGTTTGGCTTTTTGAAAAAATTAGGGTTTTTTTCTGGGCCGCGGTCGGCACCAAAATTTTTGGCTTGTTTTTCAGGCGCGCGGTGTTGGCTCTTGTGGAAGTCAGTATTTTGAGTTCTCTGCTCCAACGCCTTGGCGTATGTGGCCGCGAACATACTTCGTTCGATACTGGCCTCTGCTTCTCTTGCTAATGCCAGTGCTGCTGGCAGGTCTTTGGGCTGTGCTGGAAATACAACAGCCCTAAGGGATTTTTTTAGACCCGATATAAATACGTGTAGGGCATCAGCCCTTACCTCTGTATTAAGCAAGGTGGCTCTTTCATCGTCATATGTCATGACAATTTTGTTAGTGACGAGGGTCAATTTTCGTTCGACCTCATCGTAGTACTGCATTAGGGTTTGGTCACCCTGACGGACCGACTCAAGACCCTGTCGTAAAAGTCGCAAGGATGTCTTGTCTGCATAGGAGCAGTCTAGTCTAGCCAAAATGGCGTTAAAATTAAGCACTGTGTTATATGAAACTAGCAGCGCGCACGCTGGCCCTTTAATTTTGTTTCTAATTATAGTAACAGCTTGGAAGTGTCCGCTACTGTCTGGATAATCTTTGAACAATTCAAAAGCATCGGTGGCCGATTGCCTCCATGCCACGTATTCATCCTGTATACCAGTAAAATCTGGAATTGACTTCACAATGTGTAAAGGTGTATCACACGGTGTTGCTCCCGGTTTTACAGCTACCCTCTGGTAGGTTTCTACCTCCGGCGCTTCTACACGCAAATTTTTTAGCTGTTGATTAACGGCATTTAATTGCTCTGTAAATTCGGCTTTAAGCCTCTGTTCTTGATTATACAACGCGGCCTGAACTAACGCTTCAACTTGGGACGCGTTCATGGTGTATGTGTTTTTCTCTGCCTGTGCTAGTTGCAATCTGCGGGTCTCTCGGACAAGCTCTTCTTCACTATCACTTTCTAATTCGCGTTTATTTTCCCCATATGGGCCTGGAAAACTCATCAAGCCCTTAACTGGTTAACACTGAACACAAGTTGTAGAGAGGCCAAATATTCTAATTCGACAGAAATTAATTTGGATATGGTATATTTATATTAATAACCGGGTGCTTGGTGTCTGAAAATGTGCATTTAGAGACGGCTGATATAAATTTGCCTTTATTTGTGAGTCACATTTACAGTCACACTTTATTTGAATTTTATACGTTAAAACTTCGTAAATAAATTTTATTGAAAATATTTATTTTGAGACGGCGGATATTAATTTGCCTTTATCTTTAAATCATATTTAAAATCGCACTTTATCAAATAAAAAAATTGTTATATTAAAATTTTTGGTAAATAATTTGTAAGGATTTTTGTTTATTTTTTCCCTGTGTACTTGAAGCTGTATTAAATATGATCAGCCCACTTACATTTTTGGGGGTCGTGAATTCTTATTCAGTTGGGTGCCAATTATGTTTTAGGTGTAGCCCTAGGTTATCCCGCGCCGCAGTCCAAGGGGAAAGGGGTTGAGTAGTTCAGCGGCGATGCAATCGGCTGCTCTGCTAGGGCTGTATGTGCTGGAGATCTTCTCCTCCGGGGATGACGTAATCGTCAACGTAGTCGTCTCCTCAGCTAGGTAGGGGTGGTTCGCTGGCCTTTGCTCAGCGCCGTTCCTGATTCAGTTTACGATGGGAGAACTTTCTCCGTTATTACCTGCCCTTAAGGCTAGATAACCAATTCAACAAATGCAGCTTTAGCTGGAGTAGGATTTATGAGCCACTGCTCTTTATTGTTATACAAATCAAACTGAAAACTTATTCTATTTTACAAAAGCTATTCGCGGTCGGCAAGCCGACCGCTCGTCCAGCAAAGTGCTGACACTAGCAAAAACAGCATATCTCCCCATACCGGGAAGACCAATGAGAACCAGACACGGCCCCTACAGAGTTTATGCTGAATTTGCATATAAAATATAGGGTAACAGCCCCGAACTTATATCGACTTAAATCTACTCATTAACAGTGTTAACTAATATAAAACCCAGACCCTCCCTCACCCGAACTCAAGTCCGCCAAAATTGAAATGCCCTCCAAGTAGAAAAATAATTATTGTTTAAAAAAAAAAAAAGATTTTTAGAAATTATACAATTATACAGAAATTAAATCAACTTTACATTTAGGGCCCCACAATCAAAAATCGTTTATCTTTAGTTGAAAATAGTACGTTTAGTATTAAAACTTATTGTAATCCGTTCTTTAAAATCTATGAACCTGTTCCGATGCGTCGTCAGGGGTTTATGTTGTGTAAAGTGTTGCATATTAGTAGGGGTCACCATTTATGTCAACTGGTCTTTGGTGGGCATGGTAGGGTGAGCGTCGACAGCTGCTGTCGTAAGAAGTGCTATGTCCTTGTTTGTTCTTAGTTCGATAGTCCCATAGCCCCTTTTTTTTGTCGAGATCCATCATAGCCCGCGATTTAAATAAGTGATTAATACGTGCCGTACGAGTATCCGCGATTTTAATTATTCCCTCCGTTAATCTTCCGAAAAATGGTAGCTGGAACCATTTTATGTGATGCCCGATTTTGTCTTGGTGACAGATAGATCCGGCAAGGCCAGATCTAAAATAAAAAATTTTTTTCAAATCGTCACTAACAGATGTTCGAACCCAAGATCTCCACAAGTTCATTAAATAAAATAGGTGTTTAAAGCAAAAATTGCGATCTAAAAATCCAAATGTTTTATAAAATCATGCTGCTGGAAAAGTATTTGCCATTTGGTTCTTTCGCCACTACTGAATCCGAACACTTTTTGTTGTATTATTATTATTATATTAAATTGCACTATTGACTGCTGGAAGAAGTTTTAGTTTTAACGCCGCGTCATAATTAATTCATTTAATGCTGTAAAAATTTATTTTGTTGTTATACCCGTTACTCGTAGAGTAAAAGGGTATACTAGATTTGTTGAAAAGTATGTAACAGGCAGATGATAAAGGAATCTGCTGGCCTGAAGTGCAACAATAACAACAACAGTTTTTATCGCCTACAGAATAAAGGTTTGAAGACTGACAATTGTTACTTTGCCTCTTCTCTTCGCTGTTTGACCTCGCCGAAGCTTATTTTGATCGGCTTAAGGTGATTGCCAGTGAAGTTATTGTGGATAAAATTGGTTTACTCAATTTGATTGATTTAGATTTTCGCTTGCATCTGATTGACCAAATTAAAACTGCATATGGACGGCATCAAGATTCGCTAGAAGCTCTCGATTTTAATGAAATCGGCAGCCAACGCCGAGATGAATTTGATGAAATGGCTTTACATCTTGAGTTCTGTTTGAGTTTTCAACAGCGTAGAGATGAACAAGCTAACAGCCTAAATGGCGTCACAACAAATTTACAGTTTACGTCATGGCTAAACGTTCCTGTGTTCCAGAGCTTAAGTTGCCTTCGTTCGCTTTTTATAAAATTATGGACAAAGACCCCGAGTTATCCAACGTTGAAGAGCTACGGCCAACTATCCAGTGACTTTAGATTTACTTAATAAACGGTATTTTAATAGCCGTCTTGTTTTCCAAGGAAATACTTAGCATCAAGAACGTAGATTCGTCGTCGGTGCAAAAACTACGGAAGTTTTCGGAAAAGGCCAACTCACACACGCGCTTTGGATGCTGCTGCAAAGATTGGATGTTGGTACACAAACTGGCTGGGAGTACACTACGTCTATGGAAAAAATACCCTAAGCAAAGAAATTCTATGGATTTTTGGCATGTGCATTTGTCATTAGATTGCAAGTCCTCAAATTTAGGATAGTACTAACAAGAGCGAAAACTAGGGCAGCATTTTTCGTGCAGGTATTTCTTGCTGCATCATTGTGTTTTGTAAGAGGATAGTACAACGACTAAGCTTCGCGTTCTGTTTGAAGGATCGGCTGTTGGAAGATCGGATGGATCTCTTAATACGGCGCTCCTAGCAGGACCTGTCATACAACCTAAGCTATTCGTCATTTTAATGAATTTTCGTTCATATGCAAAATGTATCGGTGTGTCCGTATAATAGCTCTAGATAATTATTAGCAATGCATCTTATGGACTTTCCTAAGGAGGAATTAAGTGTGTTTAAGTTGGACACATTCAATTATAGAACCAAGACAACTTCCTTCTCGTTAGTGAGGACAATGCACCAGCTTGCTCAAGAAGAAGGCTTTACTTATCCCATTGGATCGGCTGCTTTGCCAGAGGGTTTTGTGAGGCGTTGAAGTTCCGCACAAATGCGGATGGTGATCGCATAAGGAGGCCCTACGTAAAGCCGTTGCCAGTTACGCAACAAGGCAAAGCGTAGTAACGGCAGTGCGAAGCCCGGAGAAAGAGAGTTTGGAGACTCTGGGTTGGAGAAAGAGAGTTTGGAGACTCTAGAGAGAGTGTGTAGAGAGAGTGTAGACTCCGGACTTACTGAAAAGAGAGTTTGGAGAGTCAGCAGGTTCAATGGCAAATAACGGTACAAATCGAACTTTGGACCGGGCCAACGGTAAAATCGTGGACTTTGGATCCGGAGACTGGAGACCAAAGGGATGAACCATTAGAAGCGGCCTATATAAACAGGCCGAACGCTGGAAGCGGGACAGACAGTCGAGAAGAACAAGTGTACGAGTCAACAACGTTAGAACAAAGTCAGCAGAGGATCTACAGCCGTGGTAGTCAACAAGAAGCAAGATCGCTACGACAAGACGTTCGGGACGAGAAGGTCTCCGCATTGAGACGCAGGTAGCTAAGGGGCAGTACGACGAAGCACGAGTAGCCCAGAAGCGCCCAACAGGCGAAGCCAAACTAAGGAGGGCACAGGATAAGCGGCAGGGATTGTGGTGTAGACCCGGAGAACTCTGTAGGAGACCGCGAACTTGAACCAGGCGATCGCCTAGGTGTGTCCGTGCGATCCAAACAGGCGTGATACCGGCGCCACCAGTCCGAACCAGACGTGGGGTTGACGTGTTGCTGTTCCACAGGCGTTTGCCTTGGGGATCACAGCCGTTAGCTGCCGTGAGTCTGCGTAAGACAACAACTCTCAGCCCAAGCGACGAGCGCCCAACAACGAAGGTCCGCGCCACTCAGGATGACAGGAACGGCGAGACAGCGGAACGAGGCCTGTGGACAATCCATCCAGCACAAAGGCCGGATAATCAGATTTCTTTGTAAGTCCAAACACAAATAAAGATCCAAGAACGAAACTGCAAGTGTTATTACCTGTAACCGGGTGATCACGTTATTCTATAAATTTGGTGGGACAAACGCACAAACTCTACTGAGCTAGCCGCACGTATTCCGTAGCGAGCAGACAAAACAAAACAGTTCGTTACAGTTTTTACGTAGATGATTTAATTTCAGTTGGCAACCCAATTTCTGTGGTTATAAACAAAATGCAACAGACTTCAAAGATTTTGTCCTTTCCCAGCAATTTTTGAATGGTAACCGTTTAACCTTCCCCAGATTAGGTCCCAAAGGGTAGAAATTCATGGATTCTGTAATCCCAACATGGAAGCGTACGTAGCTTCCGTTTACATTGTTTCTATGTCCGTGGAGGCCACTAGTCATCTACTGTGCTCGAATTCTATAGTAGCTCCCTTTAAAACATTAACGGTGCCGAAACTCGAGTTTTCAGGAGCTTTTGTTGACTGAACTTATGAATTCCGTAGGGCAGATTGCAAGCATCGTTTAAAAATATTTCTGCTAGAGTGAATCATCAGTGGCCTTGTCTTGGATCAGGGACGAACCTTTTAACTTTGATATTCGTCGCCTACCTGCTGATATTTTTTCCAGAGGTGCAACTCCTAATAAAGTAATGCAATCTAAGCTTTGGTTTTATGGTCCGCCATTCCTTTCACAAGTTTCAAAATACTGGCGGGCATCTTATGTTATTACACGACCACTAATTGAGCTCCGAAAGAGCGTGCTACTAAGTAATTCCATATCTGGATACTACAATCAATTTATTAATGCAAGCTTTCGGAGCTTCCATGAACGACAGTTGCACGAGCTGGTAAATTTACGTTTGCAGTTCTGGCCTATTGGTGGTTTAAAAATTGCCTCAAGAGTTGTGTGCAAATGCGTTAAATGCTTTAGGACTAAGCCGCAGCTTATTGAACATGTCATTGGCAGCCTTCCGAAGGAACTATTTGATTGATCTCGGGCTTTTACAGGTACTGGAGCTGCGTACTCTCGTCTGTCAAATTTCTTCAATCGTTAATTACGCAATCGTTTAAGAAAACGCAGACTATCTTGATTGTTTTGGCTCCCACACATTTTATTATTTGCGGACCTGCTGAGACGCTTGGGGGGCCCGACTTGTCTGCTCTGAACTAGAATCGTTTAAACAGATGATAGAAAGTAACACACCTCAGCAGATGTTTTGTGCTCGATGGCGTAAGGAATATCTAACCCTATTTCAACAGTGCTCCAAATGACGCTCAACAAGTCAACCTCTAGATGATTTGGTGCTGGTCAAGGACAAGAATCTTCTTCCAGTTGCATTGGCCACTGGCTCGAGTAGTCGGTCCTGCACTAGGAAAGGATGACGTACCTCGGGTGGCTGAGTTAAGGCCACAATTCTTCATCATTTGTAGAGCGGTCAGGAAGTTGTGTATGTGGCCAATAGATGATTCTGTTGAAAGTGAGTTTTCCAACGGTAAGAGCATGTCGACAGCAGCCATCTCCTTATGATTTCTTAACAGTAAAATCGATATTTAATACAAAACAAGAGAAAACGCTATAGTCGAGTTCCCCGACTATCTGATACCCGTTAGTCAAAGTGCGAAGGAGAGCGATAGAGTGGGCATGGCAAAAAGTTTGTTTGGCAAATCGATAGAAATTCACAAGGCTAATAATAAAATGAAAAATATCTAAATATTTCCCAAAAGTGTGGCGTGGCAGTTTTGGACGGTTTGTAGGCGTTAGATTGGGCGTGGCAACATAAATCGACAAACTTGATCTGCGTCTATATCCCTGGAGTCTGTATGCTTTATCTTAACTTTGTAGCTTTTGTAGTTCCTGAGATCTCAGCGTTCATACGGACGGAAAGACAGACGAACAGACGGACATGGCCAGATCGACTCGGCTATTGATCCTGATCAAGAATATATATACCTTATATGGTCGGAAACGCTTACTTCTGCCTATTACATACTTTTCAACGAATCTAGTTTACCCTTTTACTCTACGAGTAACGGGTATATTAATGTTATTTCTACGCCTATTATAATGTAATGTAATGTAAAAAGCTGGCAGCGCAAATACCTATCGAAAACAAAATCCTCCTAAACCGCCCAAAATCCGCACCAAAAAGTCACTTTTTGCGGATGCATTGCCAATTGGTGAAGCTCGTGTGGATTGGTCTCGTCCCAAATACGGCAATTTTGCTTGTAGACATAGCCATTCATCCAAAAATGCGCCTCGTCGCTGAAGATGAACGCGGAACGTTGCTTGACCTGAAGATCCACTTTCATAAAAGAATTTTATGATTTGCACGTGCTTCTCGACACTGTAACCTGCCATGGTGGTTTGGGTGGATGGAATGAGCATAACACACTGATATAACATTTGACATCTGTCACTCAAACCACAATGAATTTCAAGGTTCGAGCGTCCCTATTGTATAACCCTGTATTATCTTTCAATAGAAATGCATTACTAACATAATTTAAATAGCCACACAAAACCAAATCTAAAAATTTGGTCTACAAAAAAAAAAAAATCGAATTACCAAACTACTGGGAGTTGGAATTAATTCGTAGCGCTTTACGAAAGATGACGCTAGCCAACTATTCTTAGTCACACACACAAAAGTAAATACTCTGCTGAAAGCTACTGACATAGCGCATCTTTACCAGTATTTGACATTTCCTAAGAGTGTTCATAGCAATTGTTGTGCAGTATCAAACATGTCGATGTTTGGCCGTGGCAACCTGAATCGACAAACTTGCGCTGCTTCTATGTCTCTGGATTCTGTATGTTTAATCTCAACTTTCTAGCTTTTGTAGTTCCTGAGATCTCGACGTTCATACGGACGGACAGACGGACAGACGGACGGACAGACGGACGGACAGACGGACATGGCCAGATCGACTCGGCTATTGATCCTGATCAAGAATATATATACTTTATATGGTCGGAAACGCTTCCTTCTGCCTGTTACATACTTTTCAACGAATCTAGTATACCCTTTTACTCTACGAGTAACGGGTATAAAAATGAATACAAATACAGCATGTACAGCTGCAAGACAGACGATGAACTACAGAGTCAGTATTCAATTTACGAGCAGATGAAAGAACGCGAACCACTTCATAAACATACAGCCGACTCAGGGAAAAAAGCCGAATATGGAGGAAGAGCAGCGTATTATTTTAATTGCGTGTGCACAAATCATCTCAGGAAGGATTGTCAAGCTGCAACTAAAGTGCGGCGAAAGTGTTCACATGTCGAGAAATTGTCCAAAAGCTGTGCAAAGCGTAAGAGTGGTACGGGACAAGAACCGCCTAAAATCTGTTGTCATCAATAAAGTTGCGATCGATTGTCTGGTTGACTCAGGCGCTGATGTATCCATCATAAAAGCCCGCACATGGTACGAAATGTGGCACAGGCATAAAGTGCATAATGACCAATAAGAAAATTGGTAAGCAGGAGGGTTAACTGAACTGTATAGACAAAGGTGGTCAACCGTTACAGACTCTGCATCTGGATCACCTTGGCCCAATGGATTCTACGGCAAAACTTTATAAGTACATATTTGCATTGGTCGATGGATTTTCGAAGTTCGTGATGCTGTTCGCTACAAAATCTACAGGGTCCGATGAAGTTATCAAAAAGCTGTAGGAATGGTCTAAAGTTTTTGGATTTCCTTTTCGGATCGGGACGGATAGAGGAGCAGCTTATACCTCAGACGCTTTTGAGGAGTTCGTAAACCAGAATGCGATTCAGCACATATGGACGAAAACTGGAGTGGCCAGAGGAAACGGTCAGATAGAGCGAGTTAACCGAGTTATCCTGTCCATCATTAGTAAACTTTCTGCAGACGATACAACTAGATGGTATAAGTACGTTGCCGAAGTCCAAAAAGCAATCAACTCGCATGTTCATACGACTACACAAAAAGCACCATTCGAGATGATGTTTGGTACCAAGAGCTGACCAAATTACAGACAAGATAACTATGGTCCTAGAACAAGAACTAATGGAAGATTTTAAGAAAGGAGAAAAATGCGTCACGAAGCTCAAATGCAGATACAAAAAGCCCAAAATGTCTACAAACACAATTTTGACAAAAAGAGAAAGAAGGAGGTCACTTATAAGGAAGGGAATCTGGTTGCTATTAAGCGGTCGCAGTTTGTCGCTGGTAGGAAACTGGCTGATACTTGTCTTGGTCCTTACGAGGTGGTGAAAGTGAAACGCTGTGGTCGCTATGACGTCAAAAAGGCTGCCGAGTTTGAAGGTCGAAATTATACCTCCACAAGCGTAGATATCATTTGCAGCATTGGTTGGAGAGACAAGAGTTGGCAGCACTATAAGCCAGGAGTCGATCGAGAGCCAGCGGAAAATAAGAACGTGTAAAGAGGTTGCTACAAAAAAACCGAGCTGATCTAAAGTAGACAAGCCGTAGTCGAGAGCTGTAGAGCCGTAGTAGAAGCAGTAACCTAAAGCTGTAATCTAAAGCCGTAATCTAAAGCCGTAATATAAAGGCGTAATCTAAAGCTGTAATCTAAAGCTGTAATCTAAAGCCGTAATCTAAAGGCGTAATCTAAAGCTGTAATCTAAAGCTGTAATCTAAAGCCGTAATCTAAAGGCGTAATCTAAAGCTGTAATCTAAAGCCGTTATCCAGTGCTGTTGTCAAGCTGCTTTTATAAACATTCGCCGAGCTAAGAACTTCAACTATTCGTTGTATTACTACATAAAATTAATTATCAATAAACTATAAACATATATATATCTACATAGTTTCTCTAAAATGTATGAAACACCGTCCGTTTGGAACATGCAAAACGTTTGGATTTTATTTAAATAATTGCCTTGCCAATTTAAATTTTTGAAAATGTATATCGAATGCCGAAAAAAAAGTGAATCGGTTTCTTTCTACGAAACCAACAATTATTGAATAGTCTTGGGATGCAATTGTTTTTTTGTTGCCATCCACAGCATAATAAAATATAATATTTAATATACCCCTTCGTACTCTATCCTGAGGTGATTCGTGACTTATTAATTTTTAACTACACCATGAAATTGTGTAATATTTGTTTAGGATAAAATTAGGAAGGGCCGTTAAATAAAATAAACATTATATTATATACTTTGAGAAGAAAAAAGGATTACTCACTTCTGATAAATAGAATCCCAATTATTTGACAGAAAATCAAACAGTGTTGTGTATCCCATGGATCGAGAACTAACCATGCTGATAATTAAAATTTTGTCGTTATCCGAAAAAATAGAAACATTTTTCAGAATGGCCAATTCAAGTAGAAAAATAATTTTATCTTGTTGCGCTGGACATCCAGCTAGCATTTTTAATAAAAATGTGCGATCACTCTGAAGGCGGGACTTAGGAAACTCGCGCACACGATCGAGCCCAAACATCCATTCCTTCATAGAGCCCCACTTAAACATTGGACACATGAACTCGTTATGGTCCCTAAAATAAATAGTTCAAAATAAAAATGTTTTATTTATCATAAGTTCTAAATCACTTACAGATTTTCAAAGTTCGGATAAGAACTGTTGACCCACAAATTGAAGGCCCTTCTTGCTGCCTTAAAACACGGAAAATATCCAGCTTTACATAAAAACGCTGTAGTCAATTTTCGGATTTCAGTTATATTTATGTCATCGTTTACATTTGCAGTTTCCAAATAGTCATATAATGGAACTAAAAGTTCTATAATGTAGAACTGAAAATATGTTGTAAAGAATGTGGTTTTTAATTAAATTATTTTATGCTCACCTCAAACTTTCTACTTATTGACGATTTTTCGAGACGTTTACCAACTTGGTCAAGAAATGTGAAAACTGGATTCCAAACAATAAGATTACGTTCATACTTCAAAAATAATGTTACATTAAGAGCAGTGGCAAAATTTAGCTCACCAGCATAAGCTAAGTTCCAGGCGTCATGAAGTAGTTTTGCCCTTAAAATATATAGAGAAATGAATAAAACTTGTTATTATAAAAAGTTATTATGGTTATATTTTATTATGTGACTCGAACAATAAAATTATTATTAGAGTCACATAATAAAATATATCAATTCAAAACTCCTTTTGAAGACGTTAAGAACTATTGGCGTTCCCAAATACAATTTTATAGTATAAAATGTTGGTACAAAAACGTATTAATTATTTGCGTAAATTTTCTCAGCAAAACAGTGGCTTCTAACAGTTGTTTCTAATTATTATGTGTAATAATTCAATATACAAATTATGCTATTAGTACGATCCTATAGGTTGGTTAGCCAAATTGGGTGACTTCTGGGAGGTCCCACGCAGCAGTCCGTAAATGGCAGGGCAGGCCTGGCGATTATACGGGGGTTTTGGTTTCCCACGCAAATATCTTTGCAGGGGATTGCAAGTTGCAGATCACAATGTAGAATTAGGATGATTACGAAGGCTTCTGGCCTAGAGACTCAGATAGCGTGATAATAAAAAGATATACGGCGGGATGCCGGAGTTTCAATTTATGAGCTTGTGCTCTTTATTGAATCAGTGGTCAATGCAAAACTTAAACTTATCCAACTGTACTAGAGCTAATCGCAGCCGGCAAGCCGACCGCTCGTCCAGCAAAGTGCTGACAGTAGCAAAAACAGCATATTTCACCATACCGGTAACCAATGGGGATCAGGCACAACCCCTAAAGGCGTTTACGCTGAATTTGCATATAAAAACTGTAGGGTGGACTTAAGTTTACTGATGAACTCGCCCCTTCGAAATATGACTGTCCTTCGTTATCTGGAACTTGTCAACGACGTCGTATCTCTCGCACATTTCGCGAGAGTACCAAGACGAGTAGGATAGAGCAGCTAATGAGGACGCTGGATCCCACGTCGACCGGGAACCAGATGTCGGTAGTTCCAGCCGCTTTCACTTCCTCCTTAAGTCCTTGGATGACCTCCAAGCTTTCGTTATCAATCCTTTGAAGAAGTGGCATGCCTAGGCTTGGATTGTGGCCGATGATGTTTAGTATTGGGAATGCAGTCATGCCAGGTGTTTGCCTTATGGCTTCACGTTGGTTGGAGTATTTTTTGCCGTTTATGAAAGCCACTTGCTCGAACATAATCAGATGTAAGCCGTTGGTAGCTATTTCGGCGTCGTCGTCAGTGCTGACTTTAGCTGGGCACTCATTGATTATTATTACTCCGTCGTCTATCAATGTGATGGGGCTTAACTGTCTGGCCTGTGTTTTGCATAGTGCTCCCCGCAAGCAGGCCTCGAGCGCAAGAATCGTGGTTTGCCAGCTTACAGTTGTAAGGATGCTAATTACGGGCCAGGATCCTCCACAGAAATATTTAAAGAAATATTCTAAAGGAAAGAAGTCTCGTCCGAAAAGCGGCTGCGATGCGCGGGGCCGCTTCCGAACAGGGCTCGAGGGGGAAGGAAAGGAGAGTTGGGGAAGAAAGGATTGAATTGTCCGTTTTTCGGTGTCATATATTCACAGGACTTTATTTATATCTTAACTCCTAGAAATAATTGCGGTTAGTTTTCCCTACACACACACACATTTCACCCGCCAGGGGGGTCGGCCCGAGGCCCGGCTCACCCCACTTTTACTCGTCCGGGATGGTGGCCAGCCTTTCCATGATGGCCGCCAGTCTCAGGTGTCTCCGGTGGCTCGGCCGGTTGCGTCGCTTTGGCTCTGCCGCTGTGGGCTCTGCCGATAATGTCATGCGTTACGTCGGGTGGCTCTGCCGATAATGTCGTGCGTTGCGTCGCTTTGCCTCTGCCGCCAATTAACCCTAAATCCTAATCCTACCCATTAACCCTACTAATTAATCCTAAGCCCAATTCTACCAATTAATCCTAGCACTAATCCTACCAACTAATCCTATTGTCAATAGGGTGAGAGGCCCAAAAGGGGTCCTCACACAGTACGATGCGTAAATTGTTAGTACGCAATTGGTGACTGTAAGGACGTCGTTGTTGCATTTCGCTAATATGTTCTCCGTTAGTTGCAGAATGATGTGTTGGTGTGATACAGGGAAAATTGGGATTATCAAATGGATTATACTATCGGACTGGAAGACTCTAATATTAGATGCCTCTATTAGGCTTATAACGGGGATTTCTGTGGGGTGATCAATTAGTACAGACTTCAAATCATCGTGATTAAAAATGTCATGGTTATGATATTGGCCTGAGCCAGTGTGACGGTAAGCATTAAATTTTGAATTTCAGTTATTAACATTTTATTTTTAGCCTACAGTATCTCATACAAGTAAGGAATTTCAACCATAATATTTTGTTTTGCTTTAATGATTTTGTTAATTCAATAATTAACAATAATTATACCTGTTACTCGTAGAGTAAAAGGGTCAAATAATAATACTAAATTCGTTGAAAAATATGGTGTTTTTGATTATGTCTCTTGGAATGTGGGATATTATCAGAATTTCGTTAGTATCAGATTTAAGCCAGGCTGAAGTTTTTCGGCAGCTGGAGTTTACGCAACCGCAACGAAGATTTGCCCGTCTCGATGTCTCTTAACAACTGCTGCAGCTCGTCGTCCGCCTCTTGTAGGCGTGCGCACTCGTCCATGTCGATTTGTTCGATTCCAGCAATGCGGGATAGGGCGTCTGCCACAGTATTGGACGCACCACTACTATGCTCGATTTTCGTGCAGAATTCGGCGATAAACGACAACTGTCTCGCTTGTCGTGGTGATTCTTTCTCGTGATCCTGTCGAAACGCATAAATTAATGGCTTGTGGTCAGTGTAAATAGTGCAGTCGCGTCCCTCGATAATGAAACGATTGAACTAGACGGCTTGGAAAATCGCTAGTAGCTCCCGATCGTACGTACTGTAGCGCTTTTGTGTTTCCGTCATGCGCTTAGAGTTGAAACTTAGGGGCTGCAGTTGTTTGTCGTTAACCTGGTGAAGCGCTGCTCCGACCGCGTAATTGCTGGCGTCAGCATGGAGAGCAAGGGGTGCGTTGGCTATTGGGTGCGCCAACCGTGCTGCGCTGGCCAAGTTGGTTTTGCAGCGCAAAAATGCCATTTCGGCGTCCTCGGACCAAATTATCAACGACTGGTCATTCTTCTTGTTGCCCGGGATGAGCGCTGGGAGATTGCCTTGAACAACGGCTGCTTGCGGCAGCAGGAAACGGCGGTAATAGCTGATCATGGCAATGAATCGGTGCAACTCCCATATCTTGGTCAGCTTCGGGTACTCGTTGATCGCATTCACTCGTTCGACCGTTGGGGATATACCGGATGCCGTGATAGAGTGTCCCAGAAATGTTACGTCAGTCTTTCCGAACACACTCTTAGCCAGACGTCTGGACTGGATCGCGCCCACTTCACATGCTGCCTCTTGCGAAGTGGCGGTTAGTTTCCCGCTGGCCACTTGCAAGGCGATCTGCATTTCCTCGTTTTTTCACCGAACCGATTGTGGTAGAAACAAAAGCGATCGCCACTGGACTTTGATCGACTGCTGCTATTTCCACGAGAGCCGGGTCTGTTGCTTCTGGTTTGACTACGGCTCTGATGTTCTGGGCGCCCTCCGAGCTCGGCTATCATCGCTCTCAACTCCGTCAATTGCTGCTCCACAGATCCGTGCCGTGCTGACGCGCTATGGGTTGTAATCGGTTGTAATCTGGTTGTAACTCCCAGAACCTGTCAGCCATTATTGCGATATTGTCAAGATCGCTTTGCGCCATCGCCACTACAAGTCGCAAGCCCTCGGGCAACCGTCAAGCCACATGGCTTTCAGGGCGTCTTCGCCAATGCCGTCCCTGGCCAGTTCGCGCATGCTGCGCAGCAATACAGACGGCTTGCTGTCTCCAAGCTCCAGCGACCGAAGCAACTGTGTGAACTGGGACTGAGTTGGGCAGGTTGGGCGGCGGATTTCGCAGAATGTAGATGATGGTCTCCAAGTACTCTGCTGGCACTACGTTCAAAGTTTGATGGAACGTTTTTTCGTCCACCGTTATGCGGAGACTTGCGAATTCCGACTCCAGTAGGGTAAAAAATACATCCGGATATGTATGGTTGAGCTCTAAACGACACTCGGCCAATTGTAGTGTATCTACCCTTCGACTATGTAGAGTAAATACATTGTGACACTTTGTCATAATAAATAATTAATACAAACTACGCAAAAAGACCACCAAGCATTACACAAGCACTCCAGCTCTTGAAATACGATCTAACGCTTACGCTCCGATCGCGGAGCGTGAGAATGCTGACCATGCACTTAGCAGCCCAAGTGGTCAAGCCATACATAACATACATATGTATGCCTTCTGCATACACATACAATATAGAGTACATAGTCTTAAGCATACCATGTGCGGTTTAGCTGCACCCGATGACAGCATGCTACGAATTATTCAAATAAAATCACTCGAACGGAGCAGACGCTCTAAACTAAACTGAATTCTGAATAAAGTTATTATCAAGTTATAATATTGCGACCGTGACTCAGTCTCGAGTTCTGTTGTGATGTGCTGTGTTATAAATGGCATGTACAAAAACTATGAAAACTATGAACAAAATTAATACACAAAAACAAACGTTCTATTAAGAACTCTCTATAAACACACAATAACAGAAAGCGGCAATTGATGGCAGATGGGCCTGCCAACGCTGGAAGAAGCGCTCCAGAGGAACCCCGCCGATGGACCACGCCCACTCACAATAGCTGAGTATCGGGCACGAAATGAAAGGAAGGAGGTAAAACAACACAAACGCTCTGGAAGAAGAGTAAAACTGCTTCAGCAACGCCGACTGGTCCAGGAGATGACCAAGCTGGCAAAAGAGGAGACGGCCCGGCAACGCTACATAGAGCGTCTTGAAAAAATTGAAAACGAGCTTCGCCAAAGTGCGAAGAAACGCAAATGGGCTGCTTAAACGCAAATGCCCCAATTTGCTCTAATATTATAAATAAACCCAAGCCGGGCGGGAAACCGCTGCTTGGAAACTACTAAAAAAAAATGTTGATAGGCTTTTTATTAACAAATGTGGTTGGAGATTTTTTTTCCCCTTTATGGATTTGTAACATTGAATTGTGAGCCAACCACATTCCAACTCTAATATTTCCATGTCTCCGGCACTGAGTATATAGACTCAGATGCAAACAATTCTGCTAAAGACAACTTAAAGATCATGAGTTTAAAATAAATTTTTCGGAAGAAAATACATTATTTACCATACCATTTTACCAATACCAATTTAAATTAACGTTCCATTAAATATATATCGCAAATATTATTCACTTAGACATTATTATAGACATATATCAGTATAGCAATATTGGCGCAACCATTTTAGGGCGTTTCTACTCACGCATTTTTATATCTGTCAGATTTACTGCCTACTGTCGGCTTACCATAAACGCAGAAGAATTGCAAGAAAAAGCTCGCCTCGACGAATACGTTGAATGTCATTTTGAAAACGTCATAACCCCAGACGTTTAAGTAAAATTTATAAATTCTATAAGTTTAATTGAATGGGAATAAGCGATAATGCCATATCAATACTAGATTCCCCAAAAACCATAACTACCGAACCATCTACTATGCTAGACCATAATTCCAATGTAGCGGACTCCACCGCAAATGTAATTAATATAGTTGAGATATCACAGCCTGAACCTAAAACAATTAAAGTACTCCTCATAATAGTAGTAGTACTGCTAGGTGTGGGTATGATAACAAAATTATATAAATTGCACAATAGGTGGCTCAAGAAAAGATTAGGTCTGGATAAGGTCTAATTGGAATGTTGAATATCCAAACTAAAAACATTAGAGCATGGAATGGCATAAAATATACACATCAATTAAAAATATAAAAATTAAATTCGATAAGTCTATATGACTTATCACAGAATAGGCCTATACAGGCAGAAACAATTCAAAGACATGCATCAACATTAGTCGACTGCTTTAATGAAGCACGAAAGCTAGTATACGAACATAGGGAAACAATTAATTCAGAACACTGGTCTAAGTTATCAAGACTATTAATCAAATTTCGATTAAACTTGATAGCAGTTAAAAGGAAACTTAGTTTGGAAATATCAATTCCAACAATACTAAATACCCCTTTAACGATTGATGCAGACGAACCATCTGAATCAATAGAACCAGAAGAAATTGATTTAGAGGTCACCGAGTCGGAAGAAGAAGAAGAAGGAAAAGAAGAAAAATACACCGACATCGAAGATAAAGACCTATTAAACCTAACAATTCCAGCTATATTAAAATTAGTTAAAACCCCTCATCAAGAAGAAGCAGAAAACTTTAAAATAAACAAGAGAGAACGCTATAATCGAGTTTCCCCTATCTGATACCCGTTACTCAGCTGGTGGAAGTGCAAAGGAGAGTCTTCAACACGGACAGTTTTTGGCGGTTTGTGGGCGTTAGAGTGGGCGTGGCAGAAAGTTTTTTGGCAAATCGATAGAAATTTACAACACTAATACAAAAATGAAAAAATATCAAAACATTTTGCAAAAGTGTGGGCGTGGCAGCTTTGGGCGGTTTGTGGGCGTTAGAGTGGGCGTGGCCAAAAGGTTTTTTTGCAAATCGATAGAAACTTACAAGACAAATAAAAAAATGAAAAAATATTAAAACATTTTTCAAAAGTGTGGGCGTGGCAGTTTTGGGCGGTTTGTGGGCGTTAGAGTGGGCGTGGCAACCTGAATCGACAAACTTGCGCTGCTTCTATGTCTCTGGAGTCTGTATGTTTAATCTCAACTTTCTAGCTTTTGTAGTTCCTGAGATCTCGACGTTCATACGGACGGACAGACGGACGGACAGACGGACATGGCCAGATCGACTCGGCTATTGATCCTGATCAAGAATATATATACTTTATATGGTCGGAAACGCTTCCTTCTGCCTGTTACATACTTTTCAACGAATCTAGTATACCCTTTTACTCTACGAGTAACGGGTATAAAATACAATGGCACAGACCAATATTGATTTTTTAAATACAGCATCAAAGCTTATACCTGACTTTGACGGTAAAGCTGAAAACTTAACAAGTTTTTTAGATGCCCTAAATATAGTAAATTTAATCAAAGGAGAACAAGAGTCTCTAGCCGTTTCGGTTATAAAACCAAAATTAAAAGAAACAGCAGCGTAACACAGGTAATTTCGAGTCTTAGAGGAAATGTAAAGGGCGAGTATGTTGAAGTGATAACAGCAAAGCTGATGAAGCTTTAACAAAAGAATAAAACTGCCAACCAATATACAAAAGAGGTTTAGCATATGACAAAAGCTCTTGAAAGTGCATATATAAATGATGGACTTTCACTTGATCTAGCCAATAAATATAGCACACAGCACGCTATCAAGGCCATGACCACAAACGGTTCCATAGAGAAAGTAAAGCTTATAATGCAAGCTGGTACTTTCGTTGGGAGTTGTACCGACGTAACTGGGAAGAGCGACGCAGTATTGTTCTGACGTCAAAATAGAGGCTACCGTAATGGTAACTCAAATAGTGGCAGAAACAATAATGGAAATTATATTAATTACAACAGGAGCAGAAACAGTAACCGAAGATACCGAGGAGGCGGTTAACCGCGGTAATAACTGTTGTGTTTCCAATTAATACTACGACACGAGGGTTGAGGGTAATTATGCGAGTGACTTTATTTGGATATGTTCGGCTCCTTTTATACATGTCTCTGTTATGTTAGTATTTGTGTATAAATGTAAAAAGATGATGCAACGTGAATATATATGTTGCTTAATAAAGGCTGTTTTCAGGGAATTCTTGTAGGAATAGATGACGCAATATTTTTTAGAAAATTTCATATTGTTAGTAGTTTTACGCCTTCTGAAATCTGTTGGCTGGAATCTGTTGACTTCTTGGCGAGGTCGGGTACTGCTTCGGATGGGGATACCCGATCGGCGTGGCTGTCGCTTTTGAAGGACTTCTTGCTGTGATGCTGCTGGTACTTCGTCGGAGACTGGTATGGACTGAAGAGGTTGTGATAAAATAACCGACGGTTCTTCTTCATGTCTGGAGTTTACGACTATGCTTTGCGGTTTTTTATTTTCGGACATCCACTAAAACATACTTTTGAGTTCTTTGGAGCTGTCTTCAACTTCTTCTGAGTCGGATCTCGGTTTGATCTGGTTAATGTGGCGCTTGATGAAACCTGTGGATGTTTGAAGAATAAATAACATATGTCCGATGGGCCTATCGATGACAGCTTTTATCCACTTTTCTCCCCTGGCATAATTCTTTGCGAATACTTTTTGGTTTGTAGAATACTTGGAGAGTTTATTCTGCTGCTTTTCAGTTTGTTTCTCAAAAAGTTGACTTAAGATGGTACGAACTGGGCGACCGTGTAGGAGTTCTGCAGGTGTTTTACCTTCTGGGTTAGGCGTAAAGCGATATGAGCTTAGGTATTTTGTAACGGCTGTTTTCACTGGATACCCATCTCTTATGTTTTTAGTAACTGAGGTTTTAAAAGTTTGAACAAAACGCTCTGCGTGGAATGGAATGGGGCTGTTGTTAGGTGATTAATTCCGTGCAAAAGGCAAAAATCCTTCAATGATTCTGCGGTAAGTTGCGGTCCGTTATCGCTAACTAACGTTTTTGGGTAACCCTCGATCGCTAATATGGCTGTAAGTGCAGATATTGTATTTGCAGTTGTAGTCGATGACATCTGTGTTATAAACGGGAACTGGGAATAAAAATCAACGCATATTAGCCACATTGAGTCAAATATTGGACCGGCAAAATCGATGTGTATTCTTTCCCACGCTTATGTAGCCTTGGGCCAGCTTTGGAATTCTTTAGCTGGGGCTGGGTTACCTATCTTGCAAACGCTGCAGCTCTTGGTTAGTTGTGCGATATCTTCGTCGAAACCTGGCCACCAGACGTTTTGACGAGCTAGTTGCTTCATGCGAACTATTCCCCAGTGACCGTCATGGAAGAGTTTCAAAATTTTATTTCGAAGCCTACGAGGAATAATAATTCTGTTGACGTCCGAGTGGAGACATAGCAGATTGTTGTTAATCGTCAAGGCAAATCTGCGACTTAAATATGGCAGAATTTCGGGATCATGCTGCTGCTCTGGCCAACCCGTTGATACAAAATGATAAACTTTTTTAAAAACATTATCGCTTTTTATATTTTTAATGATGATGTCGGCATTTATTGGACAGGATACATCGACGATGTTATAGCATGCTTCCTCCCTATAAAATTTGTCATCTGAGCTAAAAGGAAGACGTGAGAGTGCGTCTACATTTCCATGAGCTGTTGTTGAGCGATATTTAATTTCAAAATTGTAAGCCATCAATATTATAGCCCATCGCTGTAGTCTGATGGAAGTCATAGTTGATAAATGCTTACTCGGATTAAATATTGTGACCAATGGCTTGTGATCAGTTATTCATATAAATTTCCTGCCGTATAAATACTGATGAAATTTCTTTACCCCAAATATAATTGAAAGAGCTCCCTTTTCAATTTGGATGTATCGAACTTGGTGAACATCTAAGGTTTTTGATGCAAATGCTATGGGTCTTTCTTTGCCATCTGGATGTATGTGTGAAAGGACTACACCAATGCCGAATGAGGAGGCATCAGTGGCTAGAACGAGCGGAAGATCTTCGTTGAAATGTGCGAGCTCTGTAGCATCAAGGATATAACGTTTCAAGGCTTTGAATGCCTGATGTTGGTCTGGCTCGAACTTAAATGGCGTGTTCTTCCTATGAAGTTGATTTAGGGGTGAGGCTATCTGAGAGTAATTTGGGATGAAATTGCAGTAGTAGTTAACTTTTCCCATAAACGCATCTAACTGCTGTAGATTAGAGGGCGGCTTTAATTCCTTAACGGCTTCTAGTCCTGACGAATCCGGAAGAATGCCCTTGACACTGACTCTTCTCCCAAGATACTCTTTTTCGTCCCTTAGAAAGAAACATTTCTCTTTCTTACATTTTATTCCATTCTCCTGTGAGACTGATAAAATTTTCTCAAGAATATCCAGATGTTTATCCACTGTTGGAGCCGAAATAATTATATCATCTATATAATTTCCACAACCTTCTATTCCACTAAGAAGTTGCTCAATACGACGCTGAAAAATAGCTGGAGCGCTAGCTATTCCGTAAGGTAAACGTTGGTACTGGAAAAGACCCAACGGCGTGTTGACAACCATAATTTGTTTCGCTGCCTCGTCTAGCTCCATTTGTAAGTAGGCATCTTTTAGGTCTATTTTAGAGAAATGCGTGCCGTGACAAATTTTATGTAAAAGAGACTCACGTGTTGGCAATGGATATTGCTCAATGTCCAATTGCGAATTGACACCTTGTTTAAAATCGCCACAAATTCGTAGTGCTCCACCCGGCTTGGGTGCTAGTACTATAGGCGATGCCCAGTTGCTGAATTTTATAGGTTTCCAAATACCTGCTTCGTTGAGACGCTGCGCTTCCTCCTGGAACTTATCCATTTGGGCTTTTGTAGAATTTTGGAACGGAATTTGGTTTTAGATATATGCTTGCTTTAAAGTTTTTTATTGTTCCAATAGCCGGCTCAAATACTTCCTTATACTTATTGCAAAGTTCAGTCATTTGAGTACCCTGTTGCTCACTCACATTTGCGATTTGTTGAATTTCGAAATTAAATGTTTTGAACAAATCTAAGCCGAATAGATTGTTTGAGTTTTCTACGTTTGCGACAATGATCACTACATTTGCAAATTTGTTTCCACACTTTGCTACAGTGTGCAGTTCACCCAACAGAGGGATTTCATTTGGCCAAATGCATGCAAAATTCGGTCACACCTTTTAAGTTTCGGACGGTTAAGCAGTTCATATGTTTTGAATTTATAACTGACACTGTTGCACCAGAATCCATTTGAAAAGAAATGCTCGTATTAAAAAGTTCCACATCAATCACCTTTTTGTTTCCTTCAAATTTCACAAGGCTCGACACGTTGTAAATTGGTTGAACTAATTCTGTGGCTTTGCTTTGGTTTTGCCTTTATAACTGTTTTTGTTGTTGCCTCATATGTTTTGGCAATAGAGAGAACGTCCTCGAGTGACGGCTGTAGTTTCTGCAAAGCGGCTGTGCGAATTGCGTCGAATGGAGTATGCAAATTGACACTCACGACCGATTCCACGTAAATCGGCGACCCATTCCTTATGTGTTTGCGAGTCCCGCATTTGACGTTTGAAAAATTTATATCGAGCAGCAACTATATGGCATTTCTGTTTAAAGTGCTCTGTTAATTTATCCGTTATTTGCGTATATGTCTGCTGGTCCAAATTTTCGCTACCGAACAGATTTTTAACAAGTTCAAACGCGTATGTGCCTACCCACGATAAAAAATACGTTTTTTTCTTATCCGCGGATTGCACTGAGTACGCGGCGAAGTGCTGAGTTAATTGTTGGAGATATGTTTCCCAACTTTGTAGGTCCTTGTTCAAATTTAGAAACGGCGGACAAACTGATTGTTCTCCCGATCTGTCTTCGTTGCTTACGCCAACTCTTTGTGTGATGAAAGATTCCATCCGTGTTTGTTGTGACCGCATTAACTGTTCCGTGAATTGTTGCTGTTGAGCCAACAATGCTTCAAAATTGATTTGATTGTTTGTCATTGTGTGATTGTTGTGATGGTAATTATGCGAGTGACTTTATTTGGCTATGTTCGGCTCCTTTTGTACATGTCTCTGTTATGTTAGTATTTGTGTATACATGTAAAAAGATGATGCAATGTGAATATATATGTTGCGTAATAAAGGCGGTTTTCAGGGAATTCTTGTAGGAATAGATGATGCAATATTTTTAGAAATTACAATACATATCAATAACAATTCCAATCGTGGAAGAAATAATAACAACGGAAATAGCAAGGTTCCTCGGAAAACCAACAGGCACCTTTAGATACACAAAACTAGTTTGTTTGATCCATCTCAATCTAAACATATATGCAAATTTTTCAAATGCTAACACAAACAAAAAATTGACATTCCTAATAGACACTGGAGCAGACATTTCACTTTTAAAAGAAAATGTTATAGAATCCACGAACGTTGATAATAATCAACAGATAAATATTCAAGGCATAGCCCAAGGAGTCAAACACTCCTAGAAAATTACAACGTCATTAAGTCCGATAACATAGAAAAAACGGAAAATGTATTGCAAAAGCTAAAACAAAATTTTCCGCCTCTTTTAAAAAGCACACTTGAAAAATTATGCATACAATATAGTGATATATTCGGACTTGAAACCGAATCAATTACAACAAATAATTTTTATAAACAAAAATTGAGATTGAAAGACAATGAACCGGTTTATATAAAAAACTACAGAAACCCTCACAGTCACATAGAAGGAGAGTCTTCTGCGAAGGAGAGTCTTCAACACTGACAGTTTCTGCCGGTTTGTGGGCGTTAGAGTGGGCGTGGCAAAAAGTTTTTGACAAATCGATAGAAATTTACAAGACTATGTCCCTGGAGTCTGTATGCCTAATCTCAACTTTCTAGCTTTTGTAGTTCCTGAGATCTCGACGTTCATACGGACAGACAGACGGACAAATGGACGGACAGACAGGCATGGCCAAATCGACTCTGTTGTTGATCCTGATCAAAAATATATATACTTTATATGGTCGGAAACGCTTCCTTCTGCCTGTTACATACTTTTCAACGAATCTAGTATACCCTTTTACTCTACGAGTAACGGGTATAAAAAAAACCTGGTATGCTAAAACCAGGTCCCAACACAATGTAGATACAGGCATGCTCCGGTAATCGAATTCGTAAGATTTTTACGATTTCGATTTTATTTCGTGTTCCTTGTAAATAATGCTATATAATTTATTTACTTAAATGGTCAAAGTGCAGTAAAAAAGTAATTGCGTTAATGTCATAAGTTACTTATACTAATTCTAACTCTAATCCGCAGGAGATTGAATAAATTAAGAATTAATTAGAATAATTTAGATCCTCCAGTAAGTACAATGAATATCCTATTTGTTTTTTATACCTGTTACTCGAAGAGTAAATAGGTGTACTAGATTTGATTTGTTGTAACAGGCAGAAGGAAGCGTTTCCGACCATATAAAGAATATATATTCTTGACCAGGATCAATAGCCGAGTCGATCTGGACATGTCCGTCTCTCCGTATGAACGTGGAATGTTTTGATATTTTCTATTAGACTTGTAAATTTCTATATATTTTCAGAATAGCTTTTCGCCCACTCTTCGCCCACAATCCACCCAAAACTGTCACGCCCACACTTTTTTTTTTTTTTTTTTTTTTATTATTACTTTGCTTTTATTTATGGAATCTTCTTGTATAAGAACTAACAATAAGTTTTAAAATCTTAACTATAACAAGTATTTTTTCCTGAACAGTTGTATTATTTTTCCAACTGTTCTATGATTAAACGGTTCTAAAAATTTCTTCGCTGGGTTGGTAGGTCTTTTCGCCGGAGACGGGAACGGCTGCTGAGCTGAGTTAAACCTCTCGCTAGGTGGTTGGAGTGCGAGTAAAGCTTGCTATGCTATTTTTCCTTAAGTTCCGTAATTGCATTGATAACTGGTGGGATATTTAAGTCTCTTTGGATGTTTTAATTCCGAACGTACCACGGTGCCCCAGTGATGGTTTTTAGAATCTTTAATTGTGCTCGCTGTATGATGTCAACATTGCTGTTGCTGGCATTGCCCCATAACTGTGAGCCATAGGTTTACATAGGTTTCAATACAGAATTGTACAGAAAGACTTTGTGATCTAGGCTGAGCGGAGAACCAGAGTTGATGACCCAGTGTAAGTTGATGGCTTTAAGTTTCAGTTGATTTTTTTGGCTTCAATGTGCCTGCGCCATGTGAGTCTTCTGTGATGCTTGGGATAGGTCTAAAAATACTGCTGTACAGTATTCGCGATTTCCGAATGCAGTTCTTATTTCCGGTGTTATACTTTTCACCTGTTCAATGGTTCCGTGGCTTTCCCGAAATCCAAATTGATGGGCTGGGATTATGTTGTTGGTTCTCAGATTAAGTCGGATCAGCAGGCATTTTTCGAATAGTTTCGAAATACAGGAGAGTAGACTTATTGGTCTGTAAGATAAAGGAACTGTGTGGTTCTTACCAGGCTTTGAAATCATTATGATAATCGATCTCTTCCATCGTTGTGGAAAGTAATCACGTTTGGTGATGACATTAAAGAACTGGGTTATGTAGCGAACTGCAGAGTGTGGCAGCTCGATGATCATTTCCGGTGTTATAAGGTCACAGACGGAGGATTTTTTCGGGCTGAGATTGTATTTGATTATTTTAATGACTTCTTTTGGACGAAATACAGTTGGGTTGTGTTAATGATGGCAGTTTACGGGTGAGAATACATTTTGTAGGTGTGAGGCAAATGTGGTGGCTCTGTCTGCATCACAACGGGCCCAGCCGCCTGCGGAATTCCTTATCGGCAAAACGTTTGCAGTCGGTGGGCGAAGAGTTGAGTGGGCTCTCCACTGTGACTTATGTTTCGTGTCTGTTGGTGTGAGTTGCTCTATGTATCGGCGCTGATCGTCTTCCTCTTCTTGTTTCAGAGCGTTGGCCAGTTTTTGTTTGGCTACTTTTAGCTTTTGTTTTGCAATTGGAGATCTAAAAGATTGCCATTCTCTGCGTAAGCGTCGTTTTACGTAGACGAGTTGCTCGATTTGTGCGTTGGTCTTTTTTGTAGTAGTCTTTATTGTAGTATTTTTAATTTTGGGTGTTGCAGTAAGTGCTGCTGCAGTAAGGATGGATTGCAATGCACACGTGCAGCTCTCTATATCAGATTCAGTATTGAGTCTTGGGCTTAGCTCAATGTGTGAACTTATATATTTTTATACCTGAGCCAGTTTGTTTTGTGAGAAGTCAATCTGTATGGTGGTTTCACGTTTTCTGCGTATCGGCGGAGGTGAATTGGTACAGGCGAGTGATCAGATGACAAATCCGGCAGACATTCAGCTTTAACCAAACTGCGGGGAATATTTTTCGTAACTGCGAAGTATGTTGGACTCCCAAGTCAAGTTCAAGTGGTCAAGTTTATTAGTGGCTTTTGTTATAGTCTTATAAAGCTGTTTTCCTTTTGTGTTCCCAAGTCGCGATCCCCAGTGAGTATGTTTAGCGTTGTAGTCGATTCCTGCAATGAAGTGTGGCCCTAGTGCTTGGAAGAAATCCAGGAATTGAGCTGAACATGATTTTCCGCAAATTCTTTGTAAAAGTGGTGCTTCATACGGTTCCTTATGAGTATGGCGGTGCCGCCGTGTGCTTTTCCGTCGGGATGATTTGTACAATAGAAATGGTCTTTTATTTGAAAACTGTATTTGCTGGTGAGATGAGTTTCCGAAAGAAACATTACGTCGATATGCTTCTCATGTAGGAATTGAGCTAGCTCCAGTTTGCGCAGGTTATCTTGTTAGTGCTGGGTATAGACCAGGGAGCGAAACTTGTTGCTTTCGAAAAAAGTTCTTCAGAATTTGTTTCTGATGGTCTCAGCGTAGCTGTTCCTTGGTGTGCCAGCGCCGTTTTCATTCTTTTGTGAAAACGGCTTTTCAGCTCTTTGTAGATTGGACAGCCTCTAGTTTGCTGTGTGATTACCCCCACTGTTGAGGCACTAATTGATTTGGGCCTAGGGAGAGCAATAATAAACAACCATTTGTAGCAGTCACTTTATTTTTATTTAATTTATTTAAGTAAAGCGAGCAGCTTTAAAAAACTTTGTTTTTTCTCCTTCGCCAGTGTTTCCTCAAGTGTCGTACAAGTGCCCTATCCAATAACCGCAGATCATGGGTAACACTTTTACCAAAGGTTTTCAGGGTTACGCCTTGTTCTCCTAGTTGGCGGTTGAATTTAAATTATGGCGGTAACACCCACAGCTATTGCATTTTTTCTCGTTTGCATTTTCTTTATTAGTTTGGCAGTGTGTGGAGTCATGAAGACCTCCAGAGGCTACGCACACCGGGCGAAGTGTGCAATACGACCTCGTGTGGCCATACTCTTGGCAGTTTGTACATTGTACAGGAGCGTTACGTTTATGCGGCTCATCTACTGTGATCCTACGGTGCAGAAGAAGCTGGAGTTTGTAAATTGGATGAACCTCGTTTTTTTAGGAGGCTTGTTTTCTGCTTCAAGCTCAATCTTGAAGAGTGATTGGGGCTGCCTGTTCCTTTTGATATTGAACACGCTTTTGGCGAAAAATCCCTTTTCCTTTAGCGCCTCACTTATCTCTTCGGGCTTAACATCAGACTCAATGCCCTTCAGTACTACTTGCAGGCTGCTTTTAAGCTGGTAGGTGTAAAAGCCTATTTTTTGTGCGGTAAGGCTTTTTGTGACTTTTCTGTAGTTGTCCTCCGTTTTCGTTTAAAGTTTGATTTCATTGATAGTACCTCTTACGAGGGGAATTATATGAAAGCTATCTTTTCCAATAAGGCCAATCAAAGCATTTACAAAACCGCTTGTGCTCTTCTCGCGGATATATATTGGCGGAGGCTTTGTTTTCTTCGGTTCGATATCAACGGATCCCAGCGGCCCGTCCTCAGCGGTATCTGGCAGCAAGGCAAATCTGTTTGTATTTGCGGAGGCTTTGTTTTCTTCGGTTCGATATCAACGGATCCCAGCGGCCCGTCCTCAGCGGTATCTGGCAGCAAGGCAAATCTGTTTGTATTTGCGGGGGCTGCATTGTTGATCAGGGTAGAGTTATCGCGTGTATTTTTCGGCTTGTCTTTCAAATCTGAATTTTCCAGGCTGAGCTTTCGCTTTATTGTAATGTAGCGGTCCATTCCAGTCTGCCAGGTCAACCCAGCTTTTTTGTTTACGCTTTTGTTTTGTTTTGCTGGTAGTGCAGCAGTACCGTTTGTTGTTTGCGGTTTTACTTTCGCTGACTCAGTCAGAGCGTGAGCGGGTGCAGCGGACGACGAAATAGAGCGGGCTGTCGGTGAAGCTCCAGCTGTTGTTGTTGGAGGTAGCGGGGCTTGTGGCGGAGCTAAAAGAGCGGGAGAGCAAGAGCGCGCACTTTCTTGATTTGTTGGTAGAAGAAGGTTTCTTGGGCTATGGGTTATTGACCGCTCGATGTCTGCGTTGGGGTTATCGGTTGCGTTGAATTGAGAGCCGGCGTTCGTCCTCCTCACGCTGACGCTGAGCGCGAGTGTAGTTCTGACTCATAGTTTTGTTATTTAAGATAACGAATCACTATATCTATTTAAGCGATCTTGCATTGCGTAGAGCGTCTCTTTCGCTTTCGGATTATTTATTTAGTTTATTTTATTAGTCGTTCACTTCAATCAAAACAACCGATTTTGTGCGGAGCTCGATAAAAACACGTCTTCACACGTCGTCGATCTAGCACGAACCAAACATATTCAAACATAAAACATATTCTGATTTGGAATAAAATATGTAGAGCCTAATATAATTACAACTTGGAACCTTCCCAAGACTATCCTAACCAAAATTGTATCAATAGTAAAACTATAATAGAAGGCATTAACATAATAAAAGCATTTATTGTTCTGTTCAATTAGAAGAGATATTAATTTCCAACACAATGTTAGACTCAGATAAAAGAAATAATAGAACAACACATATAATAACATTTACAACAGTAATCATAATTGTTCTAATTGCATTATTGTACCTTATCGATAAATATAACACTATATCCCAAAAGTTAATTGTAAAATTCAAAAACAAACCCTAAATAACGAAAATATTATACGTCCTGAAACAAACAATATTGTACCCCCCGATACCCCTGTATTGTACCCAAATCTAAACGCCTGAGGACAGGCTTTTGTCTTAAGGATAACATATCCATTCTACACCCACAACTCCCCAACCACACTCACTACTGTAACAACTCACACACACACATTAATGTCTATGTACAAAATGTAATCAAAGATCGAGAGCCCTTCGATTAAGCTTAGCTGTTATTTACGCTGAGTACTGAGTACGCTATCAAGTGCGATAGCTTTGCTAAGCCCACTTCAACTTCGAAGTCCATTATCCAACCTAGTGATAATTCAAAGGCTCTAGTTCTTCCTTTATTGGAATTATTAAAAAACCTTTAATAATACATAAATAACCAAACGTGTTCTTTTTTTATTAAACTCTCGGTCTGAATTCGTATATATATGTATATATTAAAATATTTATATTTTATTGAGTTGAACTAATGTCCCATCAGTTAACTAAGAACAAGGCTAAGAATAAAAAAACGCGGAGAAATAGTTTTTACGTCTTTATTTCTTCGATCTCAGCCTAAGCCCTTCTGTTTACATTATTTCGGGAGCGAAATCGCCCGCTTGGCATATTGATCATATACAATAATTGAAGATTTTGAGTGCCGCTTAGGGAGAGCGACATCGCTTGCTCAGGATGTGGATTATATTTTCGAACACTACTAGACATGTGAATATGTCACTTCCCTTCTCTTTTAAATGGTTTCCTATGCTATGCAGGTAACTGGTTTTGTGTCGGTTCTATTTCTTGTTGTGATTCTTGATTATTTTTTTCTTGTGGTTCTTAATTTGGTTTCTATTATTTATATATAGGGAGGTTACTGGATTTAGTGTACAAATTTATAATAGGTCAAGAAAATGATAACAATAATTACAATTATAATTGTTATATAAAATGTGGAATTATTTTATGAAATTATTTAAAACGTCATCATTTTCTTTCATTTTTCTCCTAGTTCCCTTAATCGTAAATACAATGGTGTTAAATTCGGAACATAAAGAATTATCGCTTAATATATCGTTTCTAAACTAAACTTTACATTGTTTTATTCTAATAATTTTGCTTCCATTTATTTTTATATCCCCAATTAGTTCTTGACAATTTTGTGAGATTGTAGTTTCAGTTAGACTCCATGTAAGTATTATATTTGGTTCAACTTATTGGATAACGTCCCTTGAGGGGGAGTTGGTATAAAATTACAAATTTGATTCTTATGCTTAATTATATTTTTAATGCATTCATTTTCTTGATTATAATTTATTCTCATCTTCAAAATATGTTTGTTTATCTAAATAGTCTAATTGATACCCATTATGGTCAGGAGTCCAAGTCTTCTATGTATTTAATAATTTGCAATTATTTTGCGTGTGCCGCATAGGTTGGTTGCTAGGCATCTGTAGTGTATAGGTAGGTCTAAATGGTTGCATTTTTTTTTTTTTTAATTAGGTTGGAAGGATTAAGAATATTGTGAATAACTTGGTCGATAGTGAGTTTGTGTATTTGTATTGAATCTGTGTGTTTTGGATTCAGATTAGGATTTCAGTTTTTATTACGTATTTCCGGAATTTTATTTGATTCAAAATAAATATGTTCTTTATAAATTCTCTCACCTTGTGCAATAGTCATGATGATATTACAGATGAAATAGTAAATAATTGTGTTGGAAGCTTTTTAATCAGTATTTTAATTTTTTAATTGCTTGAAGATAAATAAGAAATTTTGGTTGGTTACCTTCCAGGTGTAATTTCGAAATCAAGATTTGACGTCGTCTTTTCGCCTCTTCTCAGAATGCTCTCACCTTTATAAGGTGTCTTCCTGAAGTTCTCCAGTAGCTTGTATTTCGGTGTTTGTTGTTTGAATTCTGTGATTAGTCTCGCTTTGAGGGTAGGCCAATCTTCGACGTTCGGAAGTCCCAAAGATCTTGTTACGTGTCCGACCAAGTTCCTTTCGATGGCTCAAAGTAGAATTATCTGTTGTCGCACATCGTTAGTTTGGTAGAGTGAAAGTCTTTTAGCTGCCGACAGGCTTCGGCAAGGTAGTTATCGTTCAGGCAATAATTGGCTGTGCCATTAACATTGTATATTTTTAATTTTTATGGTTTTAGTAAATATCTTTTTAAAGTGTTGTTTTATTTTAATTTCACTTAATTAGGTATACAAGTTTGTTTTATTTATTCTTCGTGGAAAATCTTGGTTTTAATTGCTAGTTGCCGTTAGACTTAATGTTTTATTTTAGTTTTCTAGTTTTACTTCCCCACTTTTTGAGTTAGACGGCCGTATTATAATTATAATCCAAGTCAAACGAGTTTTCTTGTATTTGTGTTGGGAATTATTCAAGATAACTAATTTATAAAATATTATTTGTTTAATTTAAACCGCTTTCACTTTTTGTTTTGGACAGCCGAATTGGAATTATAAACCAAGTTGAAGGGTGTTCGCGTTGGGAAATTTGTATGAGAACTGGATTATAATATTTAATTTATTTTCCACTTCGAAAAAAAGAATTCGAATACTTCTTGTATCTTACCGACTCTGCGCCAGTGAAATGTTTATGTTATATTGAGTGGAACTAATGTCCAGCAGATGACTAAGGACAACGCTACGAATAAAAACAAGAAAGAACGCTTTAGTCGAGTTCCCCGACTATCTGATACCAGTTATGTCATTGGAGTCTGCATGCATTAACAGGTATATAGGTTTGGAGAAATGCTCTTTACGTCTTTATTTCTTTGATCCCACCTCAAGACTACATTTGAGTCGCACAAAACTTTCTTGTACTGCCCTTTTGTGTATAATCCGGCCACTTCGTGCAAATTAAATTTATTGAAGTATAATTATTTAAAAAAAAATAATTTTTTATTTAATATAATTTTATTGAAGTGAAACTTTTAAACTTAATTCTCAATTACAAGACACTTTTCTTATTTTCAACCTTTCTTTACATCGTCCCGAATCAGACTGACCGCTTAAGAATGATTCTTTTCCTCCAAACCTCGGCCAGGAGCTTTTCTTAAAACTTCTTTAACTTTGATTTGTGTTTAGATTAAAAGCTTGGTGATGAAATTGCTTCACCGCATTGTGAAATTCAAATTTGTTGACCAATGCAGATTGCAGATTGAAGCGCAATAAGTTCTTGGTCACCAAGAGGAAGCTGTGTTTACGTTACGTTAGTTTGTTTATCTAAGTGGCCAAGCTGTGGACCGGCAACGGCTTGGTTCTCATGACTTGGAGGGAAGATTTGGATTGGTTTATATAAACATTAACAGGCCGGCGAAGTGCGACTTTTGAGAACAAAGGAAAGTCAATCGTCAGATTGGATTTCGAAAAATTATTTATAATTTGGGCAAGGGCCCCTGAATCATGGGTTTGATAACTCTTCCCCTTCTAAAATGGAGCGTCCCGATTCATTTCGAGTTTCATTTAGGTGATCCCTTAATTCTGTTAAAAATTCTTCTTGATTAAAAGATTCTTCTATATCTGGCCGATGTTTTTTGGTTACAAATTTATATAATGTGAATATATTTAAAAATAATTAAAAAAATTAAATATATAATGATTAAAATTAATAAAATATAAAGGAAAGTGATATCTTGGTATTATTAACTTTAATGAATGGATTTAAAATTTTAATATTATCTAAAGAGAGTTCAGAATTATTTGACAAAATGTAATCGGAAATTTCTTAATTTGTGAAATTGTTTGCAGCTTTATATTCAATAATTTTGTTTTCAATATTTGTATATGAAATGTTATTAATGGTGGTTGTACCGCTAAATGTTATAAGGAAATTTCCGTTTAACTGGGAGTTGTTAACAATATTGTTACCATTTATAAAAATGGCACCTTCTTGAATGATATCTATTTTTAAATTTTTTTAATATTAATTTTGTGAAACAGGTTTTTACTTTACTAATGATACAGTAGTTGTTAAAAAGTTCGATCTTAAATGTAGACATTTCATAATATGTATTATCGCATTTTGCGACTTGATTGCTTATTGCTAGTTTTCCATCTGATTTGGAAATGGCTCTGGCATAGTATATGTCACATCTGTTAGAGATTATAGGGTATTTTATATAAATAATAAGTAGGTCTTTATGAATTCCAATTTTGAACACAGAAATATTCATTAAATCGGTGATGATAACCGGTCTTTGTCCGTGACTTAATATTTCTTTTATGTCTTCCGTGTTTAACATTTTTGTATTGAAGACATCAATTTTTGCCAATGTAATAGTATCGATTAAATTTAGCAGGTCAAATTTTAACAGTCTTAAACGATGTTTTCTTAATGGCAGATCTTGATCGATAAACACATGTTTAAAGTCATCAGAAAGAGATTCTATTTCTTTGAACATTTTGGAGTTGATAATAGATTGTTTATTATTATTAACTATTAAGTCATTGATTTTATCTTGAATATTCATGAAGTCATCATGATCCGGAGTTCCAGCTATCAATTTCCACATGGTGTCTAATTCATTAATTCCCCTTTTGATGGTGTTAACTGAGATAAAAGTAGTTCGATAACTTCTAAGTCGTATTTGATTTCCCATCGTGATATTCTATTAGGGTCTCTTTTTATGTTTTGAGATTCTACATTTATTATTTCTTTATAAAAGCTTAAATTGGTTACGTGAAATAATTCGTTATAGGATTCGTAAGTAAGAACATCCTTTTTGACCTTGAACAGAAAAAACTCATGGTTTGAATAATCAATGATTTCGCATCTTGAGAAAGTGATAAGGTATGGAATGATCAGTAATAAAGTCATTTTACTGGAAATTGTAAAAAAATTAAAACCAATATTTTAATAAAATGGTATCTTGTTGGTAAATATATTTAAAACTTAATGTTATCTTTATCAATAATCCTATTCCTGTTGTTAATTATAATTTTATTCGGTTTTACCTCTTTAACTACTTGTTTTTTATATCTTGGTTTGAGTTTATTTTGTTCCCCGTGTTTTTTGTCGTAAACAATGTGACCGACATGGTAATTTTTGATATTTCTATTTTCATTGTGAACTTCTAACATTTTAGTTTGAGCAAGCTTTAATGCTTGTGGCTTATTTTCATGTTCAACTCTATTGTACTGTCTAAAGATGTGTTTACACATGATAAGTAGACAAACTATAAATATGTTCTATTTATGGGCTGCAATAAACATGGCACGGGACAACATAAGTGGAAACTACAGATATGTACGATTGCAGTGGTCTATTGTCGAAGTGTCAAGAGATATGTTCACGCGGGAGGTGATTAGCGCGGTCATAGGCCACAAACATAGATTTAAGATAAATCTCATCTGCATTGATCAACGCAGACTGCAGCGTCTTACAAGCGCTGCATTATATAATTAGATGATAAGAACCTATGTACAAATGAATAAAAGGCGATGCCCTCGCAGTAGCGAGTCAGTTAGATTCAAACACCCGAATTGAACTCATTAAGTGTACCCATAAGTTTATAGTGTGAACATTTTGGTCCTTCGAGAAATTCTGTTGTTTTCCCCCACGAGTGGTAAGAAACACAGAAGAAAAAACCAGCGCTTCAAAGTAAAAAGAGCAAGGTCCTTCGAAAAATTCTGTTGGTTTCCCCCACCAGTGGTAAGAAACACAGAAGAAAAAACAAGCACTTCAAAGTAAAAAGAGCAAGGTTATTCGAGTGATTCTGTTGTTTCCCCCACCAGTGGTAAGAAACACAGAATAAAAGACCACGCCTTAAAGTCCTAGGACTATAAGGTGAAACATTGTGTTCTTGCTTTTCCTTGGCTGATCAATCAGCTGTGAGTCGAGGCACAGCTAGGTCAACTGGGCGACCAATAAAAAAATCCTCCAACGGATCACGCCATAGAATACAAGCAGAAAGCAAAAGTCACAGTTATTGTTTTCCCAAGATGTTGTCGGAAAGATCTGTGAAATTGATGCAAGACCAAGGAGTGCTTCAGAATAAAATACTGCAAGCCATCAAGGACAAGGCATCTATACCAGCAATAGAAGCATTGGTAGACCAATTTACTACTAACAACAATGCGCTGGTAAAATTGGGAGTTGGCGATCATCAATATTTTAATGATAAAATATTTATTAAAACTATGGATGCTGTCAAGGCCTACAAGGAGTCGCAATTAAAGGTATTTAGTGTGCGATCTGTGACAGTTCAGCGACGACTGACTCTTCATTTATTCAGCAAGTGTGTGTATACTGTTTACATTCGCGACTCTTATAATTAGGTTCTTACATTGTAATATTGCAATGGGACTTATACTACTATGCTTATACACAATTACTACTACTACTACTACAGCTCGGCCATCCTGATAATTAGGATCTCCTGGTCCTCGCCGCTCTACTTCTTGTAATCATTACATTTTCGTTACTTATTTCAGTGTTTGTTACATTTGGTTTGGTTTTCTTATTTACATTTACCTTAGACATTTGTTTTCTTTATCATTTTTCTTTTCTATATTTTTATTATTTGATACCGAATTCTTTTCTTGAAGCCATGGTTTAATATTATGAGCCACCCATATTCCATCGTATGGTTTTTGTGTCAACTGAAAACCTTCCACATCTTTGATACAATACCTATCATTGTCTAGTACTTTGGCGATTTCATAGGGGCCTTTATATTTGGTTGTTAATTTCCTAGGCGCTCCAACTGTTGAATCAAAATTCTTGACCACAACGTAGTCTCCTAATTTGTATTTATTTGCTTCTAGTCGTTTAGCGTCAGCATATTTCTTGTTATAGTTCTGTACTTTTTCCTGCGAAACTTCTGCATTTTGTCTAATTTTCTCTAAATTAATTTCTTTTCTTTTTAGCATTGACTCCAATACATTTTCTTTTAAACAATCTAGCATTTTTCCTTTTTGATTCACTCCAAACAGCAGTATACTTGGGTGCTCATTTATGCTTCTGTGCTTTGTATTATTCATTGCATACTCTACATCTTCCAAAACTTTGTGCCACTGTGCGTTCTTTCTACATCTACGAGCTTACTAATCATGGGTCCTAGGTCTCTATTTATTCTCTCAACTTGTCCATTTGCTTGTGGTGAGCCTGTTGCAATTTTGACGTGCTTAATGTTTCTTGATTCCAAAAATTCTTCGAACATATCTGATGTAAAACATGTCCCTCTGTCTGAAACAACGGTCGTTGGTCTGCTATACGCTCTAAAATAATCACCTAAAGCTTCCATTGCTTCCTTTGAGTTTGTTGATTTCGCTGGATACAATCTCACAAACTTTGTGCATCCATCAACAATTACTAATACATGTTTTTTCGTAGAATTCTTTTGATTTACCGGACCATAGTGATCTATATGTATGACTTCGAATGGTGTGTTTCCCTTTGGTACAATATTAACAGTTCCTTCTTGCTTACCATTTTTTCCTTGAAAAGCTATACATTTTAGACAGTTCTTAACATGTTCATCCGCTTTACTTCTAACATTTGGAAACCAATAACTTTTACCGACCATTTCCGTAACTTTGTCTTTCCCTACATGGCCTAACTCATTGTGGTATTTATACAATACGTGTTCTTCCATAGCTTCCGGGACATAGAACAGTAACTTATCTTTTACTCTTTTGTAAATCACACCATTTCGCATTTCATATAATTCGCTTTCTTCTTTACTTAGCATTTCTTTAATCTTTCTCAACTTCTCGTCTCTGTTTTGGCATATAACTAAATTGTCCTCGAACGTATTTTCCTCTATTACCAAAATCGTATTACATCTACTAAGAGCATCAACGTGTTTCATTCTAGTTCCTGATCTATGCTCTAGTTTATACAGATAATTCTGTAATTCCAAGGCCCATCTTGCTATTCTTGGGTTCAAGTCTTTTTTATTCAACGTCATTGTGAGGGAATTACAGTCTGTCACTATTTTGAATTCAATTCCTTGTAGGTACACTCTAAACCTTTTTAATGCATATATTACTGCCAGTGTTTCCAGTTCAAAACTATGATACCTTTATTCTGTATCCGTTGTCCTTTTTGAGAAGTAAAAAACTGGATGTAATTTACCATCTGCTTTCCTTTGCAAGAGAATTGATCCGAAACCTATCGAACTTGCATCGCAGTGCAATTCTGTTTCATCCTCAGGACTGTACAATGCTAAAATAGGCGTTTTTAACAGCTTTGTCTAAAGATGTGTTTAGACATGATAAGTAGACAAACTATAAATATGTTCTATTTATGGGCTGCAATAAACATGGCATGGGACAACATAAGTGGCAACTACAGATAAGTACGATTGCAGGGGTCTATTGCCGAAGTGTTAAGAGGTATGATCACGCGGGAGGTGATTAGCGCGGTCATAGGTCACAAATATAGATTTAAGATAAACCTCAGCTGCATTGACCAACGCAGACTGCAGCGTCTTACAAGCGCTGCATTATATAATTAGATGATAAGAACCTATGTAAGAATGAATAAAAGGCGATGCCCTCGCAGTAGCGAGTCAGTTAGATTCAAACACCCGAATTGAACTCATTAAGTGTACGCATTAGTTTATAGTGTGTACATTTTGGTCCTTCGAGAAATTCTGTTGTTTTCCCCCACCAGTGGTAAGAAACACAGAAGAAAAAACCAGCGCCTTAAAGTAAAAAGAGCAAGGTTATTCGAGTGATTCTGTTGTTTCCCCACCAGTGGTAAGAAACACAGAATAAAAGACCACGCCTTAAATTACTAGGACTATAAGGTGAAACATTGTGTTCTTGCTTTTCTTTGGCTGATCAATCAGCTGTGAGTCGAGGCACAGCTAGGTCAACTGGGCGACCAATCAAAAAATCCTCCAACGGATCACGCCAAAGAATACAAGCAGAAAGTACAGGTCACAGTGATTGTTTTCCCAACATGTTGTCGGAAAGATCTGTGAAATTGATGCAAGACCAAGGAGTGCTGCAGAACAAAATACTGCAAGCCATCAAGGACAAGGCATCTATACCAGCAATAGGAGCATTGGTAGACCAATTTACTACTAACAACAATGCGCTGGTAAAATTGGGAGTTGGCGATCATCAATATTTTAATGACAAAATATTTATTAAAACTATGGATGCTGTCAAGGCCTACAAGGAGTCGCAATTAAAGGTAGAAACACTTGAAGAGGTAAATATACCAAGTGGATCAAAATTATCTGATTCCGCATCAGCTCGGAGCTCCAGTCCAGTTGATAATCTGGTTCAACTGGTGGACAGAAGAGCGGACAGGGTGAGGCAACAGATAAGCCTAATATACGAAACCCTGGATAGTTCAAGTGAGATTGAACTAGTCAAGCAGCTGGCAATGATGAAAAGTCATTGGTCCAACGTCACGGACACACTGAAACTGCTTGAAAACAAGTATGACAGAACTGCCTTTGATCAAGATGAGGTAGACATTCTGCAATCTGATGTTGCCGCACTAGAGATGGTACTTCAGAGGAAGTTGGAACAGTTCAAAAGTTCCAACTACGATGTGCCAGAACTCCCAAAAGTGGACCTTCCAACGTTCAATGGAAATGCGAAGGAATGGCCAACATTTTACGAGTTGTTCTCTGAACTAATAGACAGCAGGAAGGATCTCAGCAACACAAGGAAGCTGGGATATTTAAGAGCCTGCTTAAAAGGAGAAGCTCAAATGGTGGTTAGCCATTTGATAACGGGATCAGCGGCTAGCTATGCAGCAGCGTGGGAGCTTATCTGCAAACGCTATGAGAATAGCAGAAAAATATTCTCCCAACACTTCAACAAATTAATGGAACTGGAGTGCTTGCTGCCCCACGATGAGAAAAATTTAGGGAAGTTTTTGGATACTGCGACCGAGAGCATATTCATCATAAAGCAAAAAGGAAAAATAGGAAGCTCTGCTGACGTAATTTTAGCTGAAATTCTGCTGCGGAAATTTTCGCCAGAAGCCTTGCAGCTGTATGAACAGCATGTAAAAAAGGCAAGAGCTATACAGTCCTTACAAGATGTACTAGAGTTTATTGAGCAACAATACAACTCAGTAAATGCCATTACCAAAAATACCGCTCAGCTTGCTACAAGAAAAGTGCAAAATAGATCGTGTGCCTTTTGCTCTAAGGATGGCCACGATATGATAAAGTGTCTCAAATTCAGAGCACAATCAATCGAAAAAAGAAAAGAATTCGTTCAAAAGAACAGCATGTGCTTTAGATGCTTTGGAAAGCATAATGCTATCGATTGCAGAAAGGAAATTACATGCAATCGATGCTCCAAAAGACACAACAGCCTTCTTCATGAAGAGACAAAACGCAGTATCAACAGCAATAGCCTTAAGCAAGGGCAAGACACACTATTGGCTACAGCTGTTGTTTTAGTGAAAAACAAAGCTGGAGGTTACAACGAGTTGAGGGCGCTTATTGACGGTGGATCCCAGAAGACGCTGATTTCAGAGGAAGCAGCACAAATATTAAGGATTCCCAGAGTAAGAAGTACTATAGAGGTCGAAGGTATCTCCCAGACTACTCAATTATCAAAAAATAGTGTCCACCTGACGATCAAACCAAAAATTCCAAGCAGCTTCAAAGCATCAACGGAAGCATTGGTTTTACCAACACTCCATAGAGCCCTTCCCAGCAAAAAGTTTGATATTGATATCAACAAAGAGTGGAAGGGCTACAGGCTAGCAGATCCACGATTCAACGAGCCAAGCAGAATTGACATGGTGATAGGTGTGGATCTATTTCCCCTGATTATGATGGAAAAAATAAAAACCGTGAATGGAATCTTGGGACAAAAAACCAAATTTGGATGGATTGTGTCTGGAAATATAACTCGAGCAGCAAAGTACAAAATTATAAGTGCCACTACCACAATAAATCTAAAGGACCTGGATCGCTTTTGGGAATTGGAAGATGAAGCCGATGAGACGATTACAGACAATGCAGAATGCGAAAGAAAATTCCGAGAAACAACTGTCATCAACGAGGAAGGCAGATTTGTGGTGTCAATTCCATTCCGCCAAGAGGCAAAGCTGGGGGACTCTCGCAAACAGGCAATGGCAAGGCTCATGCAAATGGAAAAGAAGTTTCAAAGAAACCCAAAGAACTGGGCTGCATACAACGAATTCATGAAAGAATACCTTAAGATGGGACATATGGAATCTGTAAAGACAACGGGTCAAGGTAAATACTATTTACCCCATCAAGCAATCATCAGGCCTGGAAGCTTAACTACGAAGCTACGAGTAGTTTTTGACGCATCCGCAAAAACGACAAATGGACTAAGCCTAAATGACGTTATTATAGCTGGTCCTAAGATTCAAAAGGATATATTCGATATTCTAATTAAATGGCGCAAGTGGCAATATGTTATGGTAGCTGACATTGAAAAAATGTATCGCCAAATAAAGGTTGCTGAGAAAGACCAAGAATACCAATATATCCTATGGAAAGATGATCCAAAACTGCCGATCAGTGAGTTTAAGTTAACAACCGTAACGTATGGCACCTCGGCAGCACCTTTCTTAGCAGTCCGATGTCTACGAGAGCTGGCAGATCGGTTTTGCCAAGAGGATAGCGTCTTAGCAGAAACAATAAGAGACGACTTTTATATGGATGACCTCATAACTGGTGGAGACACAGTCAACGAGTGCTATGAACGTCAAAGGAAATTGAGACAAGTGATGGAGAAGGCCGGCATGCATCTGCGAAAATGGGTTGCAAATGACGAACGTATTTTAGCCGACATTCAGGACGACGGAGCTACGGAGAAAATCTGCATTGAGGAGAATGAATCGATCAAAACCTTAGGACTTCAATGGGATCCGAAGAAGGATACATTTACGTTTTCGGCAGAAAACCCAATGCTAACACGCATAACAAAGCGGTTAGTGTTATCACAGTTGTCCAGAATTTTCGACCCACTAGGATGGCTGGCACCGGTAACAATTCAAGGCAAATGTTTTATTCAGGAACTGTGGAAGTTACCGATGACTTGGGACGTTGAATTGGAATCCAACTTAGCAAACTGGTGGATGGAATATGCTAAAGGTCTATCAAATTTAGAAGAAATTAGCATTTCACGCTGGACTGGATGCTCCAAAGGTATTATGGAGCTACATGGATTCTGCGATGCATCAGAGAAAGCATATGCAGCGGCTGTGTATACAAAAGTAGGCGGCAGAGTTACCTTGCTAGCAGCAAAAAGCAAAGTAAATCCTATAAAAAACAGGAAAACAATTCCAAAGTTGGAATTATGTGCTGCGCATTTACTAGCAAAGTTATTAGCGAAAGTGCAGGCTATATGGAGCAACAAGATTACAACGCATGCATGGAGTGATTCGCAAATTACTATTGCCTGGATACAGAACAAGCGCAGCAAAGATAAGTTCGTCAGAACTAGAGTGGAAGATATCAATAAACTAATTCCCAATGTCAAATGGAATTACGTTAAATCGGAAGAAAATCCAGCAGACGTGGCTTCAAGAGGGATATCACCGCAAGCTCTTAAAATCTGTGAAATTTGGTGGAGAGGGCCTAATTGGCTATCTATAGATGCACAACACTGGCCCACTCAAAAGGAATCAGAAATGGTTGTGGTATCCACATTGATAAAATCCGAATATCTGCAAAACCATCTTTTATCAAAGTATTCATCGATCGACAAACTTCTTAGAGTAATGGCGTATGTATTACGCTTCATAACAAAGCTGAGAGGAAAATCGCAACAGCCGTCACATCTTACGGTGGAGGAATTAAAGCTAGCGAAGATTGCTGTGGTAAAGATACAACAACAGCTAGATTTTGGACACGAAGTCAGACTACTCAAAAACAAAAGACCTTTAGAACCAAAGAGTAAGTTGCAGGCGCTAAATCCGTTTTTGGATAGTGATGGCGTACTTCGAGTTGGTGGACGACTACAAAACGCAATGATACCGTATAATGTAAAACATCCAATTATACTAGATAAGTCACATTTGACGTGGTTAATTGTAAAGGATTCTCACAAAGAAACTCTGCATGGCGGAATTAACATTATGAGAACTTATATTCAGAGGGAGTTCTGGATATTTGGCATACAAAATTCCTTAAAGAAATATTTAAGGGAATGTATTGTATGCATACGATACAAGCAAGAGATGTCCAGTCAACTGATGGGAAATCTACCAGTTTATCGAGTAACGGCTGATTACTCGTTTCAAAATACTGGAATAGACTACGCCGGACCGTTCCAGATTCGCTGCTCAAAGGGAAGAGGTCAAAAAACGTATAAAGGATACATTTGTGTATTTGTTTGTATGGCAACAAAAGCAATACATTTGGAAGCTGTTAGCGACCTTTCGTCAGACAAATTCCTGGAGGCTCTTCGACGGTTCTTTGCAAGACGAGGCAAGAGTGAGAACATATACTCAGATAATGGAACAAACTTCGTAGGAGCTTCAAGAATATTGGACAAAGAATTTGTAGCTGCCATTAAAAACAATAATGAGTTAGCACCTACACTAGAAAAAGAAGGCATCAAGTGGCACTTTATCCCCCCGGGAAGCCCCCACATGGGAGGTTTATGGGAAGCCGGTGTAAAATCAGTGAAGTATCACCTTAAACGAGTTATTGGTGAAAACAGCTTTACATATGAAGAATTTGCATCACTGCTATGTCAAATCGAAGCAGTACTAAACTCGCGCCCATTAGTCACTGTAAGGAGCGAAAACGATGGTGAGGAAATATTAACGCCGGGTCATTTTCTGGTGGGAAGACCTCTAATTGGAGCTCCTGAACATTTTGACGAAAGTAAGACAATCAGCTCTTTGGATAGATGGAAGCTTATTCAACGCATCAGAGGTGATTTTTGGAAGAAATGGAAAGAGGAGTATCTGGTGTCATTGCAGCAGCGAACCAAATGGCGCCAGGTAAAGCCAAATCTGAAGGAGGGACAGTTGGTTCTTATAAAACATGAGAACACTCACCCTGCAAGATGGCCAATGGGAAGAATCATTAGTACGACTAAAGGACAAGATGATAAAGTCCGGGTAGTCACGGTTAAAACAAGCGATGGGGAAGTAAAAAGATCGCTAAACAAGATCTGTCAACTTCCTGTTAGCGAAGCAAAACCAGCTGGAGCTGCAACGCCATCTAGAACGGAGTCAATGCAGCTACGCAAGGACAAGAAGCAGCGAGTTCCAAAAGGCAAAAGGAATGGCACTGGAAGCATAGCTACTGTGCTATGCTATTTATTGATGTTGCAAGCTACAACTGCGACAAAAAATTCGGAAGAAATTCCCAAAGAACTTGGAAAAATTTACGACATCGACGCAAAAGCTGCAGTTATGGTAAACAAAATTGGTAAAATTGAAGTCGCTACATCCAGTTGGCAATTACTGTTTTATTATGACATGCAAGCCTATTTTGATGTCATAAAACAATCAGAGGACTTCCTGGAAAAATCCCGCCTGGTTTGCGAAAAAATGGGAGACTTCAAGGACTACTGCGATTTCTTCGGCACGACAATAAGGACAAAAATTGACAACATAAAGAAAAAGACAAAATACTACGGCACCGTACCAACCGAAAGAAAAGGTTTATACTGTTCTTTGATATCGGAAATGCAAATAGAATACAGGAAAATATGCAAACGATCATAAAAAACGAAAAACATCTAATGGAATATGTTGACAATCAGACCTCGGTCATCAATGCTACGGAAGAATTAGTAAGAACAACTACGATAGAAGCAAACCGGAATTTGGGAAAACTGACCCAACAAGTCAATATTATTGCAGAAACCATGAAGGAGCACTTTATGGTATATAAGGAGTCAATTAAATTCCTTATGTTATCAAATCAAGTGCGAAACTGGATTGAAGAGGCAGAAAGCCTACAAGCAACAGCGATCTCAATGGTAACGGACATTAGTGAAGGAAGAATTCATCCTACACTAATTGCGCCTAACAAAATGCTGGAGGAGCTCGAAAAAGTTAAGCAAAAATTAGGACGAAAACAAATGCTACCGGGTGGAAATTCAGTTATACAATTACCACTGATCTATAAACTGATGAAGGCACAAGCTATGTTGAAGGATAATGTCCTATTCATTGAAGCAAAATTGCCGATATACAACAATCAGGAAACGGATCTCTTTGGAGTAATCCCAATACCACTGTGGACAAACGGAACAAAGCTTATTCCGAAATTGAATTCGAAATATTTTGCGTTCAATACAGACATAAACGAATATCACCTAATGTCTGAAATGGAAATTAACCAATGCAGACAAGAGGATTCGACAGCATGGCTTTGCGAAAATAATTGGGCATGGAAAAACGCGGATGATAACTCTTGCGAAATATCTCCATTGAAACCAAGCAAGGCACACTCATGCGAAATGATGGAATTCCAAGGCAATTCGTTCATCAAAGAGATAAGTGGATCCAACCGTTGGCTATTTAGACTGTTTCGGAATACAACAGCTAATATAAGATGCAACGAACAGCATCAAGTTATAAGACTGCCCAATCAAGGCATTATACAACTACCTGCAGGATGCACAGCAATATTAGGGATACAACAATAATTACTCCTCAAAAAGTAATTTCGACAGCGTCTGAAATGTCTATCTTTCCCAGTTTACGAATTATAGATGACAAGGAGACATGGAACGTGGTCCCGCTGAAGCACTTGATTGTCAACAACACTAATGAACTACAAAATCTTCAAATGCGCATCAATACTCTGAAAAATAACAAAGTACACATTGATGACTTGATTTTTCACACGGCAAGCGGACACTCGGCTCTAGCGTTGACAGCGATTATCATAATTATAATGGTCATTTATATCCGGAGGCAACGCATAAATGAGAGACAACTACTGGCCGTACATTTTTCCCCCCCGGAGAATGTCTAAAGATGTGTTTAGACATGATAAGTAGACAAACTATAAATATGTTCTATTTATGGGCTGCAATAAACATGGCATGGGACAACATAAGTGGCAACTACAGATAAGTACGATTGCAGGGGTCTATTGCCGAAGTGTTAAGAGGTATGATCACGCGGGAGGTGATTAGCGCGGTCATAGGTCACAAATATAGATTTAAGATAAACCTCAGCTGCATTGACCAACGCAGACTGCAGCGTCTTACAAGCGCTGCATTATATAATTAGATGATAAGAACCTATGTAAGAATGAATAAAAGGCGATGCCCTCGCAGTAGCGAGTCAGTTAGATTCAAACACCCGAATTGAACTCATTAAGTGTACGCATTAGTTTATAGTGTGTACAAGCTTGCTTTTTAATTCATCAAATGCTTCTAATTGCGCTAGGCCAAACTCGAACTTTTTGTCTTTCTTTGTCAAATCATGGAGTGGCTTTGCTATTGTTGAAAAATTCTGTATAAATCTTCTAAAATACTAGCACATCCCCAAAAAACTTTGGACATCAAGAACTTTTTGAACTTTTCAATTGCTTTCACACCAATCGCTCAAATACTTCTTTTAATATAGCTTGGTGATCTTCTATATTCTTTGTCGCTATCATTATGTCATCGAGATAAACTATCACTTTCTTATCCCTAATCATGTCGTCAAATACTTTGTTGATGAACCTTTGAAAAACAGACGGAGCATTTGTCAGCCCAAAAGGCATTCTTGTGAACTCATACTGTCCTAGTGGCGTGGTAAATGATGTATACTTTATCATGTTTATTATAAACATGGAAGTATCCATTTTTCAGGTCTAACTTCGAGAACACAACTTTGTTTGCTAGGGTATCTAATAAATCATCAATTAATGGCATCGGGTATCTAACTTTCGCCGTGATCTTATTTAGTTTCCTATAATCTATGCACATCCGAATGCCACCCAATTTCTTTTTTACTAGTACAATTGGCGAGCAATACTCAGACTCACTTTGTCGTATAATACCATCTTTTAAATAATCATCAAGGATTCCTTGTAATTTTTCTTTCTCTACATATGCCAGGCGTCTTGGCGAAAAACTAAACGGCTTGTCTTCCTCTAACCTTAGCTTCATTTCACATTTTATATTCGTTCACTCGGTCTTTTTGGTTTAATATAATATTCTTCAATAACATTTATAATTCGCGTCTTTGTTTAAAATTTAATTGTGAACCTATCTCATATACATTTTCATTATCATTGTAATCAATTAATAATAGTTGTTTTTCAAAATTATTTGTTCGCCTGCGTTTGTCTCATAATGACTTTTAGATTCTTTATTTGTATTTTGATTTTCTTCAACTATCGAATCTTTTTTATTTCAGATATTTTTTCGTGTTCATTATCAATTACAATTTTGGCCTTTACTCTTGCTAAAAATCACTTCCCAATAACATAGCATATCCCATAGATTCATCATCCACGACATAACATAGGAGTATCTTTATTTGAAATTTAACTGAACATTTTACGCTCCATGTATTTGTAATTTACTTAAATTTAATCCAACGTAACTTAAAGAAGTAGTCTTTTCCATTTTAATTTGACTTGGTATAAAACGTTTTTTAATAATACTTATCGGGCTGCCAGAATCTATGAGACATTCTATAAACATAGGGTTCAGCATATTATTCTTTGTACAAAATGTTAATTCAATATAACTTACATAATCGTTGTCCCCGCCCTTCGACTTCTTGTATTGGTTGCACTCCTTAGCAACATGTCCTTGCAAGCCACATGCGTAACAAGCCCCATCTTGTCTCTTAGGCTGCGGCACTCTTTGGCCAGGTGGCCCCGACTGTGGCAATTGTAGCACTCTGCATTACCTCGTGGCTTCTGAAAATCTCCTGCTCTACGGTCTTCCGGTAACTTGGGCTTAGGAACGTAGCCCAACTCAACGTTTCGGAATGCCTCCAGAAGCTCCAATCCGGTCTTGAACGAACGCGACTTAGCCAGATTGCGTAGATTGACATCGTGTATGCCGTCAATGACATATTCCAAAAATTCATCTTCTGCCAGTGCTAAGTTATCCGCCAGCTGCCACTTCTCGTTGTAGTACTTGGAGAATCCTCACCTTTGATCCAGACGCAGTTCTGTAGCTTCTGCCGCATACTCAACTTGATTCTTTGGACATTACGAACATTTTCTCCAGGTGGCTTAACATTTTATCCGCTGTGTCCATAGTAGCGCTCGTGCTTGAATACAGCCATATTTCAGCATCGCCCTTAACTTTGTAGTGAATCAGCGCACGCATCATCTCGTCGCCGACCTTGAAATTTTTCTGGACATTCAAAAGTTGAGATATCCAAACAATGAAATTGTTCCGCCATCGTATACCTTAACGATCTCCTTTAAAATTTCGAAAGAATGCTTGAGTCTGTTTCGTTACTTCGTTGTTGTTTATTTTTTAACTGGTCGATCTCATTTTGCAGCTTCAATATTTTCAACTCATTTTCCATTCTTTGAATATCGCTGTCTTGGATAGTTACATTGTTCCGCATCATTTGGTTTCCAAAACATTGTTGTGGCTCCTTGTTGCCAGCCATTTGCATCTCGGGATCATTGTTGCTGGCCATCGGGATCGCTAAACATTTGTTGGACTCATTGTTCTGGCGCTCACCATCTGCCTCTCAGAACATTGCTCGATCTCATTTTCGTTGTTAACATTTATTTCGCAAGATCCCGTTACTTTTCTCGAACCTTCTGTTTCTTGCATTCCTTTGTATGTAGTGCAACCGTTGCCGTCATCGTGTCGCCGTCGTTGTCGCTACTTCTTGCTATCTCGTTTTCGCTACTTTGTTCTTCGCGTTGCCGTTGTTTCATCCCTGTCTATTTACCGGTTTGTTCTGTGGCGTTGATTTTTTTCATTGCTGTTTTATTTTTTCAAGCGCGCACCACTCAAATTTAATATTTTCAAGTCTTTTAATCAATTCGATTTTGTGCCACTACTTTTAAGTTTGTTTTGTACGCACAGAGCTTTTAGTTCTTTTAATGTGTAATTGCCAGGATTACAATTCATTAATGCCGATTTTTATTTTTCTTTGAAATTATCACTTCGGTAGGTCCGACCACTTCTGAGCTTTAGTGTGCGATCTGTGACAGTTCAGCGACGACTGACTCTTCATTTATTCAGCAAGTGTGTGTATACTGTTTACATTCGCGACTCTTATATTAGGTTCTTACATTCTAATATTGCAATGGGACTTATACTACTATGCTTATACACAAATTACTACTACTACTACACATTGCAAGATTATGTAAGAATAATGTCAAATAGTCGAGTTCCCCGACTATCTGATACCCGTTACTCAGCTAGTGGAAGTGAAGAGTCTTCAACAATGACAGTTTTTGGCGGTTTTTGGGCGTTAGAGTGTGCGTGGTAAAAAGTTTTTGGCAAAACGAAAGAAATTTACAATACCAATACAAAAATGAAAAAATATCAAAACATTTTTCAAAAGTGTGGGCGTGGCAGTTTTGGGCGGTTTGTGGGCGTTAGAGTGGGCGTGGCAACATGAATCGACAAACATGCGATGCGTCTATGTTTTTGGATTTCTCAACTTTCTAGCTTTTCATAGTTCCTGAGATCTCGACGTTCATACGGACGAACAAACGGACATGGCCAGAGCGAATTGACTATTGATCCTGCTCAAGAATATATATACTATATATGGTCGGAAACGCTTCTTTCTGCCTGTTACATACTTTTCAACGAATTACTAGATTTCCCTTTTATTCTACGAGTAACGGGTATAAAAATTTAACTTACTTTTAAAATACATTTTAATCAATAATAAATTCTTTTAAATAATATCGGAATAACGGCCACTAAAACAATCTTAAGATCTAGGAGTATTCAGTTCTATATTAGAAATAAACTATTAAAAATTATAAGTCTTATCTGACCAACAGAGGTGATCAACTTAAAAAGTAATGAGACTTATTATAGACATATTAAATTTTAGAAAGGGCTTCTGTTTACTCACTTATTATAAAGAACAATATCCGGTCTCCATATATGATCTGAAGGAACATGCAGCATATGAACTCCACCATATTCTTTTGGTTCCCATCGCAGTTTGTAATCATACCATGACTGTCAAAAAGAAAATTAAACTGCATGTCTATTATTTCTTAGTCTGGACAAAAAAGGCAGAAAAGAGAAATTACTTTTGATTAAAATAAAAAAATAAAATAATATATATTTTCTTAAAGGGTACGAGACGTGTTGAATCATATAACTGTTAAAAGAAAGCGTATACTATAAAGTATATATTTTTGATCAGAACCGCGCTGGCATTGTGGAATGCTCATGTGGAATGCATTGTCAGGTAGACATCAAGAAAGGCAGTTCAGAAGCTGTTCTTTTTTTTGTTTGTTTATTAATCATTTTTGCCGATCAGATTTGAACGAGGTATCGTAATCATTATATAAAAAGACAGTAACACTTCAAACTCCGAAGAGATAAGTCGTGCAACTATAGTTTAAAGGGTCGCTTCGCGCAAGCCCGAAACTCTTATCAGAAAAATTTTGCACAAACAAGAGAGAAACATGCACAAACGAAAAAAAATGCTTAAGCTGCAGAAACAACCCAGAAATCAATCATCAGAAAAGCCCACTTGACCGCAAATGCCCCACTTTTCATCAACATCACATACCACTTCATCGAAGACAACAACAACTGGACCAGCCAAAACAACAATTATCACTGATACGACAAACTAGAAAACATGGATACTCATCACAACACACAGAGGAACTAAAAATAAAAATGTTGTCAAAAGATAAGTCTAATAAGCTATCTACTAACCTCAAAGCATCCAAAATAAAGTCCAAAGCTCTAAACAAAAAGAAACACACTAACAATAGCGATAGCGAATCCATATAGAATCTAAAGCCTTACGCAGAACTTAAACTAAACCGTCAACACCACCCTCAAACTAAGTTATAAGCTTTTATTTCCTCCCAAATGTCTCTTACTGTAATTTAATGGAACTTAAAAGGATATGTAAACAACTACAGCCAACTCCTTATTCTCATTAAGAAATACTCCCCACACATAATTTGCCTCCAAGAAACCCACATACAATACATTAATATCATCCCAACTCCAATAAACTATAAGCTATTAACCAATATAGCCACCAATAGATTTGGGGCGTGGCACTACTAGTTCATAAGTCAATCCAATACACTAACCTCAATATCACAAACGATCTAGAAGCAATAGCCATAAACATACAATTTAAAATAAAATTAAACATATTTTCCACATACATCTCCCCGACCAAAAACATTTCTGACCAGACACTCCAAAACACATTTAACATTCAGCAAACACAATCTCTAATTACGGGAGATTTCAATGGATGGCACCCCTCTTGGCGCTCCCCAACAACAAATACACGAGGGAAAACAACCCAAAGATTCATCGACAATACACACCTTATTCTACTAAACGACAAATCTCCCACACACTGTTCAACACACAATACTTACTCACATATCGACCTCACACTCTGCTCTCCAATCCTAGCCCCTCACGCAAATAGGAAAATACTAAACGATCTTCATGGCAGCAACCATTTTCCTATAATCACGACCCTATCCCCAACGACTAATACACAAAAATTCAACAGACCCTTTTTTAAACTGAAAGAAGCCAACTGGACCAGTACAGCGCACATACACAACAAATAAACGAGAAATACCTACCTCCCAAAACGTAAACAAAGTAAGCCGCCCAAATCAATAGAATTATTTTATATAGCGCAAACCTCTCAATCCCACAAACCTCACAAACGCTCATCAAAACAGGGTCCATGGTGGAACAAGCACCTCGACCAACTACAAAAGCAAAAACAACTTGCTTGGAATAAATTAAACCGTACAATTACCCTAGAAACATTATTGACTATAGACGCAAAAACGCAAAAAACGCAAAATTTAAGTACGACTTAAAAAAAAGAAAAAAAGAAGCTTCCAGCTCTTTCACCTCAACCATCCAGCCCACTACCTCCTCATACAAAATATGGACCAATATAAGACGTTTCTGCGGACTTAACCAATAAAACAATTCATGCCATATCCAGCCCAGAAAGGCAACGAAACGACACTAGCTAGCACGAAATTGCTAACATATTCGCACAACACTTTTCTGAACTCTCCGGCGACTGGAACTTTTCAGAGGAGTTCCGAAACAATAAATACAGAAACAACCTACACAACTATACCCCTCTCCAATATCCCAAACCATTGAAAAAACAACATATCTCGAACTCATCTCAGCGCTACAAACATTAAAAGATCAGCTCCAGGACTCAATAGAATCTCATATTAAATGAAAAAAATAGCTCCCCCACAACAAAACACAGAATAACAAAACTGTTTAATGAAATATTAATAGCCACATACCACAAGCCTACAAAACAATCCCAATCCTCAAACCTAACACCGACAAAACTAAAACTACGTCTTACCGACCCATTTCTCTCAACTGTTGTATAGCAAAAGCTCTAGATAAAATTATAGCTAAAAGACTCTGGTGGTTGGTGACACATAACAACCTACTTAACGAAAACCAATTTGGATTTAAAAAAGGCAAATCGACTTCGGACTGTCTACTCTATGTAGACTATCTCATAACGAAGTCAAAAATGCACCCTCCCTCGTCACTCTTGACTTTTCAAGAGCCTTCGATCGAGTAGGTGTGCACTCCATAATCCACCAGCTGCAGGAATGGAAAACAGGCCCAAAATTAAAACTACATAAAAACTTTATGATTAACAGGAAAATAATTGTCCGTGTCGGTCCGCATACATCAAGCCCACTATAAAATTTAACGCATACGCCGACGACTTTCTTATAATAAATTTCAATAAAAATACAAACATCAGCCTAGACAACCTATTAAATGATATTGGGAATTGGGGCTCCTACTCAGGGGCATCGATATCCCTATCAAAATGCCAACACCTCCACATATGTAAACAAGAGAGAACGCTATAGTCGAGTTCCCCGACTATCTGATACCCGTTACTCAGATAGTGGAAGTCGAAGGAGAGTCTTCAACACTGACAGTTTTTGGCAGTTTGTGGGCGTTAGAGTGGGCGTGGCAAAAAGTTTTTTTTGGCAAATCGATAGAAAAACCAATACAAAAATGAAAAAATATCAAAACATTTTTCAAAGTGTGGGCGTGGCAGTTTTGGGCGGTTTGTGGGCGTTAGAGTGGCGTGGCAACATGAATCGACAAACTTGCGCTGCGTCTATGTCTCTGGAGTCTGTATGCCTAATCTTAACTTTCTAGCTTTTGTAGTTCCTGAGATCTCGACGTTCATACGGACGGACAGACAGACAGACGGACAGACGGACAGACAGACGGACATGGCCAGATCGACTCGACTATTGATCCTGATCAAGAATATATATACTTTATATGGTCGGAAACTCTTCCTTCTGCCTGTTACATACTTTTCAACGAATCTAGTATACCCTTTTACTCTACGAATAACGGGGTATAAACATTACTTTACTTGCAAGATAAGCTGTAACAACATCCAAATTCCTACCGTTACTTCCCTAAAAATTCTAGGTATAACCATAAACAAAATATAAATGGAACACACGCATAAATTCATCTTACCGAACTCTACAATAAGCTAAATATAATAAAATGTCTATCCAGTCTCAAATTTAATTGCAACACGTATACACTACTTAATGTAGCAAAGGCAACGGTCATCGCCAAATTAGAATTGGCCTGTTTCTATACGGCCACGCTCCAAAAGCATTCTAAACAAATAAAACACCATTCTTCTCCGCAATCCGCATAGCCTCGGAGCCTATCGCTCTACCCCAATAAATCATTTACTCCACGAATCAATATTCCCTCTTTAGAAATGAAACGAGACCTTCAAATAGCCAGGCTATCCCAAAACCTAATCTTTTCGAAAACACGCCAATTCACAAATTGTTAAGCACAAAAAATCTAAAAGGAAACACCATCAATAATAGACCAAACAATCAAATAATACGACTTCGACTAGGACACACAAACATAACCACCAACACTACCTAAATCCAAATCCAAATCCAAAATCCAATAATAGTTTGCCTTTTTTGCCAAGGGATCTTTCAATAAGCCACATAATGAACTCATGTCCATCCCTCATACAACCAAGCAAGCATATTAGCAACGCTAACCCCTAGACCTTCTTAGCAAGCCAGCCCAGAAAACATACAAAAAATCATACGCTTCCTAAAAAACAGAATTATACCACCAAATTAAAAAAAAAAAAAATACAGATGTACAACAAACAAACACAGTAATCATTTAACCAATTAGCCATTAATAGATTAAAAAATAATAAATAAATAAAAATTTTAAAACCAACATAGCCATAGGCCTGCAGCCAGTGCTATATTAATTAAGTTAGTTTAGTTTTGCAAACTGCTTAACCATTAATATAATAATAATTATAAAAAGAATAAAATTACTTAAAATATGTATTTAAAAGTAGTGAAGAAGTATTATTGGAAGTATCCCAACCAAACCAACCTATTTTAAAAGACCATATGAAGTATATATTTCTTGATCAGGATTAATAGCCGAGTCGATTGGCCATGTCCTTCCGTTGAACTAGGGAACTATATAACCTTGAAATGTGATTCAGCATGCAGACTCCAGATACATAGACGCTGTGCAAGTTTGTTGACCATTTTGCTACGCCCATTTTAACGCACACAAACCACCCAAAGCTGCCACGCCCCACACTTTTAAAAAATGTTTATTAATTTTTGTATTAGTTTTTAAGTTTTAATCGATTTGCCAAAAATTATTGCACGCCCACCTTAACGCTCACAAACCTCCAAAGTTGCTACGCCCACACTTTTGAAAAATGTGTTGAAGTCTCTCCTTCACACTTCCACTAGCTGAGTAACGGGTATATATAGTCGGGGAACTCGACTATAGCGTTCTCACTGGTTTACTTAACCCACTATTATCAACAAGCAAAGCTCAGCTTTGAAATCAGTGACACACAGAGGGATGAACAATTGTCGTAATAAACCTCTTCAGAAAGTAATAATAATTTAAGAAAAAATGCCAATTAAAGGAAATGAATAATAATTAAGCAAATAAAAAAATCCCATACCAATAAAACCCTCCGATGCTCCGAAAACAGTTTTCTCCGTTGATAAAAAAAATTTATATGATACAAAAAACTGAACGCTATACACTTTAAAGACAAAAATAAAAATAAAATAATACAAGTTTACATATGTCAAGTTACGGGGTTTGGACTTGCACCCGCTCTCCGCTCCCTCTTATGCTCTCTCGCTCTTCACCACAGAGTCTCCAAGGAGTCTCCGCTGCGCTTGGGAGAGCCTAGCTAATTAGAATAAGCTTCAGTGTAAAAACTATTACGATCGATAAACATAAGCCCGGTCGCGCCCGCGCACTAAGAAAAGTCAAGTGTTCGCCATTTCGAGTGTTTTCTATTTTAGCCGATTTGGAAAATTCCAGGACAGCACCCCCTACAACCCATCACTTTTTGATCCATTCGAGCCAGATCACCTGGATTTTCAAGTTTGTCCACCAGCGAACAAATTACAAGATAAGTACGAAATTTCCATTCCTTTTAATTGCCGGTCTGCAGCAAAAGGTTCGAAAATCCAATTTCGTTCAATTTGCTGTAAGATTTATTGTCAAATCTAACGGATTTCTCCGACAAAAGGCAATTAAAGAAAAGTACTTATTCATTCTCAGGGCGCCGCCATGTTACCCACCGTTCTCCTTTCACCCTCATTCGTGAAAATTTCTAAGTCCAAATTTCCGAATATATTTAAATATTCATCCAGTCCGAAAAGTGCAAAATTCCAAATGTGAAAAAGTGAAAATAATTTGTGCCAAGTTCAGTGAAAATTTTAAAGTCCAAAGCTCGGCCAAAAGTGGCAAAAATTCTGTTTTCGTTTTACTGTGTCCAACGCAAGCCAAATTCTTTTCGCAACACATTTTTGCTTTAACTCCGCAGTCCACTTAATACAATTTGCTTTGCTATCGAAGAATACAATAACGAAACAAACAACACATACCCTCTGGCCATTCCAAATAAAATATTAATTAAACATTTACCCGCCAGTTCCATATATTACATTAACATATATTACATCAACATATATTACCATATACTACATCCATATACATTGCATATATTATATCTACATATAGCACATATACATTACATATATTATATCCACATATATCACATATACATTACATATATTACATCCACATATATTACCGACATACATTGCGCATATTATCTGCATTCCTTTTAAACATATACCACAGTGTAAATTGTTTCCCGTCGGCAAATCCAAGCCACAAATAAAATTTATTCCAAGTGCCGACGCGGAAAAGGCGTTTTGTTTTCCATCAATTTTTTCCGTAAATTTCCAAATTAATTTCCGAGCAATATTATTAAGTGCAGTCTAAGGAATCCGTCTACATTTTCAAAAGTGTGACCGGGCTCCAAAACCGCTTCCCTTCCATTTCGCATTTCTTCGATTATGCCAAACCCAGGTCTATTTTTTCACCACAAGGGCCCAAGAGTCCAAGAATCCCAAGCATTTCGGTGAAAACGCCTGCACAGATTTCCGACGACTGTGCTACTCCATCCAAAGCCACAGTACAGCGCACAGCTAAAAATATGGCTGCTTCCGATCTAGCGCTAGCCAAATTCATTTCGGTTTCTGACCGCTTAAGCGAATTTGAGGCTCAGATCAACACACCGGAATCCGCAGCTCCAACCGTCACGATGCTTAGCGTCCGTCGCGACCAAGTCCGAACCCTATGGGACAAGGTTGAAAAGGAATTCGACCTCTGCTCAGAGTGCCTTGTGTCAGCAGGCGAAGCGGCAGCAGGCAACATGCCTATTCTCAGGGCTAAATACAGTTATTGCTATTCAGTCTATGAAAGGTGTGTTGCCCAGCTCGTTGATAAAATCGAGCAGGGCACGTCTCAGTCCATCTCAGCCGCGAACGTTGCGCCCCAGGCCTACATTTCCTCTGGCTGTCGGTTGCCTCCATGCGATACAGAAGTTTTCGCTGGCCGACTTTCCGGGATCTTTTCACAGCCATTTATATCAATAACCGCTGACTCCGGTTGAAAAGTTATTCCATTTGAATGCCAAAACAAGTGGCGACGCGCATGCCATCGTTTCGATTTCGCCTCTCACCAACGAGGGTTTCCGCTCCGCGTGGGAAAACCTAATAGAGCGTTTCGAAAATAAACGATTGTTGGTAAACAGTCAATTGAAAATACTGTTTAATGTGCAGTCGATACCACAGGAATCTGGGGCGGTCTTGAAGGTACTGCAAAGTACTGTTCAAGGTTGCTTGACTGCCTTAGAACTGTCAGGCATCACACTGAGAACTGGGACTGCCTGCTGGTATATCTGTGTTCATCCAAGCTACCGAAGATAACTCTCTCCTTATGGGAGCAGTCGCTCCATAAGAAAGCCGACATCCCGACATGGGCAGAGCTGAACACCTTCCTCACAGAACGTCATCGAATCCTAGAGGCCATCGATGATGTGAGACCGTCCGTACCAAGTCAGTCGCACTCCAAAGCGATAAACTCAAGTGGGCCCTCTAGAAAACTAAATTCCTATGAGACGAAAGTGGCTCCAAAATCGAAAAGTTGCGACTTGTGCAACAAGGAAAACCATCCTGTCCGTGTATGTCCGCGTTTTCTCCAAATGTCGGTTGACGACCGGCCAGCCTACATTAAACGAAAGCAGTTATGCTTAAACTGCTTTGCAAAGGGACATCAGCTTCGTGAGTGCAGAAGCACGCACAATTGTTTTACTTGCCGTGGCCGGCATCACACGTTGTTGCACCGAAACAACCTCTTTTCCAGCAATTCAAGCCTTCAAATCCTGCAAGGCCAATTTCTGCTAATCAGGCCAATTTCGTTCCAAGTGAGCAAGCCGGTGTTCACAATTATTTCGCGACGGGCTCAAGAGCTATCCTTCTTGGCACTGCCGTAATCAATATTTCCCATCTTGGCACTAACTTTAAGGCACGCGCCCTGATCGACTCCGGATCAGAGGCTACATTCATAACCGAGCGACTGTTCAACCTCAGCCCAAGTCTCAGGCTTAAACCAAACAGTAGCCGCTCAGTCCAAGAAGAAATCTGCCTTCCTACCCAATTCCGCAAAATTTCCTTCGGATCTTCCCGATTTTCCACTGGAGGATCAAAAATTCTATGAGAGCGCACAAATAGATGTCCTTATCGGAGCCGACATTCTGCCTTCGGTGCTTCTGAGTGGAGCAAAAACCAACATCTGTGGCTCTCTCTTGGGGCAAGAGACCATTTTCGGCTGGGTACTAACTGGGCCAGTGTCAGCCTCAGCACAAAGCAAAATTTCCTCCTTTTCGACGCACATCTCCCACGCGTACGATAATTCACTGGACAAACTACTCACAACATTTTGGGAGGTGGATAATATACCAACAAAGTTGGTAAAAGAATCCGATTCCATGTGCGAGAAGAATTTCTTTCAAACGACCACGGGAAACGAGTGCGTCAAATATGTCGTTACTCTGCCTTTTCGAGACCCAGAACATATCGGTTCCGGGCTAGGGCATTCTAGGACTTTCGCGTTGGCTCAGTTTTTAAGAAATGAGCAGCGTCTAAAAAGAGATGAAGCCTTAAAAGCGAGATACGATTCGATGATCCAGGAATATCTCGACTTAAAGCACATGCGACAAGTTCTTCCTACCCATGATTGCAGCGCCTATTATATGCCACATCACGCCGTCTTAAAACCGGAGAGCGTAACTACTAAACTCCGTGTACTATTCAATGCCTCCAGCACTTCATCGAATGGTACCAGTTTTAATGATATTCTTCATGCTGGCCCTGTCTTACAGTCCGACTTGACCATTCAAATTCTGAAGTGGCGCTATATCCGATACGTGTTCAGCGCCGATATCGAAAAAATGTATCGGCAGATCTGGGTATATCCGAAACACACTCCATTCCAGCGAATACTTTTCCGTAACAATAGAGGGGAAATCAGAGATTTGAATTGAAAACAGTAACTTTTGGAGTCAATTGCGCGCCTTTCCTGGCCATCCGAGTACTGCAGCAGCTTGCAGCTGACGTAGAACTCAGCCATCCAAAAGCTAGCAATATCATTCGAAATTTCATGTATGTGGATGATGTTCTAGCCGGAGCGGACTCCACGGAAGAGGCTCAGCTCATAGTGCAAGAGCTCCGAGACGCTCTGAAGTTTTAGCGGCCATTCAGAGCAACCATTATTTAAATACTGATTTTCTCGAGATCGATGCAGAAAGCACTGCCAAAACCCTCGGTATTCGCTGGAAGGCAACCTCCGACGAATTCTTCTTCGTCCCGCCAGAGTTGGCTATTGAAAAGTCCTTTACAAAACGCCAAGTCCTGTCCCAAATTGCCAAATTGTTCGACCCTGCAGGCTGGTTAGCGCCGTTTATCGTTCGAGCTAAAATTTTCATGCAGGAGATTTGGCTGCAGGAGCTTGGGTGGGACGAAAACATTCCAAATGAGCTTTTTCAGCGATGGATTAATTTTCTTCGAAGTTATTCGGTTTTCGGTTTTTTGCTTGTCTATTTCATCTTTTACTGCTCCAGTGATAGTTCACAAGATCTTGGATTCAAGGAGGCAAGTGTGTTTTAAGGTTTTGCCTAAGTCCATCGAGGCAGATGCGGTCGAATGCTTGATATACATCGAGGAATATCGCGTTGCAATATTATCTACTCTCGAAGGCTGTTAACTTGTTCGAGCTGGCATTTTTCGAATAATTTGGAAAGGCATGACATTAAACTTATTGGTCTGTAGGATGGCGGAATCGTGTGATGTTTTCCGGGCTTAGGTATCATTATATTGATTGATTTTTTCCATTTACTTGGATAGTAGCCGAGGCTTATGATTATTAGGTCGCCGCCTGGAGCCTTTTTTGGTTTTAGCTTCCTAATGACTTTTGTAGTCTCATTCGGCTGAAACGAAGTTGGCGTAGGTTTCAAATCGGAGTGGATTTGGGGAAGAACATATGCATCTGCTGAGGGGTTCGGCTGAAAGATGCCCCTTAAGGTGTAAGCCAAATTTTTGTCACTGCGGTCCCAGCGACCTGAAGAATTTCTTATCGGGGTGATGGTTTCAATTGGAGAGCTTAGATTTGGGTGAGCCCTTTACAAGGGATGCTTTGCACTGTTGGCGAGAGTTTTCCAATATAGTTTAGTTGGGCATTTTAAAGCATCTTGCTTCAGAGTCCGGGTTAGATTGCGGGTGGCTTCATTAAGACGTTGCTTTGAGCATGGCGATGTCGCAGACGCCTCTTTTCCTGAACCAGGTGTTCAATTTGCAGCTTTTCCAGCCGGATGATCTGTGCGGTAGAAGGTGTACCCTCTTATATGGAAGTTATATCGCCCAGTGAGGTGCGTTTCAAGCAGCAGCATGGCGTCGATGTGATGAATTTAGTAACTGCGCTTTTTCAGGTTTATGCCGTGAAATGCCGTTGTCATCCACATGGAAATACGTAGTTTGTCCATTTATTATTTGGACTGTTGTGCTACAAGCAACTGAATCACCATGTTTGGTTCTGGACAAGGGTTTGCATAGTTGTTTTCATAAACGACATAAGTTCCGTCATACCTTGTTGCATGGTGACGAAAATAGTTTCGAAATTGCTTTGCGGCTGCCTTGGAACCTGCGTGTGGCTAGAGTGGATTTTCCATGTCTTTTTCGTAGTGCTTCTGCGTAGGAGATGCCCTTAGTGGTGTTTAGCGGACCGAATGAAGATCTGGCTGCCCTGCCGAAAAATACGTCTGGGGTACTTTTTGGGCAATGATACGCATTTTGCGTATTTTGTTGAAGCGCAGCTGTGGCTCGTTTCATGCGACTCTTCAACTTCTTGTAGACCGCACAGCCTCTGTAGTTTGCCGTATGGTATCCTCCACAGTTGCCACATTTTTTCTTTAAGGGGTCTTCTTTGTTTTCGGGGCAGTTTACGAAGTAGTGAAAGTCTCCGCAGACTACGCAAACTGCACTAAGTTGCAGTATGTCTTTGTGTGTCCATACTCCTGGAAGTTTGTGCATTGTACAGGGCCCTTGCGTTTGTGTGGTTCTTACACGGTGATCCTTCGATGCAGTTGGAGCTGCAGCTTGTAGTTCCGGTGCACTTCGTTTTTCTTTAAGGCTTTGCTATCTGGTTCGAGCTCGACCATGCACAGTGGGCCAGGCTGCCCAGCTAGCGGAACTTTAGTAATAACTCAAGTAACAAAAACAGATTTGACTGAAACTGTATATTTTGGACTTTTAATAAATTTGTTATATATTTCTAATCAGAAATTAATCGAATTAATTAAATCTGATTTATTTAAATTGTTTTTGAAATTAAGCAAAAGCCCAGCCACGGTTTTATCAAAATTGAATTCTTTACAATTAGTGTTAAAAGTTTTCGACATAGCCGTTATATACGGATCCGATGAAACAAGTAAGCCGTTCACAACATCCTCCATTGTATTACTCCTTTTGTCCTTACGGGAATGGTTTAGTCGAGTGTTTCTGAAATCTTTATTCTGGCTTCAAGTGCTTCTTCAGACATTATACCAATAGGAAGTGCAACAATGTTGTTGTCTGCTCCGTGTATTAAAACTTTGTGCACAGATGACGGCATATAATACGAAGTATATTTTTCTACAAAGATTTTAGCTGTTTCGACATTTCACCTAAAAGCGCCACAGACTTTACAGTTCGTCGAAGTTGGAAAGTCTCACACGATACATAATTGCTAAAATCAACTTGAACAAGAGTGAACAAGGTTAATTATAGTCCAAATAAGCTAGTATCAAGCATAATGCCATACCTGGTATAATAACAAACTTCAAACACTTTTTTCTACTAAACATAAAAACACGGGTCACAAACACATTGTTTTTATTTAGAACATACCTTTTCCCAAAGTTAACAGAAGTTGATGAATAAAATTGTTTTACTTTGTTTCAATTAAAAGTTAATCAACAAACACGAAACTGTACGCCAAATATTTGCAGACCACCTGCTGAAACATATGCTCACTTTAAAAGCTCACAGCTGATGATGTAAACAAACAACAACTCTTATACAAACTATTTTATGATTAGACGGATATTGCCAGTTAAAAAAACCAAAAATAAATACCATATTTAAACATTTAAAAAGTGACTTTTGTCCCGCTAGAAAAATCATTTGGCCCACTGTGAAATGGAGATGGTTTCGGCTTTTTGTTTTTGGTAATAATGTTACTACAATTTTTGGCACAAAAGCCCTTGGCTTAAGGGCTCAATATATTGTTGTGTAAATACCAAACTCAGTATAAGTTTAGATTTATTTAGATCGTTCCGATTTTTGTCTAGTATTACACCGGTATCGATTTGACATTGAAAATATCGATAATGGCGTGGCCAGATCAACCTGTGTGACCATAGCGACAATATGCACATAGTAAGCTTACTGTACGATACGAATATCGATAGCGTTGACAACTGCCACGTATGACCGGTTGCCATCGCTGGTCAAGTTCTGTTTCGTAAAACGTTCTTTTTCACCAAGCCAACAGCCGATATAGTCGTGCTTAAAGAAAGTGTGTTAAAAGTTAAAAAAGTGTGAAGTATTGATTCACGTGTAACCGTCGGTTGGTGCGCAGCAATAATTGATTCATCAGTGACGAATCCCAATAAACAACTTTCAGATTGCGGATTTCGGGGCACAGGTATGCCTAAGTTGCTGCCCATGCAACGCGTTCATTAATTAGTTCGATTTCACAGATTGTGCCCCACGATAGACTTTTAAGGAGTTAAGAAGGTTCAGGAGAGAAGTTCGAGTGATAACCTAAAACATCTAAGCGTCCCGAGAAGCACCCCTCAGGGTGAACTCCTAGGGGTTCTTCAGCCCGTAAAGATGGAAACTTAGCACGGATGCGTTGCCTACGAATTTGATGCGGCGGATAGATCGCGTCTCAGCAAGAAGCACCCCAGCAGGATGTATTGCTTTCATGTCATAGTTTTTTTGTTGCTGAGATGACCAATGTCTTGGACTGCGAGCCGTGTCAGCTCCAACCTCAATTTCATATATTTTCGGCAAAATAATGAAGTATTAATGCATAAATGTTTATTTTGAGTAAATTTATAGAATAATTGTTTATTGTTTATTATTATCCTAAATCGGTAACGAATTTGTTATGGCTAAGAAGTAAGTGAAGGCGAGCGCTAAAGGTTTTCGAGAAGTTGTCATGTCAAAACGGGGCAAGAGTCTGCCTATTTAAGCTACCCACATCGAAGATCAATCTTCATCGTTGGAGCCATTCTGAGTGAGTTATAAAAACACCGACCTTATGGAGCGGTTATTCCTATGATCTCTTACAAATGCCTTACGAATCGAAATGAAATTTTTGTAGATTAAAAAAAAAAAACTAAACTATTCGCTATTCGTATGAAATCTTGCTTTACGGTATTATTCGAAATCAATTACAATTAGCCGATAGAAAATTCTTTACGATTAGGAATAAAAGAGTAGTTTACGATTTTCTTGAAAACAATTACAACTATAAATGAAATTCAACTTTGAAATATTCTCAAAAGAACTATTACTTGTAAATATTATATAGTTGCTCTAAATCATTGAAACTTAACTATAGTAGCTCAAGGCTTAATTAGTCACTATCCTTTGTTCACAACTCTCATAAATATCTTCATGCAAATAAGAATAAGTGATTATATTAAAGCATTCATATACTATATTTTTATATACCGTATTAAGATATGTTCTTAAACTATCGAAAAAATAATGAAATATGATTAAAACAATGAATACCTAAAATAAACAATAGAACTCTGTTGATGTACCCGTGATCGTAGGGTATCAAAGGGGTCACCGGAGATATGCTTCCAAGGAAGGTGATCATAGGTTGGGCGGGCTAAATGCGACCAAAAGACCATCAGTGGCTTCGCTTTCTCTGACTTTCTCTCAGCCTTTCTTACTCTTTAGCTTACTTCTCGAATTTATTTATTCTCTTCCTTCCTTCATTTATTCTCTCTTGTCGCTAGCTCGCTATATTCTGGTCTTTATATAATTAATGTGTAGTCAGTGATAGGAACTGTGTACGTAAGACCACCACCCCAAAAGCGAGCACCGCAACCACAGATTTCTCCGGAGCCAAAACACTTCTACACGCTACAATTGCTGGTTTTTAGTTGATAGGGGTAGAAGTGCTTTTTTGTTTCCTCCAGGTACTTAGACACAGCTCGGGAGTGTTCTTTGGACTTCGTTTGAACTTTGGTTTCGTGAATGTTCAGTTTAATAAGCGGAACAACATGGAAATTATCGTCCCTACCAGCGTTGAGTTTTTTCCCTTTTATAAATGGGGTGAGGGCTTTGGTTTCTTTTGGGTCCCCTGCCCCAACTGTGCTTGGTTGCTTTCCGCCTCTGCTAAGATGGATAAACAGTTATCATTCTAACTCCTAGTTTGTTCGTTGCTTTTGTGGTTTATTACCAACCGTGTTTAGTGGACTAAGCTTGCGTTTAATCTGGATGTAGCGATCTATACCGCTCTGTATAACAGAGACCACTTGTTGCTTATAGAAGCTTACGGTTATTGTTGCAATTGTATTTTGCTCTCCAGCTGTTGGCACCGAATTCGCCATAATGTTAGTTGGTTTAGTAGTTGGTTGTGCTTTCGCTGCGACTGCAGTAATTGTAGCACTGCTAGTTGTTGGGTCTTCTTCCATAGAGGCCGGCGGTGGTGTGGCAGCTCCATGATGTAGGAGTTGGGGTGATCAGAGTGGGTGAGCAAGAGCTCGCTCTCATGCTGTCGACGGTCAGTAGAGCCGGGTTGCTCATTAATGACTTGCTTAAGAAGTAAGAGAAACAAGCGTTTCTTGGATTTACAGTGCTTCTACGCTCGCTCTTTAAATCTCTGCTCATTTTTCAAGCTTATTACGCGTGGCACTTATTAATTTAAAACAAATATGCACTAGTCTTAGTCATAACACTAGTTAGTAATATTCTTTGAGGAATGTATTTTTGTTTGATTAGTTAGCGTCTTTTCTACGAGATTTAAATTTAAGTTCAAATTTGAATTTTAACAACAACAATTCATTATATTATATAATTGGCCGAAAAAAAAAAAGGTATGTAACTCACGTTTTTCCGCCTGTGATCGTGCAGCAAACACGGGGTGCGACTTCAGTACGACGGCATACGTTTCGACTACTTCTGACAGCGGCGTCGTTAGAAATAGTTAAGTTTCGCGCAGCGTTTAATATCACGACCGGTTTTCTCGATAAATCGATATAAGGATCGATCGATATAAAAGAGCTAGATGAGGAAAGATAGAAGTATCGGCTATCAGCCCGAGAGAACATCAAAAGGATTCAGAACGAAACTAGGAAGTGATAAAGAGAACCTAATATGGAACCTTTATTCTTAGCATCGAACTTTTTCATCATCCGGCCAAAAATTTCCAAAACATATGGTCGAAAATAGCTCATTTTGATTTTGTATATAAAACAATATATGTTGATGTTTAATCAGGGGAAGCCGAGAAACGAAGTTTCTGTCAGTGCAGACAAATCGGATTCCCGATCTTCCTCCACAACTGATTGAACGGATTGCTCCGAATCTTTTTTACATTTGAGGATTTACTGCGAACGACAACTGATCAGCTATGTTGATCACTTGCCGGAGGCTGCTGCGCCTTCCCCTTTGGCAGTCTTCACTTTGGTGATTGCTCTAATAGATTTAGGCTATTGTTGGGTTTGGCAGCTGCCAGAAATCCCTCACTTGTTATTTGTAAGCATGAGAACTTTGGAGACACAGGTCAAAAGCATTACCTTTGTTATCAATGCAGATCAGATGCGTGAGCATCTAAGATCTTCTACGCTCTCATTTTTTTATTTTTTTTTTGGCAAATCGGGAGACCACTAACAAAAATGTAAAAAATGTCAAAACATGAATCGACAAACTTGCGCTGCTTCTGCTTCTACCGCCCAAAACTGCCACACTTGATATTTTTTCACATATCTGTTAGTCTTGTAAATTTTCTCTTGACTATCAGACTTGGGTATCAGATAGTCGGGGAACTCGACTATAGCATTCTCGTTTTCATATAAGAAAGATAATAATTTCCAATTTTGTCCAAACTTTTGGGGATAAGGAAGTACTTAAAGTAATGTAAGTTTAATTTTTCATCATCAACGTTGAGCTCAGACTTTTGTGCGTGCTTCCCGATTCCTAAGATCTTTATTTTAGCCATCGCAGTTTTATTGACGACCAATGAAACCTTTATAGGTTGCGTTTTATTAAATCAATTTCTTTATTTTCAATTGTCTGAGCCTCTTTGCGATCATTTTGTATCGCTTTTATTTAAGGTACGCAGAATCTCGCTGATGTATTTAATTTATAATTTCATTCTAATTTGCAAACAAATTTTTAGAACATTGTATTTACAATAAACATGGGGAATTAATAGGTAACTAGTCGCAAGTACTATTTTTCCTTTTGAAGTTCCACAAGCTATTATAAAATCTATACGTAAAGGAAATGGAGAACAATCATGGGTTGTACGGTTGGGTCTAGCTTTTATAGTTCCTGAGATCTCGACGTTCATACGGACGGACAGACAGACGGACAATGCCAGATCGACTTGGCTATGGATCCTGATCAAGAATATAAGTTTACACAATCACCCAGCAGAAATTCATAAAACAGTAAATATAGTCGTAAGCCTAGCTCAATAGTTAGTTATAGAGCAAGCTTTAGAGATAAGAATATTGCGGCACTTGTTATTCTTAGTCGATCGAGCTTTAGAGATAAGAACTCTTTTGTACATGCTCCAGTGGACTTTTGGAGATCATCAGCGCCGGTCATCACCACGCAAACTTACTCGAAGTCAACTCAGCCAACGCATCCCACGTTGATATTACATAATTAATCGGCCACGCTAGACAACGAGCCGAATAAATAAATATTGTTTCTAAAACTATTCAATAAAATCTTAATTGGCGCCCAAACGCATATTAGAACCTACGATAAATAATTATAAATAAAAACCAAAAGGAGCATCCGGAGACAACCAGCGGCATTGGCTTATCAGCTCTAACGTAAATAATAACCTGATTTAACGAACTTACATAAAAAAATAATAGTTTACTAGGACCATTCTAATTTATACATTTTTGTTAAGCACTACTAATATATTTTAAGTATTACGCTTATCGAGCGAGTCCAAAATACCAATACTTTTTATTACACTATATTTGCAAAGAGTATTGATGACAAAAATACATAAGTGATAGTGATAACCTTATAGACGACCTCGCGTCAAGGTTGGATAAGTGGTCAGTGCTCCAGGCAAGTAGGCAAAACAGTGTAGAAGATATAATAAGTCGTCAGAAAAATATTGGTGGTCAAGAACAAATACAGCTAGTGAAATGGCGTTTAGTGAAGCTCAGTTAAAGGCAATCGTCGAGAGTGCGGTTACAGGTGCGCTCGCAGTCCAAAAGCAATCATTTGAAATACAGTTGCAGGAGATTAACGAACGAATCAGCAAATTAACAGTGAACACTCCAGAGGTAGAAACTTATGTAGATGCTGAAATTAATCCAGGTATTGTTTCTAAAGAACCTCTAGATATAGTTAAATCTCTGACAGATTTTGAGGGTAAAAGTAAAACATACGTGTCGTGGAGAAAAGAGGCTTATGTCGCTTTTAAAGTTTTTGAAAACTACGAGGAAAGTTCAACATTCTACCAAGCGCTTGGTATTTTTTTTTTTATTTTTTTTTAATTCCGTTTATTCCTCTCGGGAACTTAGGGCTTTTACGAGAGCTTTCCATCTAACTATATTTTGAGCTGTCTGTTTTGCACTTGCCCATGTGGTGTTTATTTGGGCTAGTTCTTGGTGATCGGTTCTTCTCCAGGTTGCTCTTGGCCTTCCTACTCGCCTGCTTCCTTGGGGTTCCAGTCTAGTGCCATCCTCACTATGCTACTCGGGTTTCTTCTGAGAGCGTGCCCTATCCACATCCATTTTTTCTTCCTTATTTGTATGTGAATCGGGGACTCGTCTGTAACGCGCCACAGTTCTGTGTTGGATATTCTGTTTGGCCAGAATACCCCACATATGACTCTCAGGCATTTGTTGCTCAAAGCTTCTGCGTTATTTTTCTCGTGGCGAGCCATGTCTCACTTCCGTATAGCAGTATGGATTTCACACACGCATTGTAGATCCTGAGCTTTGTTCGTCGGCTTATTTGTCGGTCTCTTATGCGGTATAATCTCCCAAATGCTGAGCGGGCTTTGCCAAGACGACTGGAGACATCATCATCCACTCCACCACTGTTGGATATGATGGTGCCAAGGTATGGGAAACTGGTAATGAACTCGATTGGGTTCCCATTTATGTTGATGTTCCTTGGCTGGAGTGGTTGAAGCGCATAGCTTTTGTTTTCGCTATGTTTATCTCGAGCCTTACGCTGCTGGCTATCCTGACGTCACTTTTCCTCTGTATCTCGTCGAGTCTGTGCGATATGAGACAGATGTCGTCTGCGTAGTACAAGTCCTCAAGTTGTCTGGTGAGGTTCCACGTAATTCCGCGCTTGGAAGAGCATTAACTCGTCGACTACGATGTTATTATGCGTAGTGTATTTTCCTGGTCTACGCAACTCCTGTGTGATCTGAAGCCTGCCTGTTCGTCTTGGATTGTTAGCTCAATTCTTTCCAGGAGGCGTTCGTTCAGAAGTGTAGCTAAGATCTTGTAGCTGGTGTTGAGCAGTGTTATCCCTCTCCAGTTGTTGCAGTCACTAAGGTCGCCAGGTAAAATAAAAGGTCCAGCAAACACTGTATTGGCTTCTTTTAATACTCCGTTACATTTCAAAGCAATAATCAGCCGTCTTGATTTCACATATGGCGAAAAAAGACCGATCTACCTAATCGAACAAGAGCTATCAACTTTGCGGCAGGGTGACATGACACTTACTGAGTTCTATGATGAAGTCGAGAAGAAAGTGACTCTACTTACTAACAAGACAATAATGACATTCAATAGTGCCTTGGCGATGTCACTGAACGAAAAGTATAGGGTGGACGCTTTACGTGTTTTTATAACCGGAGCGAAGAAATTGTTGAGCGATGTTCTTTTTGCAAAAAGTCCCAAAGGTTTACCAACTGTTCTCGCTTTAGCACAAGAGGTCGAATCCAACCATGAGCGTTACCAATTCGCCCTTAATTATTCTAAAGGTTTTGGAGGTAGAGGTCAGAAAACCGACCAAAGGGAAAATAATAGGGATAGGAATTCGATCACGCCAATACAAAACAAAAACCCATATTTTAGCAAGCGCCAGGTGCCTACTTATGGTAACCAGGAAAGACAAGATCCAGTCCAGTTAACAAATGTATCCTGATGTATCCATACGCTCTAGAAGATCTGGCAATTTTGGACATCCTCCATTCCCGACTCAGGGAAATATTTGGCCACCCAACAACAAAATTCTTGGCCATGTCAGCAACAAAATTCTTGGCCATCTCAGCATCAAAATTTTTGGCCATTTCAACAACATAATATTTGGCCATCTCAACAGCAAAACACAGGTCAGGCTCAGGGACATGTTGGTTATCCACAAGCATCAAAAAGACCAAATAGTGGCAGTGCAAGGGTTACAGGGCCAAAACAGCAGAGGATCAACCACTTAGTTCATGAGAACGGTCAATGCGATGAAGACACCGACGATTATCAACAGGAGGCAGAAGCGGAGGTTGAGGATTTTGAGGACGAACTAATAAGTTACGATCATGTTCATTTTTTAGCCACAAATACCTGCTACCATACATAGAAAGAGAGATAGCAGGGAGAACCATAAAACTTTTGATTGACACCGGGGCTTCAAAAAATTACATACGACCTCTCCCTGAATTGAAAAACATAATGTCGGTACAAAATAGGTTTACTGTAAAGTCGCTTCATGGTTGCAACACCGTCGAGCATAAATTAAACTATTTAACACAGATGTTCAATTCTTTATACTTCCCAATCTCTCTAGTTTTGACGCAATAAAGGGATACAGGGAAATGCAACGTTAGATTTCATGAACAGAACCTTGAATATCAACAATGAAGTTGAATCAATTCAGTTTTTGTCATGTAACAGCGTAAATTTTACCAACATAGAGGATATCGTGGTACCAAATCAGATATCTAAAAAAGTCTTTTTTCTTCGTTCGATGAAAAACAATATTCTGATTTTGAGAAACTAAAAAACGTTCTTGTCTCTGAAAATGTAATGCCATTGTATCCCGATTATAGAAAACCCTTTGACTTAACTACAGACGCTTCGGCTGTTGGCCTGGGTGCAGTCTTATCACAGGAAGGCAAGCCTGTTACAATGATTTCAAGAACGTTACAGGATAGAGAGCTTAATTTTGCTACAAATGAACGGGAACTTTTGTCCTTCGTTTGAGCTTTAAAGTCTCTTTGGAACTATCTATATGGTGTCAAAAATTTAAACATTTTTACAGACCACCAACCGTTACCTATGTTGCCGATGTACTATCCAGGCAGGCTATTCATGTTCTAGAAAACGAGCCCCAGTCAGACATGGCAACAATACATAGCAAAATTTCTTTGAATTATACAAATGAAACTATCGACAAGCCGGTTAATTGTTTCAGAAACCAAATAGTAATAGATGAGGGCACCGCAGACTCAATCCGAACTTTTCTTATTTTCAGGAGCAGGGCAGCACAGGAGAATGTTAAACAAATTCTTCAATACTACTTTTTCCCTAAAATGTCACAATTAGCCGCTAGTTTTGTAGCTAACTGCTTGGTTTGTCAAAAAGCCAAGTACGACCGCCATCCGCAAAAGCAAATCCTTGGGAGAACACCGATTCCCTCACATCTAGGCGAGAAATTGCACATTGATATATTTTCCACGGACAGGAAGTACTTTTTGACATGTATTGCCTCTCGAACGATAACTGATTTAGAACCTGCAATTATGCAATTGATGAACTTCTATTCCCATTCAAAGACAATATTTTGTGACAATGAACTGATAAACTCCGAGTCAATCAAGTCACTTTTAATAAATCGTTTCAATGTGGAGATAGCGAACGCACCACCACTTCATAGTACGTCAAACGGACAGTTGGAAAGGTTTCACAGCATGCTTTTAGAATTTATTTTTCCTTTAAACATTATTTCCGCGTCATCCTCTTTAAAACAGTTTAAAGTATGTGATGAAATGCTAGACCCGAATGATTTTAAAAACTTAAAATACCGAAAAAAAAAGAGAAAACAAAACGGCATAATGTCAGTATAGCGCACTCACTCTAATTAGATTTGAATTCGAATTTCTGATAAAAAATTACTAATGTTATCAATAACCTTTTGTAATTCTGTTAAACGAAATAACAAGGTTAATACTTGCAATCAATAAGCGTTTTACTTATATCACTGAAAAAAATTTATTATTAAATTAGGCTTCAAACACTTGTTAAACTTAATTATTGTCAAAACTGTTGTATTAAAACTGTAACTAGCTCCTAAGTAGCATAGAAGAGGGAATTAAGAATGTATTAATTTCTAAAGACATAAGGATGCGGCTAACTATGCGCTTAGTTACTGAAACGCCGAAATGATTAATATATACCAGCACACGCCATCCAGCATGCGTTCAATAATACATTTTGATGGTAAACATGATAAACAAACATCAGTGTCATAATTGTCATAATTGTTAGAGATAAGAACTCTTTTGTACATGCTCCAGTGGAAACTTACTCGAAGTCAACTCAGCCAACGCATCCCACGTTGATATTACATAATTAATCGGCCACGCTAGACAGCGAGCCGAATAAATAAGTATTGTTTCTAAAACTATTAAATAAAATCTCTTAATTTATACATATATACTTTATATGGTCGGAAACGCTTCCTTCCTACCTGTTACATATTTTTCAACAAATCTAGAGTTTTAGGAGTTACGGGTATACAAATTATTAAAAATGTATTTTAAATTACGTGATGGTCTTATATGCTTAACTGGACGTATCTACTCCTTCCAACAGAATGAGAACCAAGGCTCTAATGTTTTATTGTGTAACGGGAACTCAATTTCAAACTCTAACTCTTCTAATTTATCTCTCTTTGTTCTATACCAAATAACATTTTGCTTTGAAATGGCTAAATACTGTGGTGTCGTGAGTTATTTATTACATGCTCTACTTCATCTATCGCAAGATCCCAATATAAACCTTTTTCTGGTTAGATCAGATTAGCTATCATAGGTCCAAGACTTCAATTAATTCTTTCAACATGGCCGTTTGCCTGAGCTGAAACAGTTGCAATTATAATATGCTTACTGTTGCAGTCTACCATAAACTCATCAAATTCTTTGGAGGTGAAACAACTTCCCTGTCTGAAATTAGCTATAAGCACTAAAGTAATCTTTCAAAGCCAGAGATTTGTGGTTATGTTGTATATAAACGTACGAATTTTGTGCAACCGTCGAATGCCATAAAAATAGGTTTCTTTAATGTACCCGAAGCGAGCAGACCATAGTGATCGATATGATATCAGTTTAAAAGGTTAGCTGCCTTTTGGAAAACAATGCAAAAATATAACAAATATGCAATAAATATAAATAACATCCATCATTTTGTCTCTGCGTATATGGCCAATCTCATTGTGGTATTTATAAAGATATGTTCTTCCATATTCGCAGGGAGATATAATTAATAATCTGCCGTCGTTATTTTTCCTATAATTAGTTAATTTTTCTCAAACTGCTTTTTTAATTTTTTGAACCTCCAGATTTTTTGGCTTAAGAAATTACAAATTTCTTTAAATATTATGGTTTCCACTACTTAAATATGTGTAAATCTGCTAAGAGCGTATACGTGCTGCCATTTTGTTTCCCTCTCTGGCAATATGCGGATTTAGGTTAATTTGTTAAGCCGTTAATGTAAGCGAATTACAATTAGTTATTATTTTAAACGTTACACATTTAAGTATACTCAAATTCTACGCAACGCGTAAATTTCGTCTTTGTAATCATAGATATCTAACACTGGTGCTGTACAGGTCATTCAGGTCATGAGTGGAATAGGTGCCTAATTGAAACTTTGTTTTCTATAGTCGATGCATGATCTTATGCCTCCTGTTTTGTAATACTAATACTAATACTTTTGGTGAAGCATATTCAGATTTACTAGGTTGTATAATTCTTTTTCTTAAGAAGTCTTCTAGCAACTGCTTAAGCTTTTCGTTTTTCGAATAGCCGAGTCGCCGGTTTTGACGATTTCAAACTTAACTTTTTTTTGCATTTAGTAACTTTGGTTTGTAACGAACTGATTTTATTGGTCTGCTCGCTACGAGATACGTCCGGCTATCTCAGAAGATTTCGTGTGTTCGTCCCACCAAATTTATATTAAAACGTGATCAGCCAGTAACAACACTTTGAAGTTCTCGTTTCTTTGATCTTTATTCTTGCCTATGATTATACTGTGATTCTATTATCCGGTGACGTGTCCGCTTTCCCGTCGTGGAACTGGAGCCTTGCCTGGTACTGCCGCGCCCACACGCGGTTGAAGGTGAGAGGAAAGGCTGTGGGCTTAGGGAAGCGAACTCACGGTAGCTAACGGCTGCGATACCCAAGGCAAACGCGTGGTGAAACAACAACACGCGAACCCCACGTCTGGTTCGGACTGGTGGCGCCGGTACCACGCCTGCTTGAATCGCACGGACACACCAGGCTAACCGGTTCAAGTACGCGGTCTCTTACAGAGTCCACCAGGTCTACACCACAATCCCTGCCGCTTTCCTGTGCCCTTCTTGGTTTGGCTTCGCCTGTGGATGCCTCTGGGCTACTCGTGCTTCGTCGAACTCGACATCAGCTACCTGCGTCTCAATTCGGAGACTTTTCTCGACCCGAACGTCTTGACGTAGAGATCTTGCTCCTTATTGACTACCACGGCTGTAGCTCCTCTGCTGACTTCGTTCTTACGTTGTTGACTGGTATACTTGTTCTCCTTGACTGTCCAGCTTTCAGCGATCGGCCTGCTTATAAGACCTTCTTTAACTGTTTATCCCTCATGTCTCCAGTCTCCGAATCCAAAGCCCACGGTTTTACCGTTGGCCCGGTCCAAAGTCCATCTTGGTCTGATCCAAAGTCCAGCCGATACCGTTATTCTCCTTACCCTGGACCGTTGACGCATACTGTTGTCTTGCCGTCCTGCTTGTGCCATCTCCCTCTGGTTCTCCAAGTTCACTCCTTCACACCGTGTGTTCTTCAAGTTCTTTTTCTACCGGATCTGTTTCTCCAAATTCTATTTCTACCGGTTCGGTTTCTTATCGGCTTTGCACTACCGTTACTACGCGTTGACTTGTTACATAACTGGCAACAGCAGGGCCTCTTCATGCAATCTTTACTCGCATTTGTTAATTAATTTTCAGCTAATACCAGTTCAACTGTTTTCTTGCTAACGTTGCCCTTACTGAGTGGATTACGGTTTAATCGAGATTTTTCTGGTTTATCAATGACTTTGAAAGTGTTGCATTAAATTTAATCGTTATTTTCCGTATTCATTTGGGTTTCCAAAGAATCAACTGTAACCATCTTCAAGGCGTTTGGATCTAACTTTAGCTAGAAAGCGTCCATTGTTCCCAAGTGTAACATCATGGCTCATAGACTCGTTTGGTACAATATGCTAATAAGAACAACATTTTATTCTTCTATTGAAAATATAGCATACAATTCTAAAATAATTCTTTAATACAGCCTCTTTTTGGCTTGCGCCAATCTCTAGCGCATACGCATCAAAAATAGTTCCAGATTATGGACCTTCGTAATGTTGTGGAACTGTACGTTCCAGTCTCGAGCACATAGGCAACGGTCAAAGTCGATTGTTAGTTCCTTTGGTAATGAAAGTAATGCTGCCCGGGCGATCCTTAAGGGCTGTTTTACTTTTCCTTTTTCGATCCATTGTGGCTGTTCTTCTTCCGATTTTGTAAAATGTGGTGGTGGCTTGTGCCGTGTGCTTCTGGTGAAATGACCTGCAAGCGCGAAGTTTGCTGTCCGAGAGCTCCAAGCCAAGTTTTCAGCTGAACAACGTCAAATTAATTAAGATCTTTGTCAGGCTTTGTGAAAAAGGGCCACTTTTTATGTTGTAAAAGACTATTACGCACTTTTGCGTAACTGTAATTCAATTGTTCCCTTCAACAAAGGACAATGTTGTGCTTAATTCTAACGGCTATTTGTGCTTATTAATCTTTTGCTTTCTGTGGGTCTCATACGTATCTATTACCTCGTACATATGTCCCATTACATTAATAACATTTACAATTTAGGCAACGTATTCACAGAACCTTTGGTTTTTTTTTAGAAAAACATTCGATTAGATTTCTTTGTTTGTTAATTCATTTTAACTTTAAGCTATCAGAGTAATCGAGTTCGTCATTCAATTTATTTTGCGATGCCGTGAGTAAGAGTAGAATTTCTACTGATGTCGAATTCAGTACTAAGATGACAGATTAAAGTATATTTTTAACGCAATAATATGATAAATAATTTATGAAACATTTTACAATTTTGTAATTACTTACCTGCTCAACCCAAAGATTGGTGGTCATTATTGATTTTTTAGGTTCTATAAAAAATATAAAAAAAATTAGCATTTATGCAGGGAAATTATGTATTTCTTACTTAATATCTATAAAGACTCAAAATAACTAATGTCAGCCTCCTAGCTAATGTTACCCGTTAAACGCAGAGTAAAATGTTATAGCAGATTCGTTCAACATTATGCCTAAAAAAAAACTAAAAGTTATCCTAGATCAGGATTTTCAAACCTATTTACCCTAGTCCTTCCACCCTGTGAATGTTTTTAAGAAATAAAGTTTAAAGGCGAACCATGGTCAATACACCATGATATTAACGATTGTTATACCCGTTACTCGTAGAGTAAAAGGGTATACTAGATTCGTTGAAAAGTATGTAACAGGCAGAAGGAAGCGTTTCCGACCATAAGAAGTATATATATTCTTGATCAGCATCAATAGCCGAGTCGATCTGGCCATGTCCGTCTGTCGGTCCGTATGAACGCTGAGATCTCAGGAACTATTTGGGCGGAGTGGGCGTGGCAACCTGTATCGACAAACTTGCGCTGCTTCTATGTCTCTGGAGTCTGTATGCTTAATCTCAACTTTCTAGCTTTTGTAGTTCCTGAGATCTCAGCGTTCATACGGACGGACAGACAGACGGACGGACAGACGGACATGGCCAGATCGACTCGGCTATTAATCCTGATCGCTCTCGCTGCTGTGCTCTCTATACGTTTTAAACGAGGTACGGTCGATTGCAAGTACGACGGATGAGAGAACGACAAATCTACGAATAACGGGTATAATATGCCTCTTATTAATATTGAATAAGGTTGTCGATTACCCTCAAATATATGTATGTTAGTAATATCAAAAATGAAAAATGAAGTTTTTAATAGTCATTTTATAATATTTATTAGTGTATTAGTGTATTAACCATTTTTATACCCGTTAGTCGAAGAGTAAATGCGTATAATAGATTCGTTGAAAAGTATGTAACAGGCAGAAGGATGCGTTTCCATATAAAGTACATATATTCTTGATCAGGATCAATAGCCGAGTCGATCTGTCCATGTCCGCTGGCCATCCGCATCTAGACGCAGCCCAAGCTGGTTGTCCCATGCTGCCACTCCCACTCTAACGTCCAAAGCCGCCCAAAACTGCCACACTTGATATTTTTTCACATATCTGTTAGTCTTGTAAATTTTCTCTTGACTATCAGACTTGGGTATCAGATATTCGGGGAACTTGACTTCACCGTTCTCTCTTGTTCTTTTTCTTTCTTACGTTCGAATCTCACGGCCACACCTCCCGCTTAATCGTGTGTCGTGTGACGCGTCGAACGCGCACATAGTAGTAAGGCAGACAGAACGAAAATGAAGTAAATGAAATAAATTCAAATTAAGAAACACACACACAACCCGCATTTAAATTCAAACACAATGCGCGCGAGTTACCGCCTCAGCATTTTCCCTCGGCGGTCCCCCGCCCAAGCCGCCTCGTCAACCGGAGACCTAGTAGAGATCCAGCAATACTTTGGTACGACCACGGGAACGCCGAGTGGTCGTTTCAAATAACATTAAATGCTGAAACAAACAAACACCAGCCCAATGGGATATGTGGGCAGACTACCATCCGCCCAAACCGCTATTTAAGGCGCACCGAAGCCCTCTGGAAGGCATTCAGTTCGGCGGCGATCGGCGACAAAACCTCCAGGAGGAAATATGAGTTCAACTGAGCCATAGGAGGCGGGCAACGACGTGGTAACCAACTAACCATAGTAGTCTTTGCGTATTACGTCTCATTCTCCGGCTCGATCCACCGGCCCGCGTGTATAACTAGCAGACCTAATCGGCCTCTAAACTCTTCTCACCATTAGCAGACCTAATCGGCCTCTAAACTCCTCTCACCGTTAGCAGACCTAATCGGCCTCTAAACTCTTCTTACCATTAGCAGACCTAATCGGCCTCTAAAACTGTTCTCATAATCTGCAGACCTCACCGGCCTCTAAACTGTTCTCATCTGTGGTTGGCCTGACCGACCTCTCACACTATTAACTGGTAGACCCGGACGGTCTCTCCCCATTATTTCCCGTTCACAGGCAGTGGAGGAACTCGCGTCAACGTGATCCGACGACTATTGAGCTGCCATTTTGGGAGTCCGGCATCAACCAGTATCCATCGTCGAGCTGCACAGCCCAGGGCCGAGACCAGACGCACCCGAGCCAACCAGCCGCCTATCTCGCAACGAGGACTGCAGCCACCCTGAAGCGACTGTGAACACATTACTTACTTACGAATAAAGACCCAATTACTGTATCATTCTCCCGTCTTCTCCTCTGGGACCCGGGTCGGATTGTCTTCCAGCAACCTTACCTGAATCAAATAAAATATCTGAGACGACTCCTGGCCATCCTTGAGACATCCGAGCACTGAACAGGTGTAGGGGTTGCAAGACAACTGACAAGAATAGAGGAATATCGAGCTGGGTGTACCTGGCAATGAAAGACGAACTAACAGTATACGCAGCCGAGTTCGGATTGGAAACGTCAGGAAAGAGCGAGGAATTGAGACGGATATAAGCCACATTCGCAAAAAGAACGGAATACAGCGGATCAGTTAAAGAGGGACTCGCAAAATTAACGTGGATATACAAGAAGGACAGGAGTCCGACAAGCAATTCAGCACTAGGAGTATTAGTAACAGAGGCAGAAGAACAAAACGAGGAAATGGATAACGGAAAAGACACGACGGTAGAGCGAAGGGTAGAAACAGAAATAGTAGACCGAGTACGAATCTGGGGTATCCGATTCCAAGGGTCAAGCAAACCGTTAGAACTCCCCAGCAAGATGGAGCAGTGCACTATGGGTAAAAAGCCGGAAATTTTGGTATTAATGTAATTTTTTTTTTGTGATTGATATTTTAATGCTGCTTTCATTTTTTGATTCCTTAGTAACAAGATAGCATACAAATTATTTTAAAACATTTTTACGAGTTATCCTTTATTTTTGGCGCGCTTTCAAAGTCAGCTGATTCAGAGGTGCTTTAAATTGTGAAATTTGGCGTACAAAATTTAACAACTTGCTAACATTGTCTTCATAGCAAACTTTGAGTTTATTTTTAATTATCAAAAAACAAGAGAGAACGCTATAGTCGAGTTCCCCGACTATCTGATACCCGTTACTCAGCTAGTGGAAGGGAGAAGGAGAGTCTAAAACACAGTTTTTGGCGGTTTGTAGGCGTAATAGTGGGCGTGGCAGAATTTTTTTGGCAAATCGATAGAAATTTACAAGACCAACACAAAAATTAAAAAATATCAAAACATTTTTCGAAAGTGTGGGCGTAGCAGCTTTGGGCGGTTGTGGGCGTTAGAGTGGGCGTGGCAAAAGTTTTTTGGCAAATCGATATAAATTTACAATACCAATACAATACAAAAATGAAAAAATATTAAAACATTTTTCAAAAGTGTGTGCGTGGCAGTTTTGCGCGCTTATATAAAAATATAAAAATTCAAGTCTCAATCTTTAAAATTGTAATTAATACCAAAATGTCCTGCTTTTTACCCATAGTACAGTGGCGACATGAAATCGACAATTTGGTACGGCCCATCGAACCTCGGAGCTAGTTTGGCCGGAAACCCTTCAGCCACTTTTGATAAATGGTGCTCTTTGGCCCACACCACTTCACCAATCCTTGGCTTCCACTGCCTTCTTCGCAGGTTGTAATGCCTTGCTTGGTCCTGCGACTCTCTCCAGGTTTCTCCGTACAATTTCGAAGATCTCTTTCATCTTCTCAGCGTTTCCTTCCTCTCTGGTTGCCTTCCTGTACCTAGCGTTTCTCTGTCATAAAGCGCGTTTGGTAACCTTGGCTCGCGGCCCTGTGTCAAAATGCCGGTGAGTAGGCTCTGAAATCTGACACACTGGAATTCACAGCCAGCATGATTCCTCTGGTTCTGTCCGGCAAACTGTGCTATCATTGTCTTCACAGTGCGGTTGGCTCTCTCCGTCCGATTCTCCTGCGGGGTGCCGTAAACTGCTGCTTTATCCCCGTATCGCTGAGGAACTTCTTGAAAGCCGGGCTCGTATACTGCACGCCGTTGTCCTTAATCACCACCTTCGGTACTCCAAAGCGTGCGACTTTGCGTTCCCTGTAGTGGTTCGACGAAATCGGCGCACACTGTCGCCCAGGTCTCTTCCGGATCTGTGTCAACATCTTTCCCGCCGCCTGCCGCTGATTCGGTTTGAACCTTGCGCAGTCCTCGCATCTCCGAACGTAGGCCCTTGCGTCTCTGCATTCCTGGCCAGTATACCGGGCTGCAAGCCACGCAATCGTCTTACGACTGCCTACATGGCCGGCTGCCAGGGAGTCGTGGTTTTTGCGCAGTACAGTTTCCCTCAGCTGCCGCAGAAGACATAGCTTCCAGGTCATTACACCTTCGTTCCCTGCTCTATGCGGAATCTGCCTGTAAAGGGTGCTACCCTCCCATACGTAGTCTGGGAACTTTTGATGATGTGCCTTCATCTTCTCTTGCATTTCCGTGATCCAACTGCATTCTGATTCGGCCTCTTTGTCCCGCGTTCTTCTCAGCATTTCGGATTCTGCTGAGACCGACTCTGGCAGTGGCTGCCTCGATAGCGCATCTGCTACCACGATTTACTGGCCTTTTCTATATGCTACCTCGAAGTCATACTGCTGCAGCTCCAACGCCCATCTGGCAATTCTTTCCGAAGGGCTTTCTATGTTGTTCAACCACTTCAGTGCCATATGATCCGTCACTACCCTAAGTGGTAGCCCTCAAGGTACGGCTTTAGCTTCCGAATAGCCCACACAATTGCCAAGCACTCCTTCTCTGTTGTTGAGTAGTTCTTCTCGGCTCCGTTTAGGGTCCGGCTGGAGTATGAAATAACCGTTTCGACTGGGTCGGCAACTAATCTGGGTTTTACCTCCTCGAAGGCTTGCTGGTGGTCCTGTGACCATGTCCACTTGGTACTCTTGCGAAGGAGGTCGTTGAGTGGCCTTACAATGCGCGCGAAATAAGGCACGAAACGTCGGTAACAAGATGCGACTCCAAGGTATTGCCTCAGCTCGCGTACCGATGACGGTGGTTGCTACCTTCTCTGGGTCCGTGCCTATCACTTGGCTTTTGACGCGGTGCCCTAGGTACAAAAGTTCTTGCTTGAAGAATTGGCATTTCTCTGGGTTTATACTTAGGTTCGCGTTCTTCAAATGGCGGAACACTTTCCTGAGGTTTCTTTTGTTCATCTGGGGTGCGGCCGATCACGATGATGTCATCCTGATACGCAAAGGTATGTGGCGACATTTCCGTTCCAATCACCTGATCCAGGACCCGTTGAAATATGGCTGAAGCGGAGTGTAGTCCAAACGGCATCACTCTCCATTGGAACAGCCCTTTCCCTGGGACCGTGAAAGCCGTGAAGCCCCGGCTTGACTCTTCCAACGGTATTTGCCAATACCCCCTTGAAGTCCACACTGCTTATGAAGCGCGCCTCCCTTAGTTGGTCGAGGATGTAGTTTATCCGTGGCATCGGGTAGGCATCCTTTATGGATTTCGCGTTTATCTGCCTGAAGTCCACGCATAGTCTCCATTTTACCGTTTTCTTCTTTACCATGACTATGGGTGAGCTGTACTATCATTCCCATCTCCAGCAGTTCGTCCACCTTTGCGTTGATCTCCCCTTGAATTTTGGATTCTTGGGGTAGTATCTCTGCTTAATTGGTTTATCTCCTTCATGGTTATCGTGTGCTCGGCTATACTCGATGTTCCGGTCATGGGTAAAACTCCGCGAGCTCTGTTTCCAGGAATGCGTTCATGTCGTCCTCTTCGCCGTCCTTTTGGACTACTGCGATGACAACTTCTCCTCGAGTCACCCGGTGTCTGCCTATGGCGGACGATCAGACGCCACCTGATCTCGGCCGCTTGCGTAAGCCACCCCCCCGCATCCTTTCCTGGAATCGCGGCCATGAGATCTGTTCTTCCTATCTGTTCGTTGAGCGACCTCAGCATCTCCGTACTTGCCAATTTCCCTCTCTTTGCAGTGCCGGTCGACTGCCGAGCAGAACCGCGGAACTGCCCCTTCATTGCCAGTTTGGAAGGCACTTCCCGCCTCTCTCCGAATCGTCCATTTCTTGCCAGCCTACCACTTGCCGCAAACAGCAGCCTCTGTTTCGGCATCTACCCATGGTCGTTTCCACCGCACCTGCGACAGGTTGGGTTGACCCGAGTTGCCCGCAAGTCGTTCCAGTGTTCGGGTGTGACCGGCCTGATTATGTATAGTTGTTCACTTCCTCGTCGCTCCGTCTCCTGAGTGGGGACCTTTGTTGGGTGCTCCATTGGCTGAGATGTGTCTTACGAGACCACCAGCTAACGGCTGTGATCCCAGGAAACGCCTGTGACATAACCGCCAACCCCACGTCTGTGGACTGGTGGCGGGTAACGCGTTGGATCGCCGGACACACGCTATCGCTGGTCAAGTACCGTCTCTTAGTCCACCGATCAACCTCAATCCTCCGCTTCCGTGCCCCTGGTTTGGCTCCTGTGCATCGACCGTCTTCGGAATGGACCTCAGCTACCTGCGTCATAATTCGAAGACTTTCTCGACCCGAACGTCTTGACGGTTCATCCTTTGGTCTCCAGTCCCGGATCCAAAGTCCACGGTTTTACCGTTGCCCGGTCCAGAATTGACTTGTCCCGTTATTCGCCTTTAAACATTCTGACTCACCAAACTCTCTTTCTATAAGTTCAGAGACTCCACCCTCTCTTTTTTCACTCCAGAGTCTCCAAACTCTCTTCTCTCAGAGTCTCCAAACTCCCTTCTCCAGCTCAGAGTCTCCAAACTCTCTTTCTCCAGGTTCGCACTGCCGTTACTACGCATTGACTTGTGCGTAACTGGCAACGGCAGGCCCTCCTCATGCGATTACATCCGCATTTGAGCGGAGTTTCAACTTCCCACAGTTTAATAAATTTAAAATTTAGAATAATATACTTAATAGCCGAAACTGTTAGTTGAGTGTTTATTGACCACCGTTGGGGTAAGAATCAATAATTTAAGTGATAAATAAACAAATATAATAAAATATCAGACGCTAGACTCTAGCGATGTTTTTGCTAACCTATAACATTTTCTTGTGTGTGGCGAACGCCGACTCTCTCTTTAACTGAACAATGCATACATCATATTCGTGTCTGACGTTCGCTAGTGCAAAGCAATCCACCGGGTCAATAACGTAAAACCTGCAGAAAGCAAACGATCGCGGTCTTGCTCACCAATGCTTACGACTGCACGATTTAAACCCAAACGCACTGAGAGCGTCTCTCTATCGCTCTCCCAAATGCCAACGGCGTCAAGCTCTGTAGCTACCAGTACAGTAATCTCGATATTTACTGCAACTGCACCCTATACTCAATACCGACAGCAGTGTACATTTCTGCTGAACCATCAAAACCCAAAGCAAGTGAACTCACACCAACTCTTAAAAGCAAAAGCGTACAAAACAAAACAAAAAATTATGTCAAACAGGGCTGAATCGCTAAATCCAAATAAACCGAAAGCACACAAAACAAACAAGCTGGTTATCAGCCGAACCTAAATCGCGCTAGCAAAAAAGAAGCTTCAAATAGGTTGGCACTATTGGATGATTGCGAAGTGCATCCAACCAAAGAACAGGAGCAGACGAAGATAAGCCACCACCAATATTTATACATGAGAAAACCTCAAGTGCGCTGGTTAACAAACTAGCTGCAATCATCGAATAAAACAAGTTTATACCTTATACTAAGGGAAACCTACTCGAAACGAAAGTGCACACTACGGGTTAGTCTAGCCACCGTTGAGTGACAAAGTACCTGGATGACGCTGTAAAGAGTTACTACTACCAGCTTTCATTTGCCAAAGGAATGCAGGTTGTTCTTAAAGAAATATAATCATCAGTGACCCTGCTTCCATATCGAAGCACTAAAGGAGAAAAACTTTAACGCAAAAACGGTAATCAACATTCTTAACAGGAAGAAAGAGACGCAGACACTCCTCATAGTCAAACTAGACCCATCGAGTCAAAAAATCAGCAAAACTGAAATACATCCTATTAATAAACTTCAGTTTTTACTGCACCGGAGAATAACCGGCGAAGAGCCACACAAGCGCAGGCAGCCTGTACAGTGCACCATCTGGCTACACAAAAGCGTCTGCGTCGTTTGCAGCGATGCTCACAGTACAGTAAACTGTCCTAAGAACAAGAACGACAGTTCAATTAAATTATGCCGCAACTGGGGCGAAAAATACACAGAATACCTGCGAGGATGCATTGTTTAAAAGGAACTTAAGAGTCGTCTGAACAAACGAGTGGCTTCAGCTCATGATAGTAATGATAAGTAATGGAAACGACTACAAGTAACATCCCTTCGTCTGTCAGCCACCGAAGAGTTCCAAATTTTTCCTTTGCAAGTGCACTAAAATCAACGATTCAAGCACCAACAGCAGATAACCCAATTCATTAAACAAACACTCACGAGAACATCCAACAGCAGGCAATTGGCGTTGAAGCGATTGTGCTTTCGATGCAGCAAAGCAACTATGCAAGAGCTTTTCGTTCCGCGTTTCGCGGCACAAGAACTTGTGTAGCATATCTACCCTATAAATATACTTAATTAATGGGTACAACTTAGCTTCAAAACATTGTGACACTTTGTCATAATAAACATAACATTTAAGTACCCAAAAGATCACCAACAATTACACAAGTATTCCAGCGCTCAAGTAATTCGATCTAACGCTTATACATAAGCCGATCGCGGAGCTTGGGAATGCTGAGCTTGCACTTTGCAGCTCAAGTGGTCAGGCTATACATAACATATGCATGCCTTCTGCATACCTATTTATATGTATATGCATGCCTTCTGCATGCTTATGAATATGTATATGGAACTATATGTATATAGATAAGTATTGTATGTACGGGTACGGGTCAGCTCAGCCCAAGATGAGCGCACAAGAAACATTCTAATAAAGTGACTAACAGAGCAGACGCTCAGACTCTTGATACACCTTCCTTGGAATCCTTCAAATATTATACTTGCTCAGTTTTTAGCCGACGATGTTATGCTACTCTCAGAGACTCAACTTACAAAAAAGTACAATAACCAGGATACAAATTTTACTTTACATAATACCCGGATGTCAAGGCCCGTGAACACCACTTCCTAAGTAATTGGCAAGAAGACTGCCTACAATCTACCTCCATAAGCCTTCAATGCTATAACGGTGCTCTCACTGGCTGCTGTCTATTGCCCACCCTGCTTCACAATATCTCAGGACAAATTCACAACACTTTTCGACTCGGAAAGCGACCCCAAACGGAAAACAGCTGTACAACGCAATCATTAAACCGCAGCAAATAGAAATCTGCAGGCACCAACAGAAACTGTTGTACCCCTCCGTAACTCTACCGGAAACTGGGCTCGTAGTGACATGGACAGAGCAAGAGCCTTCTTTGATCATCTCAGAAAAGTATTTCAACCATATCAAGCCACCAATTTATTTACTCTCCCACCCTTAACTGCGTGTAGCTATTAACCGCATCACAACAAAAATTCGCACTGCTTTTGAACATCGTGAATATTGCATGGCTGTATTCTTAGATTTTGCACAAGCATTCGATAGAGTATGGTTGGGTGTACTTATGCTTAAAATAATCAAACTACTGTCTTAAAGCATAAGCATAAGTAAGCATAAGCTTCTAAAGTCTTACCTATACCAAAGAGTGCTCGCGGTAAGATGCAGTTCAAGCATTTCAAGCCATTGCCCAATAGAAGCTGGAGTGCCCCAATGTTCTGGGTCCAATTCTATGCACCCTATACACGGCGGACATCCCAACAGACTACCAGTTTACGTTTACCCTAAACAAACAAAGCTGAGCAATGCATCGAGAAGCAACATCGACATAATACAACGGGCACAGACTAGGATTCTGAGTGATGGACAAATTCCGCGATAATGAACATCAGCATTTATGAATCAGAAACGCATCACTTCTTTTTGCTGCAACTGTCATTGCATTTCGCTGCTTATATCGATAGGAGATTTTCCTAGTGAAGCAGAGTTTCCGATCTAACCAATTCCCCTAACAATTCCGATATTATAATCAATAAGTTTTCGTGTAGTTTGGCAGTTCATGAAAGAAAATCGTAATTAGGAAATACGGCTTAAAATTTATTTTCTATACATTAGGAAATTTACTATATTATAATTCAGGAGTCCGACTAAAATGTTCTATTACTTACTTACCACATCTATAAGCTGTGAAAGTTTTAATTTAATGCAAACTTTTAAAACATCTGTAGTATTAACAACGGGTCGAACTAATTTGTTGTAGTTGCTTAAAAGGTCATCATATAATCGTTTTGCGTCCGGATTTCCTGCTACTGCTCCGTGTACCATGAGAGCTGAAAGTATCCAAGCTCTGAGAGTTCCGCCCGAAGACGCCTTTCTAATAAATAGTCTTAGTATTTCAAATAAAAACTTCATTGCGCTTTCGTCTCAAACTCAAAAACTTTGTTGAAAGTCGGATTTATTTAAAAAGTCCTGAAAACAGAAATAATTTCAAAATTAATCTTAATGGAAAAAACTTTAATTTATTTTATTTAAGGGGGGGGGGGTAGGGTTTTAAAGGGAGAAAAAAACAGATTTTTACAGATTTTTTTTGGGCGTACGGTGAAAGTACATTTATTTCTGATTATTGTACATTAAAGAGTAGTATTTGAACTATATTCTGTGAAATATTGGTTGAAAAATATTGAAAATTGACCGAATGGCAGCAATTCTTCGCAGGCGCCTCAGAAAGAATACATTTTGCGGTGCACATCATACCTCAGCACTGGATAATCTGATATGAAATACCCAAAGTTTTTCCATCAATTTTTATGTCCCTCTAGGTATCCCTGTCGAGTTTTTCCATTTATTATAATTTTTGAACTTTTTACAAAACTTGAAAGTGAAAATACCGATTTTTGGCCTAAGTTCATGACTATTGTTGTTAATAATCAAACAGCATATTTTAAACCGCTAGTGTGAGTCCAATGAAGATATTGCGCAATCTTGTGTCGGTTAAATGCATTATAATTGAATTTGGGGGCGTTTGTTTGCTTTACTGATCGAAATTAGCAAAAAATAATAAAACAAGGAAGAACGCTATAGTCGAGTTCCCCGACTATCAGATACCGTTACTCAGCTAGTGGAGTGCGAAGGAGAGCCTTCAACACTGACAGTTTTGGACAAACCGCCAAAGAGTTAGAGTGGGCGTGGCAACATGAATCGACAAACTTGCGCTGCGTCTATGACACTGGAGTCTGTGTGCCTAATCTCTTTTCTAGCTTTGTAGTTCCTGAGATCTCGACATTCAAACGGACGGACAGACAGACGGACATGGCCAGATCGAATGGGCTATTGATCCTGATCAAGTATATATATACTTTATATGGTCGGAAACGCTTCCTTCTGCCTGTTACATACTTTTCAACGAATCTAGTATACCCTTTAATTCACGATAACGGTGTTAAAATATAGAAATGTATGTAAGTATCAATCACTTCGTGTATTTAATATTTATATCTTATTATCCGCTCTCCGTTAGGCGAGGGTTTAAATTGAATTATCGGACTGTTAAGCCCGAGTACACAGTTAAACTAACTTAAAGAGCTACCCGGTGTCAGTCACTCGCTCCGTGAGTGCTCCGACGGGCTCCGGCATTTCCTTGGAATGCGCGATCAGCAGTTCTTCTAATGCGCATGCAGCCACGGATATGGGGCCTGCAATCGGTGGTTCTCTCCGGAGAACCGCATGTGCTAAATTCTCCCCTTCAAGTGTCGCCGTCCCGGTGACCTGCTAGCTCCACTTCAGTATCAGTTCCCGTTTTGTTCGCCTCCTGGCCTTCAGGTGGTATCCGAGCCAGACGGTAGAGCACAGTAGAAAGGCGATGAGTACGGCGAGTGAGTTGCTGAGAGGGAGCCTGAAGTGAGTTCTTCTCTAAGGTCCTATTGGTGGGGCTCCTCAACTTAAATCGTGCAGAAATGGAGACTCAGCGGTTCTGGTGACGTGATGTGACCGTGGCCATGGACGAGACAGCGGTTTCTTCTTCAATTTTTCCAGTGGTTTGAACCAGGTTCCATTGAGTGCCACTCTATTGGATAGGTTACCAGGTGGGTTCCTGATACTTATGTTCTCGTCTTGATCATCGTTACGGTCATATTGGCGTCGTTATGATCAGGGTGCCGTGGTCACCTATGGTGATTGGATCCAAGTGACCCGGAAGCGTGGAGCAGTGCGCAATAGCTCCGGAAATTATCTGCTGGGCGCAGGTGCCGTTTTGGAGCTCCCTGCAGAAGGTGGCACCGACTGGCGTCCTGCATTGGCCGACGTTGATGTTTCGTGTCGGGCATTCAGCTACCAGGTTTCCTCTTTCGAAGTCTAGGATCTTCTTATGGCGCTGAACTGGGAAGACAGTTATCTTTTTACACCTAAGCTTAGGACTAGGGAATTTAATGAGGAAATGTAAAATTTCAGAATTTTGGAAAACATTAGTGCTAGATACTTCTAATAATTCTATTACGCTAATGTCAGTAGGCTGTCTGCCTTCAATTCGCCAATATCGGAGTCGTCCAGTATCGCTGGATTTGCAACGTTATGTTTAGCTAGGGTTACCCCCTTAAAATATTCTCAAGATCTGTAATTACAATTCTATTTTTAGCTAAGATAATCTCTAAAAGGTGGGTTTCCCTGTCTGCCTCGAATTTTTGGATTTGATTTGCTGTAGCTGCAAGTTCGTTTAGGCGCTTTTCGAATTTCAAGTTTAACTCTGTTTGCCCTTCCTCCGTTCTTAACAGCAGTTCCTGATTGAATTTTACCTGTGATAACTTTTAGTGCAGTCCCGATTAAATTTATGCTCCTAGTATTTTAATGGTGAAATTTTAAGGTTGTGATCAACTTGCGAATATGTGTCAGGTCCGTCATTATAACCGTTGTCCTGTGGTCGTCCGTAAATGTCCTCGTCATCGTTTCTGTCCGGTCAGCGTGGTCTTCATAAGTCGTCATGTTCGTCGAGTGCTGTAGATATCCGTAAGAATCCCAGATGACAATTTCGCCATCTTCTATTGGGATGTAGTCCGCGTTCGTGTAGTCATTGAGTCTTATTGTCGCGTTCGTTCTAGCGGTCGTAAGTACGAGGACTAAAAGATAATTTCGTAGCCTAAGAAGAATATGGAAAAAGGTATATAATCTCGCTGGAGTGTTTAGCGTAGATTGTCCTTATGGACCACCCTCCCTTTAATAAGAACCGTGCTCCCCAGGTCTGCTTCGATGGTTTGTTCAGAGCAAAGCGGAGAAAGTTTGTTTCCCATGCGCTTGTTTGACTATGGGAAAACTTTATCGCCTACTTGGTAATTCTTATCTGTCCTCTCGCAGAATTTTCTCGCTGATTTTTTTCTCGAATTTTACTGGTGTTGAGTGTATTATTTCTATTGGTTTTTTGTCCGTTACCGAATGTATGGTTCTATTATACCTGGCAGTTGCTAATAGAATTAGCTCTGTCGCGTCGTTTATCCCTTTTTCTATTTTTAGGCACCGGGCAATTTCCGCGAGTGTACCGTGAAACCGATCTACTTGTCCGTTGGAAGTACTATGTAAAGGTGGTGCGTTTGCGATAGAAATGTTAAAATTGTTGAGGAGGACTGATTTGTTTGTTTCTGAATTTAGTGACCTTTCGTTGTCGCAATAGATGGTTTTTGTGTTTGGAAAAAAGTTGGCTATATTTAATATTGGTGACTTTACGTCCACGTAATGATGCGATTGCCTGTACAGACTGATTTGTTTGTTTCTGAATTTAGTGACCTTTCGTTGTCGCAATAGATGGTTTTTGTGTTTGGAAAAAAGTTGGCTATATTTAATATTGGTGACTTTACGTCCACGTAATGATGCGATTGCCTGTACAATAGCGAATAAGAAAATTTGTCGACACACGTAAGGAAGAGGGTCCCATCTGTTGAGAATATATCGATATGGAATATTTCTCCAGCGTAAGAGGGAATTGGCGTCTGTCCGCTTTTATGTTTATTGGGGTGACGACTATACTTGGCCATTGAACAGATCTTGCAGTTAGATGCCGTTTCCGTTGTTAGGCGAAGCATTTTTGGGAAGAAGTAGTCTCGCAAGATCTACTTCACATTTTTAGGGCTGCGCGATGGGCCCTATTGTGTTCGGCTGTGGCGATTTACCTTTGTTCCGTTTTATCTGTAATATCTTGCACCACATGTTTTGAATATCTAAATGTGGTATTTGAGATTGCTTCAATTAGTGAGTGTTGAATAAATGCTAGGATTGGAAGTGTGCAATGTATTGCGTTAACGACTCCCGCATTCGCCAGATCTTTACGTGCCTCATTTTGTTTTTAAAGAGAATAAGGTTATTCATTATAGAATTTGTATCTTCTTCTATAATGATCTGATAGCTGAAACAATTAATTAGCTTGTCCGTTGTGTCGATGGTATAGGTCAGCAATTCTTGGCTTTGTATTGTGGCTGCGTCTAACTCGTATGTGCCCTACAAACCCTTTTGCTTTGGCAAGATAATGCGTCTGACTCGTATGAGTCTTCTAATGCGTTTACGTTCTGACGAGATAACTCGTCTGCCACTAGGTTTCTTTTCCTGGCCTGTAAATAAGTTTCGCCCCATAGTCTTCGATAATCCCATACCAACGTTTTAGCTTAGGATTTTTATCCGAGATGGCGAAAGTGAGTGATTGGTGGTCGGTGTAGACGCGCAATTCTTTTACACCGTATATGTAATTACGAAAGTTGTTAAGCGCCCAAATTATGGCGAGAAGCTCTCGCTCGTTGTCCGTTGTCTCGGCTCCAAGTCCGTACCCAGATACATCCGTCGTTAAGTCGAACGGTTTTTCGTTCTTCAGTCATATTTATATTAATTTTTTTTGACTGATACTTGCTTGTTTTCCCGTTTTCACCCTTAAGCATTCCCGTTAGGGGGCCTGCGATTGACGCGAAGTTTTTGATAAAACACCTGTAGGAACTTGCTAAACCCAGAAAAGATCTGGGATCAAAAAGAGTTTTTGGCACGGGGAACTCCTTTATGGCTTTCACATCTTCAGGTGAGTTTCGGAGACCTTCTTGCGACACGATGAATCCGAAGTATTCGACGCTTTTTTTGAAAAACTTCGACTTTTCTTGAGATACCCTTATGCCTGCTTCAAGCAGTTTTTCGAGGACCCACTGTATGTTCTTGACATGGTCCTCTTTTGTTTTTGAGAAAATAATAACATCGTCGACATACACATAGCATATCTTCGAGATTTTTATCTACAACCCAAGTCGGGTTGTTGTAGGGCTTTCGGGATGGCCTTATTACGCCATTCGCTAGAAGTTGTTTTTCCTCTGCGTTTACAAATTCCGTTACGCCCATGGGGTGCGGGTATGATTTAGAGTATACCGGCTCCCCGTCTGTTTTTATGGTTGCCATTGTATTTATGTTGTATGTCATCTGTGTCGGCGAAGGCCCTACAATTTTTTGCTATTATATTATCAAAAGCGGCTTTTATTGCCGGTGGGACGTCTTTGTCGTCTATTTGGATGAAGTTAAAGTTTTCGGTTTTGGAGAATTGGATTTTTTCTACCCCGTTACTAGTTTCTAGTCTATTTTTGGTAAGGTCGAGTCTTGCCTTCACTTGTTTAAGTAAGCAAAGCCCGATGATTCCATCAAAGTCCTTAAGAACTTGAAGTATAAAAAAATTTGACCGTACATTAAACAGAGAAATTAGGCACTTTTGTTCTATTCTCGTATGGCCATGAATTGACCTAACGCTAAATGGTTTTTCTACTGCCGCAATGCCTTTAAGCCCTGGGAATGGTGCTATGTAATTTTTTGAAGTGCCAGTATCAATAAGTGATTTGATTTCCCTCCCTGCTAACGTACGAGTGAAATACTGGAGCAGGGATTTTACCCTAAAAAATTGCAGGCGTCGTCTGTGTCGAGGTCGTCTTCTATTTGTTCAACCCTCCCATGTGCCACCTGGTTATAATCTTCCTCTCCTCAGCTCTGTTCTGGCATATAGTTAATTCTTTGTTGAGTCCGTGTGGATTGGCCCCTTTGCCAAGTACCAGGCTGCCTGGACCGAGATGAGTTATCGACCTCCATCGGTTCGGGTGGGGGCTCCTGGCTCTGGGTGTTTTCCAAATACGGACGAGACTGCTGTCTAAGCGAGCAGGTTTGATGATTTCCTCCCTTTGGGTTTTTATGAAATGGGGATTTTTTCTAATTGCCCCTAGGTTCTGTTCAATATAGTTATTTGAATTTTGCTGTGATGGATTTCTCCACCCTGCCTGCCGCTGATTTTGCGGTTTATAATTTTTTTCCTCATTATGCCGGGCCAAGTTTGCCGCGAAAACACTTCTATCGTTACTCGATTCCGCTTCTTGAGGTAGTGCCAATGCGGAATGCAAGTCCTGTGGCTGTGCCGGAAAAACGGCTATTTTCAATGATTTCTTTAGGCCAGATACGAACGCATGTAAAGCGTAATTTCTGTGTTATTCATTGAGGACGGCTGCTGTGGCCGCGTAATGTGTCATAATTGTTTTATTTGTTAGAAGCGTTAGCTTCGTTCTACCTTATCGTAATATTTGATTAAGGGTAATTCCGATTATCGCATGGAAATTGAACACAGTGTTAAATGAGGCTAGCACGGCGGCCGCTGGGCCTCTAACTTTACTCTTCTAACACTTCCTCGTCTGACGAGTCGTTGTCATTCCCTCTATACATGAAAAAAGATCGTTGGGTATATTTTTTTCTCAGTGGGTCTCAGGAATAAAAATATTCACATCTATTTTTTTTAAGTTTGATTTTAAATATCGGCAGAATTTATTTTTTAGCTATTTTCTATTGGCGAACCACTTTAAACAAAAAGCCTACTCACATGTTTCTATTTTATCGTCTAGATTTGCGTTTTGCCAACGGCCCCTTGCTGCTGGTGCTGCTGCTGTCGTCGCTGCTGCCGTTGTTGCTCCTGTTGGTATAGGTCAGGTATTGTCCCCGCTGCTGTCGTTCTCGCTGGTACTGTTGTTGTTGTCGTAGCTGCTGGCGCTGCTGTTTTTCTCTGATGTGGGAAGTCTTGTAGTTTCTATTTGTAGTTTTGTATGTTCTTTTTGTCGTCGCGGTTTGTTTGCCGACGGCTTTTGGTTTTTGGTACTGCTGCTGTTGCTTCTGCTGTTGTTGCCGCTGGTATTGTTGTTGTTGCTGTAGCTGCTACCGCTGCTGCTTTTTTCTGGTGTGAGAAGTCCTGTAGTTCTCCTTTGTAGTTTTGTATATGTTAATGTTCTTCACTTTTTATTTTAAGTCGCGTGTTGTTGCTGTATTTTCGCACTTCTTAACACGTCGCGTGGGTATCGTTAGTTGGTTGGGCGCCAGCTAAAAAATCACTTCGTTGGTAGTTTAATATTTGATAACTTTATTATCCGCTCTCCCGTTAGGGCAAGGGTTTAAATTGAATTATCAGGACTGTTAAACCCCGGAGTACAAAATTAAAGTAACTTAAAGAGCTACCCGTTTCCCAGCTTGAGGCCTCTGCCTCGCTGCAGTGCAATCTCCAAAGCGCCAGGTCAGCATTTCGATATCCAGTGTCAGTCACTCGTTCCGCGAGTGCTCCGACCGGGCTCCGGGCAATTGTCCTTGGAATGCGCGATCAGCAGCTCTTTCATGGCCACCATATCCGGGGGCTTGCAATTCGGCAGTTTCTCTCCGTGAGAACCGCCTGTGCTTACTTGTACAAAATGTGGAATTAATTAATTTCTAAGAATTAACTTTATGTTCCTAAGATTTAGACGTTTATAATGCTTGCAACGGACAGACAAAACACAAGTCTCCTATTCGACCTCGGAATAGCACGGAAGTCGTGCTCAAGTTTGGAGTATTCCAAAATTAATAGAAGCTCCAATAACGTTTCTAAGTTACAGATGTTATAAAAACCCATAGACATATTTTGGACACCCAGACCAAATCTAAAATCGACTAATCGAAAAAGCTAGAAGAATATCAGTTAGCAAGGAAAGACTAAACTCATTACATTTGTGCTACTATGCAGTCCTGTCATCTCGATACGCATTTCAACAGCCCTATGCTTGTAAGACAGTAAGTCCACAAGTTTCCAAATGCATACAAGCTGATCAGGGCAATGCACCCAAAAGATGAAACCGTGCTAAGGCGTTTAGCGATTGGTTGTACACGATCGCCGAACCAGCTTCCACCTGAGTTTCAACTTCATACGCAATGCCAAATCACATTCACACACTTACACCTGCGACAATAACATACAACTTCATCACATCGAATCAAACCAATTCGAACAGTTTCCAAACCGCCTTAAAAGCACGTCTCGCCTTGTCTGCCAAAGTACGCAGCATGAAGTCTTACAGTGTGAAAAGTTCCGAAATCTTTCCTATGAAGGAAAGCAACTAATTGTTCGCGATGATCGCTTGTGCTTTTAATGCCTGAAAACCAATTTAAGAAGTTGTTTTTTAACTAACGCTTTAAAACTGACGCTTTTTTGGACGAGAATTCTCCGAGGGATCATTACACTCATGTTTAACGCGTTATCAGTGTTAAAGGTTCCTTTAGCGCCAAACTATTAATGCAAATAAAATGAAATTGATAAAACCATAAAAGAGAGCTTTAACGGCGACTCTGTCGACCCTAAAAAGGATTTCTGCGGCTCCTTGGTACATGAGATCCAGGGACATCGAAAGCTTTCTCCAGGTACCCAAACTCAAAGACAAGCTTAAGAACATCGCTGAAAAATACACGAATGCAGAAATACTCAATGCACAAATAAACACCCTGGCCTGAATATAACATTCTCCCCTTTCCATTCTAGTCATTTTCTGTTATTATTAATAAGTAAATAATAATATTTATAAGTAAGTAAACTACATTAGGACTTTTGTTAAAAAACGATAACATGGCATTCCGATTTTTTATTTTTCCTTAACCGTATTTTTATACCCGTTGCTCGTAGAGTAAAAGGGTATACTAGATTCGTTGAATAGTATGTAACAGGCAGAAGGAAGCGTTTCCGACCATATATTCTTGATCAGGATCAATAGCCGTGTCGATCTGGCCATGTCCGTCTGTCCGTCCGTATGAACGTCGAGATCTCAGGAACTACAAAAGCTAGAAAGTGAGCTGAGATTAAGCATGCAGACTCCAGAGACATAGAAGCTTGTTTGTCGATTCATGTTGCCACGCCCACTCTAACGCCCACAAACCGCCAAAAGCTGTCCGTGTTGAAGTCTCTCCTTCGCACTTCCACTAGCTGAGTAACGGGTATCAGATAGTCGGGGAACTCGACTATAGCTTTCTCTCTTGTTGTGTTCTTGTTTCTTTTTTAATAGGTTTAATTTTTATTTTCTTTTAGAATAATCACAACATTTATTTATTATATATATATAATTAAATAATCGCAATACTCATATGTAAAAAAAATATAATTTTATTTTACTGAATGATTACAATATTTTTAGTTGAGAAGAACACCGACCGATTATAATTAGGTCTCAAACTGAACTCTGATAATTATTCTGATTTGATTGACGTTCAAGCCTCGGTTTCGAGCTTTTCTAATATGGACTTTAGACTTAAGGGTTCTGATCAAATGAAGAGAGAAAGCTTTGGAGTTGCTGACTTTAATAGTCTTTGCATTTCTCTTGGATTCAAGTGCATTCGCTCTTGGATACAAGTGCTCTTAGATTCTTATAATTTTGTTTATTGAAATCTAATACTTCTGTTTTTCGGGATAGCGAGTCCGAGCTTTGAACGTGGGAACGCAACGATGATGCGAGGGCTTAAGCATAGATTGTTTAAATTAGACAACGGATGTCTAGTCTACCAGTGGGTGACTTATCAGGTATCTGGTATCTGTTGGGTACATCCAGAGTTGTGTAGGCTGTGTGGGTATGTTTGGGTGTACATGTTGTATGTGTATTAGTGTGTAGGCATGTGCTTAAGTCTTAGGGACTTATGGATATGTCACTCCCCCAATCATTGAATTTAGCCTGTCCTCAGGTCGTTAAATTTGGATATATCATAACATGGTTTTCTGGTTGAATATTTTCCTTGACATTAGTTTCAAGGTGCGGATGTTCTTCTTTTTGTTTACAGTATTTGACAATAATTTTCTTAGGTATATTTTTAAACTTATATGCTAAATACAGAGTCAAACTAATTATCATGATGACAAAAGTTGTAATGCATATAATTTGGAAAAAGTTGTAGTGTAGTGTAGTAGGTTTTAATGTATTTACTGTAATAATTGTAATGCATTTTTGTGTTCTTTATATTACTTTTATTGAAATAGAGATTCAGTATGATATCAGTAAAATTGTAACTTCTGTTAAGACTCATTAATATTCAATTAGGACATGTTGAAGGCTCTTTGACGACTCTTTTACGACTGCCTTGTACTTGGTCTTGAAGAGTCCAAGCTAGCCAAATGCAATCCGTCTGCGCCGGCAGAGAGGCCGTCGGCAGAGACGTTGCTTTGCTCTTATGTACTTAACTTTGGCAGCGAGAGCGCCGCTGTCTAAGAGAGTCATGTGCACATAAAGATCGAGCAGTCGCGCATGCTAATTATGCCGACTCTGCACTTCTGGTCTGAATAGCATTCTTGTGTGGTCAGATTGCTGAGCACTCAAGATATGCCTGGGAACTGAAAAGTCTTACATAAACATTGTTGCAAAAGTGCTACAATGTGATTGTTCCCAATGTTCTGATTTGATACAGTGCTTATTCGATATGTGTGCACATTACATCTCCCTCCTTTTGGAAAATAACGTAATTTTATGAAGTTATTTTATAATTAAAAAAATTTTTTTTGTTAAGTTGATTTACAAAAATAATTATATATATATATATATTTTTTTTTTTTTTTTTTTTTTTTTTTTTTTTTAAGGAAGTAATTTTAATGTTAAGGAAATTTAAGGAATATTCTGTACAAACATACGTGTTCTTGGGTTTTTTTTTTTTTAAATTCAAATTTTTTGTTTATAATCGTTCAACCATCAAAGATGATAAAAGAAAAATGTTTTCTTACATTCAATGCACTTATGTGGGGTTAACTCTTTTCTCTATATATATATTTTTTTGCCATATTATTTATTTTTTTTTTTTTTAAGAACTAAACAATTTTAACCTATCCTTATGTACCGTTTGTGGTTTTTTCTTATCATTTGATATTACTACGAGTATATTATCCCTTTCTTCAATCTTTACTACCGTATATGGTCCAGTATATTTGAAATCTAATTTATGTCCGGTTTCGTTTTTTAATAACACCTTATCTCCTATTGATATACTTATATCGTTTAATTTTAAGTCATATAATTCTTTATTCTTTTTCTTCTGTTCTTCGAGCATAATTCTTGCTCTGTTATATGCTACTTCTAACCTATATTTACTTTCTTTAGCATAGTCTTCTATATTATAAATGGGTTCTATTCTATCCGTGCTATTAAAATGCTTTGGTAAATTGCATGTTTTACCAAAAATCAACTCATATGGACAATAATTATGTGCCATAGAGGGTGTAGTATTAAAACAAAATTCGAAATATTTTATCCATACGTCCCAGTCAGTTTTATCAACCGATATGTATGACCGGATGTATTCGTTAAAAGTTCTATGACTTCTTTCCACTGTTCCTACCGTCTGATGATGGTGTGCTGAAGAAGTTATATTTTCTACTTTCAGGTATTTGCATAAGTCTTTGATAATTGAATTTCTGTATTCAGTTCCCATGTCCGAAATGAACGTCTTCATTGGACCGAACTTTAGTACAAAAGATTCAAATATTGCTTTCGCTACTGTATTTGCGCTTTTATTTGCGATTGGAATGGTTACCAAATATTTTGTCAGGTCGCATATAAGTGTAACAGCATATTCATTACCGTTTTCTGACTTTGGTAGTGGACCTATCGTATCCACTATGACTCTGTCAAATGCGCTTATTGGTGTCTCTGTAATTGATAAAGGAGTTTTTGTGTGTTTCATAATTTTAGCTTTTTGGCATTTTGGACATTTCCGTATGTACTCTGTTATTTCCCGAGTCATACCTTTCCAAAAGTAATGTCTTTTAATCCTGGCCAGGGTTTTTGTAATGCCTGCGTGTCCTCCTTGTGTTGGATCGTCGTGGTGTGTAGACAGGATTGCTTCTTTTTCTTTCTTTGTATTCACTAAGGTCTCCGGGTTGAGTAGCGCTACTCTTAATAGTTTTAATGTTTTATTGCCCATTTTCTTAAATGTATCTATTGAAATGTTATCAAAGATATTTTCCCACGGTGCCATTTGAAGTTGATTGATATTATGCATACCGGCCTGCTTTTCAAGCCTGTGGAAGAATTGACCTAAGTCGAGAGTTCCATTAATATACAAATCTTCAACGTTGTATCTTGCAGTAATTTTTTTTCCATGTTTAAAAAAACATATCATATTATTTACATGCAATGTCACTACTTTGCGTACTTCGTCATTATTAATGACTCCGTATACTTTGGGCTTAGAAGCTTCTTGGGTAGTTTGCTTAGGCAATTCTACTTTATCATTTTTATTTCCTGCGCAGGATTCCTGTCTACTTTGATTTCTTGTAGTGACTTTAAGTACTTGTTTGGATATATTTTTTAGTTGGTCGATTGTTATTCTGGATAACGCATCTGCTACATAATTGTCTTTTCCCTTAAGATATTCCACAGTAAATTCATATTCTTCTAAATCAAGCCTCATTCTGGTCAGTTTTGAACTTGGATTAACCATCGAGAACAAGTATGTTAACGGTCTGTGATCTGTTTTGACGGTGAAGTGTCTACCATATATATATGGTTTGAAATGATTTATCGCCCAATGTATTGCTGACAACTCTTGCTCTGTTGTTGACTTGTTGCTCTCACCCTTAGTGAAGCTACGGGATGCATAAGCTACTGGCAAATGGATACCATTATAGTTCTTGGTCAATACCGCTCCGCATGCCTCTTTGCTAGCATCAGTTATGATACAGAACTCTTTGCTAAAGTCGGGGTATTTCAGCAAAGTTGGATTCATTAGTTCTTTTTTAAGGTGTTCGAAGGCATGCTGGCAATCAGCTGTCCATTCGAACTTTACATTTTTCTTACATAATCTTGTTATGTGACGGGAATAATCTGCAAAATTTTTTATAAAACGTCTATAATAGTTACAAAATGCTACGAATCTTCTGGCACTGTCTGCGTCAGTAGGAACTGGATATCTCTGTATAGCATCATATTTAGTATCGTCAGGCAATATGCCTTTATCAGTACATTTGTGTCCAAGAAAAGTGACTTCACTCATGAAAAATGAGCACTTATCTGGATGCAGTTTGAGGTTGTTTTTCCTGCATAGTTCAAAAACATTTGTAAGATTCTTGGTCATGTGTTTTTCAGAACAGCCTATGACAATTAAGTCATCCATGTACAGAAATGCTTGAGATGGTTCCAGACCTGTAAATGCCATTGTCATCATTCGTTGAAAGGAATTTGGAGCTATTTTTAATCCGTATGGTAGTCGCGTGAAGCGATAAGAGCCACTGCTCGTAGAAAAGGATGTTATATTTCGAGACGTTGTTCACGACATTAGCCGTGTTGTCTTTGGTCTGACTATCGTCATATCCGAACCAACCCATAGTTGTTAATTGAACGATTATTATTATTTATTTTTATTTATTAAATTTTGATTAAAAATTGTATATTGCTATAATTTCTTCCTACACGTATGTCTGTCCAAGAAAAAGTTAGTTAGAGGGCATGTGTACGGTTTACAATGTTTTGCTCTATATAATTCAATACCGTACACATGTTTTTAGTAAAAGCCTAACAGAGATTAGTATTTTTCAAGCAGCGTTTTCACGCATCGGCTTGAGGTATTTATTCTTAATATTAAGGCAGATTGGGGCATTGGTATTAAATACAGCCTCAACTGCGTTATTGCGCACCACTGCACAATTTGGCTTCAATCGCTTCCAGATTTTTGGTTTGGTTAGTTTTCTCTTCCTCCGTAGTTGCCGTCTTTATAAGGTCCTTTATTAATCTCCGTTGTTGAAGAAGCTTGATCCTTTTGCCGCTTCTTTTCTTCTTTATTTTTGGTTTCGGCTGTCTTCTTGCCCTATACTCAGCTATTGTGAGTGGGCGTGGTCCATCGTTTGGACACACCTCTAGTGCCTCTTGTAGAGTAGGTGCGTCCCTTTGCTCGATAGGAGCAGAGTCCTCCAGTTTGCGGCTTCTGTTGTCGTCTGGGTTTGATCAATTGTCACAATTTTATTTTTTAATGGTCACTGTTCGCATTTTAACTTTTATATATTTCTTTTTATTGTTGTTTTACATTGTTCACATTTTAACTTTTATATATTTCTTTTTATTATTGTTTTACAGGCTTAAGTGACCATGTCACGGTCGCCATGTAATAATTGTAATGCATTTTTGTGTTCTTTATATTACTTTTATTGAAATAGAGATTCAGTATGATATCAGTAAAATTGTAACTTCTGTTAAGACTCATTAATATTCAATTAGGACATGTTGAAGGCTCTTTGACGACTCTTTTACGACTGCCTTGTACTTGGTCTTGAAGAGTCCAAGCTAGCCAAATGCAATCCGTCTGCGCCGGCAGAGAGGCCGTCGGCAGAGACGTTGCTTTGCTCTTATGTACTTAACTTTGGCAGCGAGAGCGCCGCTGTCTAAGAGAGTCATGTGCACATAAAGATCGAGCAGTCGCGCATGCTAATTATGCCGACTCTGCACTTCTGGTCTGAATAGCATTCTTGTGTGGTCAGATTGCTGAGCACTCAAGATATGCCTGGGAACTGAAAAGTCTTACATAAACATTGTTGCAAAAGTGCTACAATGTGATTGTTCCCAATGTTCTGATTTGATACAGTGCTTATTCGATATGTGTGCACATTACATTACATTGAGTTTGCTCTTGTTTAATAAGTCCAACAATACATTTGTCGAATATTAATTTATCTGTATCTTTATGAAATATTTGGTTATTGAATACATAAAACTTATCGAATATTTGCTCGGTTAGAATATAGTTATGTTCATCTGGGTACGGAACTATTTGAAATATCGGAACTTTAGTGACCTCGCTAGGAACGTGGGATATAATCAAAATTTCGTTCGTGTCTGTCTTGAGCCAAGTTTATGTTTTTATCTTAAGCATTTTCTCCGAATTTAAATGTTTCAAATAATCGTGTTTTAGTAATTTTGGGTTAAAGATTCCTAAACTGGTTAACTCGATGTCTTCTATGTATTCTGTAAACTGCTGTAGGTTGAATATCAGTATCGCAATTTGTTGGTTCTGTTCTTTTTCCACCTTGAGCCTATTAATTATGTCTATACCACTGTTGATTATGTCGATAACCATGTTTAGATCATGGGTTTTAACGGAATCTTCTGACATGTTATTAATTTTTTCCTCTAACTCCTCCCTGTCGTCTTCATCTAATCTACCAAATAAGTATTTATATGCCTTCCCTACTACGTTCAAGAGACCTCTTTTGCTTCTGTTAATAATTCTTAATCCATTTATTTCCCGTTTTAGTTTATCGACTAAATATTGTATCTGAGGTACATTGGAATAGTCATTTGCTTCAGTTACTAGATTTTCGAACATAAGCATTGTCTTTGTTATGTTTATACTCAAATAGTGTATTTCGTAGCTGGTTGGAATTTCCATCGTTCCGGTTTGGAATATAAGGTATCCATTTTTCGCACTTATTGGGTTTACTTCGATGTTGCTGCATTTGACCATAGTGATAAGTGATAACATGCAACTAAGCATTATTAGAAATATATTGCGTACTTTGCGCTTCTCTGGCTGGTCTGGAGTTATGGTATTTGCTCTTATTAATCTTTTTTTGTTTCTTGAATTTTGATTTATAAGGAACGATTTTCCTGCCGCGGTTTGTTTCCTCAAAATGTTTACTGTCTACTTGCTCAATTCTTCCTGTCTTTTTAAATGGATTGGTGATTTTACTCTTTACGAGTGGAGCCTGTCTATATTTTATATCAACTTCAAAATCATGCCTATTCTTATTAAGATATTCGATCTTATCAATTTTGTTTTGTTGTACGTTAAAGTCTGGGCTGCCTGCATATAGAAAAATGTCTGCCGGAGATCGTTTTGTACTATTATGTTTAGTTTAATGATTATAGACGTATAAAATTGTTTCGAACCTTGTAAACCTATCTTCGATATTTTGTTTACTACCGATGATTCTTAGCTTTTCGTTTACGGTCTTGTGAAATCGTTCTATATCGGATACACCATTTTTGCTGGTTGTTACAGAAATTTGTACGCCTTCGGATCTTAACCAATTTTGCAAAGCTATGCACATAAAAGCTGAATCTTTGTCTGCTTTAATTTCTTGTGGCTTTCCCATATCATTGAATATTTTAGTAATGGCTCTTTTCGCTTCTAGCCAATCTCTACTTTTTACTTCAACTAGTGAGGCAAATTTTGAATAAATATCAATACAAGATAAGAAGATCTGGTTACCCGTGAGATAAAAATCTATCACGTATTTTTCCCTTGTGTTAAATATTTCTGGTGTTGTTTCAAATGTCAATTTAGTGTCTCTATGTTCTGTTTTTGCCAGATTACAGATTTCGCATTCGTTGATAATATTTTGAATTAGCTTTTGACTATCTGGGTAATAGTATTTTTCTTTAAACCAATTAATTGTTTTTTCTATGCCTGGATGTAAAGCTTCCTTATGTCTTTTTAGGATTAAATCCTTAAATTCCGCATAAGTTAGTATATCAATTAGCTTCGCGTTACATCTCAATAGTTTTGTGAAATTGTTAGGGCTTATGATTTCGGTAAATGCCCTCTGGAAGATCAGAAAATCCTCATCATAAGGGAAATAAATTGCGCTTTTCTTGGTTTTTTTTTTTTTTTTTTTTGTTGTATCGTACATTTATTAATTTAAAATCTGTCCATGTGGACAATAATTAAATGTTTGGGTGGGGGGGGCATTAACTTAAGGGATTACAAAGTTGTAGATAGGTCGGGGGTTCATTGTAGTGGGTTATAAGTGGGGGAGATCAAGCGGGTGTTTCCTCTGGAGGCGCCTGATGGTTTCACTATTGTCCAGGAGGTTGATAGCCAGATGGTTTGGGTGGTTGTCTAGACGCTTGGCGTATCTCGCACTGAATCGGGAGATTTCCTCTGCTACCCACGGTATTCCTAGCTCCTTATGGATTGTCGAGTTCTCGTGGTATGGGTGAGCGTCAGAGATTAGCCTCAGGCACTTGTTTTGAAAGCGTTGTATGCGGATTCGGTTAGAGACGCTTGCAGTGCCCCACAACTGAATCCCATAAGTCCAAATTGGCTTCAGGATGGCCTTGTACAGGAGGAGTTTTAGGTTCTCCCTAAGTTTGGACCTTTTCCCGATGAGCCAATGGAGTTGCTTGAGGCGCAGGTCGGCCTGGTGTCGTTTGGCGATTAGGTGGGGGCGCCAAGTGAGCCTCCACCCCGACTGGACGCGACTGACCGACCGACTGGACGCGATATATGATATTATATATCATATGATAGAAATAAAGACTACAAAATTCTATCTATCACATTCGTGAAAGTCAAAGTCCAAACATTCCAAATGAGCTTTTTCAGCGATGTCTTAATTTTCTCCAAAGTTATTTGGTTTTAGAGCAGATACGCATTCCACGCTGGCTCTCGTTTCATCCAGATTTCAAGGTCGAGTTTATCGATTTATCGCAAAAGGCTTATGGGGCGGTAATATATGTCCGCGTAGAAGTGGGCAGCACCATTATGGTGCAACTCCTAACCGCGAAAACCCGGGTAGCACCAGTCAAAACGGTTTCGCTCCCACGACTGGAGCGTTATTGCTTTCCGAAATGGCTGCAGCCATCATTCCACAGATGCCTACGATCAATTCCAAACTTTACTGCTGGACGGACTCCACAATAGTGCTTGCATGGTTAAGCAAGCCAGCGTGACAGAGGACCACATTTGTAGCCATTTGTAGGGTGACGAAGATCGCACAGGCCACAAAAACAGAGAATTGGTCTCATGTTCAATCTGAGCATAATCCAGTAGACCTGGCAAGTAGAGGAGTTTCCCTCCAAGATCTAGCCGATAGTTAGTTATGGTGGCACGGACAGACTTGGCTGCAAAATCCACGCAACCAATGGCCAACTCAGGTCGAAAACGCTCCGGTGACCGGTGGAGAAGCGTGCTCTGAAAGTCCATCTCGCAAAAGCTCCTTCTGAAGAGTTGTTGGCACGTTTTTCCAAGCTTGAGAAAGCTCTACGGGTCCTTGCTTATGTTCATCGCTTCATACAGCGGTGCAGGAAGCAGACATCTCCATCTGATGTGCATTTGCTGGCCACTGAAATCGCCGCCGCCGAGCGGTTCCTAATTTCGAACACTCAGCGCAAAGAATTCCCTGTGAAATATCACTGCCTAAGTGAAAAGCGTCCAGTGCCAAGTTCAAGTTCCATCCTAAGCATGAACCCGTTTCTAGATCCGCAAGGACTGATCAGGGCGTGCGGCCGTGTAGCGGCTTGCGAAAGCCTTCAATACAGTGAACGGCATCCAGTGATTCTTCCGTTTCACTGCCTGCTTCCTCGCCTTCTTGGGAATTTCACTCATCGCATAACTCTCCATGGTGGTAACCAGTTAATGGTGCGCCTCATTCGGTCGAAATACTGGATTTCGAGAATTAAGAACCTGATGAAAGCAGTAGTAAATTCGTGTAAGGTATGTGTGATCCACAAAAAGCGGTTGCAAAGCCAACTGATGGGTGTCCTGTCCAAAGAAAGAGCATCGTTCTCCCGACCATTCACGTATTCTGTCATGGGTTACGCCGGTCCGTTCGATATAAAAAACTGTACGGGAAGAGCATGTCTTTTTACAAAGGGGTATGTGTTAGTTTTTGTTTGTTTCTCCACCAAGGCCATCCATTTAGAGCCTACATCTGACTTAACGACCGAAAAGTTTCTTGCCGCTTTCGCTCGTTTTGTATCCAGAAGAGGGTGTCCACGTCAAGTCCAGTCAGACAATGGCAAAACCTTTGTTGGCGCTGCCACCCTGCGTTCCCGCGATTTCCTTCAAGCCGTAAAAGAGTCGGTGACGAATGCCTATAGTCATCAAGAGATGCAATGACAATTTATTCCTCCGGGGGCACCCCATATGGGAGGCCTTTGGGAAGCAGGCGTAAAAAGTTTTAAGACGATATTTTACAAATGCACTGCCACACCAAAATACACGTTCGAAGAGCTCTCCACGCTCTTGGTAAAAATAGAAGCGTGCCTTAACTCCAGGCCGCTCTCTCCTATGTCTGAGGATCCTACAGATTTGCTGGTTCTAACGCCAGGTCATTTCCTTGTCTGGGGACCCCTTATGTCCACGGTGGAACCCGAAGTAAAGGGACAAACGAAATCCATTCTAAATCGGTGGCAGCATTTGAAGGCTCTCCATCAGCAGTTCCGTGTGCGATGGAAAGAAGAGTACCTCAAAGAACTCCACAAGCGCAATAAATGGCAGGCCCCTTCCAAAAATCTCCGCATCGATGACATGGTCGTCATCAAGGCGGCTCGGCAGAATTGAGTCTGTCTTCCCATGAGCCGACGGCAACGTCCGTGTAGTAAATATCCGTACTGCACGTGGAGTTGTTAAACGTCCAGTGGCAAAAGTGGTGCTTTAGCCAACGGAGTCTTCCGAATTTCAACAATAAATAGGGGCGCCTCTCGTCCTAAGTTGTAGTTCACTAGCAATAATCATCCATTCTTTTTCATTCCGTTTTCGATCTCCTTTCACCATTCAACTACCCGCAGCAGTATTCAATCCTACCGTTGCCGAGTCTGCTGCGGTATCCATACTCTTTGACTGTGCTCGAGGTTCCTAAAGCTCAGCGCTGAAATGCGTCTGCGAGCATTCCTTATTAACAAATACTGCGCCAATTTCCACGCTCACGAGAATTCCGCAGGAGACTGATCCCACCACATATGATTTCGGTAAATGCCCTCTGGAAGATCAGAAAATCCTCATCGCTAGGGAAGTAAATTGCGCTTTTCTTGGTGCACACATATTCCTTAATGCGTGTTTTGGCGAGTTCAAGTGTCATTTCTTTATAGATTATTTTAATCTTTAGTTTTTGAAAGTAGTGGCTTACACTTGTTGTGTCACTGTCGCCTTTTTCTATCTCTAGAGAAGAAATGGATTGGTCTCTCCGTTATGGATATATAATTTAAATTATCTTCATTAGCACTATGTATAGTTGCGTCTGCGCTGTTTGCGACTTCGCCAATCATGACTTCTTCTATCTTTGTGCGGGAAAGAGCATCCGCGACATAGTTTTCTTTACCTGGAAGATATTTTATTTTATAATCGAATTCATTAAGTTTGATTTTCCACCTTTGTAATTTCATGTTCGGCTCTTTGATATTATTCAACCATACCAATGGCTTGTGATCACTCATTATTTCAAATGGCCTGCCGAATAAGTATGACCTGAAATATTTTGTCGCCCAAACTATAGCTAACAATTCTTTTTCAATGGTAGCATAGTTGATTTCGTGTTCGTTCAGCGTTCTGCTGGCTTAACAAACGGGCTTATGGTTCTGTGAGAGCACTGCACCAATAGCTACATTACTCGCGTCGGTTGTTAGAGAAAAGGTCTTCGAAAAATCGGGGTAGATTAATATCGGATCTGAAGTTATCAAAACCTTTAGTCTTTCAAATGATTCGATCTATTACAGCACCTTTCTTTAGTTTGAGGGTCATGGGTTTAACTATCTTGGCAAAGTTAGGAATAAACTTGCGATAGAACCCACATAATCCCAAAAATGATTTTATCTGTTTAGGTGTCTTAGGTAACGGAAAATTTGTGATTGCATTGTATTGAATGATTAAATGTAGCTGGAGCATTCTTTAGGCCAAAAGGCATACGTGTATATTCGTAATGCCCATGCTTAGTTGAAAAAGCTGTTTTTGCAATAGAATTTTCGTCCATCTGGATTTGGTGAAAACCCTTAGCTAGATCAATGGTGGTAAAATATTGGCATCTACCCAATTTATCCAATATCTCATCCATTCGAGGAATGGGGAATTTGTCATTAACAGTTATCTCGTTTAGATTCCTGTAATCAACTACCAACCTAAATTTTTGTTTCCCAGAGGCGTCTGCCTTCTTGGGGACCACCCAAATAGGAGAACAATAAGGGGACTTCGATTTGCGAACGATCCCTTGTTCTATCATTTCTTTGATTTGATTGTTGACTTCTTGGTCAACACTTTGGGGGTACTTATAGGGTTTACGGTATACTGGATCCTCATGCTGAGTCTGGATGACATGTTTAATAGTACCGGTGAAGGTCAAATTTTCGCCTTCCTTGTACTGAATGTCTCTATATCCGTATAGAACTTTCTTTAAACATTCAATTTCCTCTACATTTAGGTGTTCGAGTCTGTACTCGTTACATTCGCGTAACTCATTGTTGATCGCGAAGTTGACTATATCGTTGTCAACGGACATGGGATCGAGATGTGTTACATCATTGTCCACTGTGTCACTAACAACTTTTGAAGTGAGGCATTTTGGTAATGCGGTCTCCTTCTTCTGTTGTTGATGCTTTGGTTTAAGGCATTTAGGTGCGGTCTTAACCTTTTGCATCTTTGGATTGATTTCCTCCACTGGAGCAGAATCATCTTTTTGATGTGGGTCGAGGCATTTAGATGCGGTCTCGCCCTTCTTTTCTCCATACACAAACTTAAAGGTTCTTGAACCTAAATTTACCGTCTCGTTATCATAATCTATCTTAGCTTTCGTATCCTCTAGATACTTTCGACCTAACAGGAAATCATAATTGTCGGAAAATTTGTGGATATAGAATTTCTGAACAGACGGACATACTGAAGTGGGTTTCCTTATTATGCTTTTCTTTAATTTTATTGCCCCTTTAATGGTATACACTGTTAGATCTTCTTCTTTTTCTTCTAAATTTTCAAAATTTTCCCTTATGATATTGATGGATGAACCTGTATCGATCATTCCCTTGTAAATTTTGTTATGATAACCTATTCTTACATGGGGACTGGTACGTCCTCCTGTGTCACTTGAGTGTCCGAGGCAGTTTGATGAAAATTTACATCCATTCTGCTTTGGCCACTTTGACTCTCGCGTTGTCTTTTTACCGGCATCTGACCGTTAGTATTATTTGAAGTTGAAGGTTGGAAATTAAGGGAATTGTTAAGAGGATTGTTTTGTTGGCCTTGTGTTAACTCCCTTCTAAACGTGTAATAATTTCCCCTTTGATTAACCGGTATGGGACGAGTGGAATACTGATTTTGATTTATTGTAGGTTGATTAGAATTTTGATGTTGCGTATTGTTATTCTGATTCGTTCCAGGATAATAATTGCTGTGATTGTAATTTCTATTATTGTAATATCTTTGATTATTGCTTTGACTATGATTTCCCTTTTTCCTGCGTCTGTTCTCTTCTGATCTATTAGAACGCTGATTTTCTGGACTGGCGTCATAGAGGCCTTGCTCCATTGAAGCTTGTTTTAATTTATAAATAGTATCAATATCTTTGCGTGCCAATGACATATAAATTCTATCCTGAAATTTTCGATCTATTACAGATTTAACAGTTCTTTTTAACATTTCAGTGTAATTTGATTTATCTACAGGGTCGTTTTCTAATTCTATCTTGTCAAACATAATCCAATATTGTGATTCGAGCTTCTCGATGAACTTACAGATGCTTCCGGGGTATAAGTTGTCTTATAAGTTTTATGTAGGGCCTGTGATCCTTGAATGCCATCGCCAGGACTGTCTTTGTATCTAGCCATGTGTTTACTCTTTCTTGGGTCACGACCTCCAATGCTGCATCCACTAGTAACCGTTTTACTGCTCCGTAGATAACGTGTGCTTGTCTGGCATCTTGGGTAGGGTATAAGTTGAGTAGCTGCTCGACCTGGTTAACAAACACAGCTTGCCACTGTAGTTCAGTTCTTTCATTTGATTTAATAATTGATTTAGGTGGGTTTCCGAAAGTTGCGGAACTGCCATGGTGTATTTGTATAAGTTTCTGGATATACGGTGTTTATTTTAATTTTTTGTTTTAAGTTACGGAATTAAAAATTAAAAAATTAAAATTAAAAATCCGACCGCACGGGATTTTAAATTGTTTTGCAAATGTTACTGAATACACGGGATTTTTCTTGAATACCACTTTCACGTAGATTCTTTTGCGGATCTCAAAATAATTTTAGAATCACTGTTTTAATTCGCCGATCCTGGATAGCTAGTTGTATAGCGTATCCTTCTATGGATCAGTACCGTACTAAAAGGACTCTTTATTTAACAGATCCTACCGACTGCGCCAATTAAATAATCGCAATACTCATATGTAAAAAAAATATAATTTTATTTAACTGAATGATTACAATATTTTTAGTTGAGAAGAACACCGACCGATTATAATTAGGTCTCAAACTGAACTCTGATAATTATTCTGATTTGATTGACGTTCAATCCTCGGTTTCGAGCTTTTCTAATATGGACTTTAGACTTAAGGGTTCTGATCAAATGAAGAGAGAAAGCTTTGGAGTTGCTGACTTTAATAGTCTTTGCATTTCTCTTGGATTCAAGTGCATTCGCTCTTGGATACAAGTGCTCTTAGATTCTTATAATTTTGTTTATTGAAATCTAATACTTCTGTTTTTCGGGATTGCGAGTCCGAGCTTTGAACGTGGGAACGCAACGATGATGCGAGGGCTTAAGCATAGATTGTTTAAATTAGACAACGGATGTCTAGTCTACCAGTGGGTGACTTATCAGGTATCTGGTATCTGTTGGGTACATCCAGAGTTGTGTAGGGTGTTTGGGTGTGCTTGGGTGTACATGTTGTATGTGTATTAGTGTGTAGGCATGTGCTTAAGTCTTAGGGACTTATGGATATGTCACTATATTGATTTTATTATATATCCATTAAGATGTAAGTATAAGTCGGTCTAAAACATAGACTTCAGAAATACCCATTGCACACAATTAAGACAACCAAAATTTTTAAAAATATTTGTCCTATATGCGCCAAAAATATTTTTTATCCCATTAAAATTCTTACCACGACTTGCTAAGGTCAGGCAGAAATGGCAGAAAGTGTAAGATCAGCTATCTCGAAAGCCATCACGGCTGCATGGCCCCAGCAAACTAAATGTTTCGCTGGAGCTTTTGGGCAAACACACAATTACAGTCAGTACATTATTTAAGAGCATTGCGAGCGATTGGTATCGCCGGTACCACCAAATTGTACCCGAGGTACGCTGCTATGAATTATGCGCCGTACTGAAAGGGTACTTTAAGGTTTGTAAGGAGTCTTGAAATCTTTATGCAAAGCGTAGGGAAGGCTCAGGGATTTTTACAATGTCAGGTGTGCCTTGTGACAGGTTTGGGACGTTCAATGCCGGATAGAGTCCGAATCGGAAAGCGAACAGACAGAAGAAAACATAGATTTAGCTTTGCAGGACTTGCAGTCCTGAAACGGAAAAGGAACGGAAAAGGGACAGACACGTTTTCTGTTATGGCTGCGGTAAATCTGATACGTATAAGCCTTCATGCAGCAAATGTGCTAGTTACGCCACAGAAAAAAACAACTAGTGCGTGACACAAATGCACAACCTACAAATAGATGGACCAGATCCAACAAAAGCTGGAGTGAACTAATACACCCACTTCGCAAATCCATAGTGACAATTTTAAAGAATTAAGAAAAGAAGGACGGTAGCTGCTTCTCTTAGTTATATTGGGGATGTTATGAATTAATACTTACAATCACAAGAGTGAGTTTACGGGATACAGGGGCATCAGTCAGCGTTAGTCGGACGTATATATTCTGACGTGTCATTTAGAAACGAAAATAAGCTGATATGTAGTCCTGTCTTTAGCAGCTGATCACCCGATCAGCTGAAAGTGTTTTAAAAAACTGTATTCCTAATTTGCCTTAGAAGAGCCTTTAGCTCGAGAGCTCACTCAAAGTCAGCAACATGCACTTCTTCACGTTGTTTAACTTTTCCCGTCGTACGCGAAAAAAGTTTTAAAGAAGACCCCCATCTGATCACTCACTCTATTGATGTGGTTCATTTAAAACCAGTGAAGCAAGGGCACTATAACGAATCGACTGCAACAAAAAAAAACTGATATACAAGTATGCTTAAGTTAGGTTTTATTGAAGAGTCAGAAATTACGCAAGAAATTATAAAAGAATCGGTCATTAATCATGGTGTTATATGTTATATAAATGAAACAGAATAGAAATCCTCAACAAAGATCTGCAAAATACTGAATTGAGCATAATCAAATCGTGCAAAAAAATTAAGCAGTTGACTTTGTTTTGCAAACTTCGCGAGATTCTAAATTTGAAATGATTTTGCAAAAAAGTGTTCAAGCAAATCCATTCCCCACCCCAAATGAAACTGTGTCGCCGGCCCTGCTTAGACCTCTCCAGTAATCCTTGTCAAAAATCAAAAAACAGATAAAGTTAAACATTGCATTCTCCCCAGTCTACGTGCAGGTTGATGAATACCTGCAGATTTGAGAATCTGGACGACCTTCGCATAGTTTCAGATACATTTAAGAGACACATAACACCTTGGAAAAGATCAATTTTTGCGGCAAGGTGGTGAATGGAATGGAATTTTAGTTTGGTGGTTCCACAATTACCAATACCAATGTTGGATTGTGTTCGTTAAAGTGGGCGTGGCAAAATAAGGGGAGAGAAAATTTACCGCAGCGGTAGAGGAATAAAGAGCGGCTCAAAATAGTGACCCAAAAAGATCTCTCTTTGAAGCTTAAGGCGGCTTAAGCTCTTCTTCTCTTTCACAGGCAGTCTACATGAAGCGCTTCGTCGTAGGATGTATTAAAGTATGAAAAACATTTAAGTTATGAGAAACACAGCCTAATTATTAACAAATAATAAAGGTCAGCTAGTGATTGGGCTAAGACTTTCTATGCTCTAACTTGTCTCAAAAAGCTTTAAGGGAAAACTTCAAAAGAAAACGGGAAAACATATAATTTATAATAATTTAAAATCTTAATTTTCGTAAATCCTAAATAGAAAATATACAAAAGTAACATAAAGGGCCCAAATAAATAAACCCTCCCTCAACCAACATCTAGGCCAAAAAAAAAAACAAGAGAGAACGCTATAGTCGAGTTCCCCGACTATCTGATACCCGTTACTCAGCTAGTGGAAGGGAGAAGGAGAGTCTTAAACACTGACAGTTTGTGGCAGTTTGTAGGCGTTAGAGTGGACGCGGCAGAAAGTTATAGAAATCGGCAGAAATCTATAGAAATTTACAAGACTAATATAAAAAAGAAAAAATATTAAAAAAATTTTTTAAAGTGTGGGCGTAGCAGCTTTGGGCGGTTTGTGGGCGTTAGAGTGCGCGTGGCAAACAGTTTTTTTGCATACCGATAGAAATTTACATGACTAATACAAAAATAAAAAAATATGAAAACATTTTTCAAATGTGTGGGCGTGGCAGCTTTTGGCGGTTTTTGGGCGTTAGAGTGGGCGTGTCAACATGCGTCTATGTCTCTGGAGTTGGTATGCTTAGTCTCAACTTTCTAGCTTTTGTAGTTTCTGAAATCTCAGCGTTCATACGGACGGACAGACAGTCGGACAGACGGACATGGTCATATCAACTCTACTATTGATCCTGATCAAGAATATATATACTTTATATGGTCGGAAACGCTTTCTTCAGCCTGTTAAATACTTTTCATTGAATCTTGTATACCCTTTTACTCTACGAGTAACGGGTATAATTATTGCACACATATTTACTTTCTACTTTATTTCTACATATGAAAATGTAATTTTACATTCAGTGTAGCATACTTGTTAGGATTACTATTTATGTTACTGTGGGATGGGTATCGACATCATAATAGCTGCTGTCGGAAAAATTTGTGTTATTCTTGTTCGTTCTTAGTCCAGTCGTCCGTTGGTCCCATGGTCTGTTTTTGTGGAGATTGTGTCATAGCACGCGAATTAAATAAGGACTTTGATACGTGCCGAACAAGTAGCTGCGATGCAAATTACTCCCCGCCCTAAATTTACACGAAAATGAAAGCCAGAACCAGCGCTCGATCGCCAAACTATTTTTAGCTATTCCTTGTTTGCTATTTTAGAATACAAAGGGGTGACAATTTTACGGTTCCACTGGTTTTCGCAAAGTGGTGTAGTGGCGACTGAAGAGCCGCTAAATAAATTATACAGGCATGCTCCGGTAATCGAATTCGTAAGATTTTTACGATTTCGATTTAAAATCGTATAATTGGTGCTCCGGTTTTCGAAATCGTAAGAATTTTTCGATTTCTAAAACGGGCACATTTGTCTGGCCGAAATGAAAAGCCAATGCCTTTTTATACCCGTTACTCGTAGAGTAAAAGGGTATACTAGATTCGTTGAAAAGTATGTAACAGGCAGAAGGAATCGTTTCCGACCATATAAAGTATATATATTCATGATCAGGATCAATAGCCGAGTCGATCTGGCCATGTCCGTCTGTCCGTCCGTCTGTCCGTCCGTCTGTCCGTCTGTCCGTCCGTATGAACGCTGAGATCTCAGGAACTACAAAAGCTAGAAAGTTGAGATTAAGCATACAGACTCCAGAGACATAGAAGCAGCGCAAGTTTGTCGATTCATGTTCCCACGCACACTCTAACGCCCACAAACCGCCCAAAACTGCCACGCCCACACTTTTGAAAAATGTTTTGATATTTTTTCATTTTTGTATTAGTCTTTTAAATTTTTATCGATTTGCCGAACAACTTTTTGCCACGTCCACTCTAACGCCCACAAACCGCCCAAAGCTGCCACACCCACACTTTTGAAAAATATTTTGATATTTTTTCATTTTTGTATTAGTCTTGTAAATTTCTATCAATTTGCCAAAAAACTTTTTGCCACGCCCACTCTAACGCCCACAAACCGCCAAAAACTGTCAGTGCTGAAGACTCTCCTTTGCACATCCACTAGCTGAGTAACGGGTATCAGATAGTCGGGGAACTCGACTATAGCGTTCTCTCTTTTTTTATATCAAATCAGATCTTATTTACTAAGGGAAAAAAATATTTAACTCAGTGGTCTATTGATGTTAATTCCACATCCCCACAAAATCATTCTGCCACTTAGTTATTTTATAAAAAATATATTTCTGACACCACCTCAGATTTGACAAACAAAATGTTGCCGTCGGCAACAACAATTTACGATTTGGTAAGGGGTCGAAGTACGTCGCAAAAGCCATCCCGAAGGTTGCCATACTGTTCGTGGACAGGCAGATAAAAGTACTTATAAAATTCATTAATTAATTAAAAGGATGGCCACACGTGTTCTTTGTATCTAATGCTATATAATTTAATTACTTAAATGGTCAAAGTGCGGTTAAAAAGTAATTGCGAACATCGGAATTAAAACTCTGAAAAAGGTGGCAACTTAAGATTTTCTCAAGCAAAAATTTGGCGAAAACCAGAGCACCTAAAAACGAAATCGTACGATTTGGCCCAAATCGAAATCGAAAAAATCTTACGATTACCGGAGCATGCCTGATAAACATTTTCTGCCTAGAAGTATGCACTAAATTACGTGATACTCTGAGCCTAGCCTTACGCGACGGGAATAACGTCGATGCATTTCGATAAAAGCTTTACGAAGTTTAAGCCTAGCTTTGATGCACATGCATTTTTTTATTAGCTAGCTGCATTTCTGCCGGAACAGAGTTTTGAAAAAAAATATCAGTTAGCTCATCGATGCGCCAGGGAAGATCTGGAAAGCTTTAGTCTGATTAGGAAATTTATGCTGTGGCAGAGAAAAGGGGCTAAGCGACTCCATCCGTTTCCGTGCTAAATTCTTTTCCTTTTGAGATCCGTTAGAGTGCACATCGTTGCAATTGGTGATAAGAGCCAGAATAATCACATAGTGGCAGTGCCCACGTGGATTGTGAAAATCTGTTTGCGGGGAAAAGTGTTCGGCGAAAGCTTAACCAAACTCAAGTGAGTAAAGCCGTGTTCATTTGCATACAGATGCATAACCTTTTGTTGCCCAGGTCACGGAAAGAGTGTCAACGGAGGCGACCATGCGGCGGACTGGCAGCCAGTGCCAAAGGTCGGAATTTTCCATCTGGAAAACCCTTATCTTCATCGGGGCTCAACCAGCGGATCGAGCTCAGCAAGCCGAGTTTGCGTCCCTGTCCCGAGGAGCACCCCTGGGAGGGACATGATGGAGTACTAAGGGAGCAGCAGCAGAAGCAGTAGGAGAATGTTAACAAATAATATCGAGTGCGGTTTAACTGGCCAACAGCGCGCATTCGCAAAATTCTTCAGTGGCCAGCGTTGGCGTTTTATGGAACTTCTAATGGGAAATTGGCAGTGCTAAAAGTGTCCCAATAATTTTGACCCCAATTAACCCTAGCACCCATGTGGGATTAACCTAAAAAAATGTAGAAAGTGAAAATAACCCCAAGGGGTAGTGTAGATCAGTGCTATTGGTGCGGAATAAAGCATCCGATTTCCGACTGTAAATTTTCTTGTGCGTTAAATCAAAACCATTAAATGGGTTTTAACCCAGTTCTGCCGAATTAAATTTCTTGTCATTTTCGCCACAAATTGGTCCTACCCTGTATCGAGTTTCATAACCTTTACGACACTCATCTAAAATGCTTTGTAAATTTGATTGCTATTACTAGAAGCCATGAATATTTGATGAGAAAACCTCTGAAGAATTAGAATAAATTTTTTTGCCGCAACAACCAAAATTAGCTATCGCTGTAATAAATTCGATTTTTTTAAAAATTTGTCGTGAATTAAAATGAAGTTTAATTTAATTAAGAGAAAGTTCACAATGGAGTTAAAGGAGAAGTTGTCTACCAATGAATTAAATTAGATAATCGAAACAGTTTCTTATTAATTTAATTCTTATCAAAGTTAACATTTAAATCTAAATCACCACATTCTATACTACATATTATTAAATCATGCGATACATAGATATTCTTATAACTATCTAGGCTTATAATTAAACTACCTATGTATGATGTTAGACTTAACTACTTTATGTTTATTAAATTGAATGTTTAACGAAAGCATGAGCAACTAAACATTTCCTTTACCGACTCTACTGATGACTCCGCGGTCGCAAGGTTTCAAGGGATCATCGGAGCCATGCTTCTCCGAAAGATGATGTTGGGTGGGCCTAAAGCGAACACAACAACATCCGTGTCTTCGCAAATAATTTCAGCAACAAACGCGAGGAATAGCTCTTCGTCGCTTTTATCATTCATGGAATTACTACCAAAAATGATATAATTTCCGCATCACGCAAAAAAAGATTCAGTTTGAACACAGCTCATAAGTGCCTAACTTATAGTCGTCCCAACGTTGTCGATTATCCCACCTATAACTAATTCTGACAATAGTCTCGTATGGTATGTTCACTTAAAAACAAAAAAATAATTAAAACATATTTCTGTAAAAATTTAAATACAAACAAACGTATATATACTAAGCAACGTAATGCAAAATGCAGCTTAAATATTTCAAACCAAAATAAAAAAAACATAAACATCACTCGTAATTTGCAATATGCTTTAATGGAATCAAACCACAGGTTAGCCCAAGCATAAAATTACAAGCTGGATGACACCCGACAAGTCAAATGAAATCAAATGTGATAATTACCGACCGGTGCCAGGTGCCAGTGCCAAACAAAACAAAAAAAATCACAATTATCCAAGATTTACTACATTTATGAACGACGTATAATTGGTTGTATGGGATCACATGCGATAATCATTGCCGAAATATAAACGGCCAAGCAACGTACCAGTATTTAATTATGTTAAAGCGACGTGGAATCAAACGCTGACTACCCTGCAAGGAAAAAAATCTTCCCCTCAACAACCCAACTACTACCACAATAATACACTCTTGAAAGCAGATCAATTTGCGATGAACATAGATGTTATCATGGTTGCTTAAAATTTCCCTTCAGTACCAGTCCCAAAGGAGTACCAAAGGAACTCCGAGGGTCCCTTCAGTACCAGTCCCAAAGGATTACCAAAGGAATCCCTAGGGTGTCTCGAGGAATCCTAGAGGACTCACGAGGAAATTTCCATACAAATCTGCGAGGAATTTCCATACAACAGGCGTTTGTCGCGAGGAATTCGAAGTACCCAAGAAATTTCTGAGGAATTTCTGTAGAATTTCTGGGGAATATCGAAAAATAAGCAAGGAGGAAGACTGGAGAAATTCGCGAGGAATAACTGGGCAATCCCTTTAGTATTTTTTAGGAATTCCTCGGAATTTCCTCTAGTTTTGTCCTCGTAAATTCTTCGGAAAAATACCTGTAAGTCCAGAAAAATGTCCCAAAAAACGTAACAAATTTATTTAATTGGTAAATTCAAATTTTATTTTTATTGTTTATTTCATTAATTTTTTCCTATTTTCGTTTGCGTTCTTTTCAACACATGCCAGTGCGGCCAGTGGGGCAAGCCTTCTCCGATGGCTGCTGGGCTGTCCTTTTAATATGCTTATGCTATCTGTAAAGAAAAATATTAAAATAATATATATTAATTGGAATACTATTAGCAATGATAATTAACCAATGCGAAACACTACTTACCGGTTTTATATATTTCACGTTGAAAATTTTCCAAAATACCACGTGTCACGTTCTACAATTGAATGCAAATGCAAAAGAAAAGGGAGTGACCAAAAACGAAACCGAAAATTCTAACAGGCATGCAGGGTATACTCTACCGTAATGATCCCGTGTAATTAGTTTTACATAAACAAATAATTAAACACGGACGCATTGGCGTTGGCTATAGCGACAGTTCAATTTCTATCAAAATTTAAAATCCTTAAATCAACAAAAAAATATAAAATATACACTTAAAAATATAAAAATACCCCACCAATTATTAGAACGGTATTCAGAAGTCTATACATACAGGCATGCTCCGGTAATCGTAAGATTTTTTCGATTTCGATTTGGGCCAAATCGTACGATTTCGTTTTTAGGTGCTCTGGTTTTCGCCAAATTTTTGCTAGAGAAAATCTTGAGTTGCCACCTTTTTCACAGCTTTAATTCCGATGTTCGCAATTACTTTTTTACTGCACCTTGACCATTTTAGTAACTAAATTATATAGCATTATTTACAAAGAACACGTGTGGCCCTCCTTTTAATTAATTAATGAATTCTTTTATATTTTATAAGTACTTTTATCTGCCTGCCCACGAACAGTATGGCAACCTTCGGGATGGCTTTTGTGACGTACTTCAACCCCTTACCAAATCGTAAATTGTTGTTGCCGACGGCAAAATTTTGTTTGTCAAATCTGAGGTGGTGTCAGAAATATATTTTTTTATAAAATAACTAAGTGGCAGAATGAATTTGTGGGGATGTGGAATTAACATCAATAGACCACTGTGTTAACTATTTTTTTCCCTTAGTAAATAAGCTTTTCATTTCGGCCAGACAAAAGTGCCCGTTTTACAAATCGAAAAATTCTTACGATTTCGAAAACCGGAGCACCAATTTTACGATTTCAAATCGAAATCGTAAAACTCTCACGAATTCGGTTACCGGCATGCCTAATAGTGTTTTTTCTCTACTCTGATTTCGTCTTCTCTCATCTCTCATTTTCGGTAACTGCTCTGAATTACTTGGAAAAAATGAACTTCGAACATAGGCAGCAGCAGATCCACGACAAAATTCGTCTTGACTTCGGTGTTTGAAACTTGCCTAAAAATGGCCTGTGAGATTTGTTTTTTCGAACTCTCGAAAGGAAAAATACGGGCGAGGAATTTTGATACTGAAGGGATTAGATGGAAGTTAATTAAACATCTATACATCAACACACAAATATGTTTTTTTTTTTTTTTTATACCCGTTACTCGTAGAGTAAAAGGGTACACTAGATTCGTTGAAAAGTATGTAACAGGCAGAAGGAAGCGTGTGCAACCATATAAAGTATATATATTCTTGATCAGGATCAATAGCCGAGTCGATCTGGTCATGTCCGTCTGTCCGTCCGTCTGTCCGTGTCCGTCTGTCCGTCCGTCTGTCCGTCCGTATGAACGTCGAGATCTCAGGAACTACAAAAGCTAGAAAGTTGAGATTAAGCATACAGACTCCAGAGACATTGTCGATTCATGTTGCCACGCCCACACTAACGCCCACAAACCGCCCAAAACTGCCACGCCCACACTTTTGAAAAATGTTTGATATTTTTTCATTTTTGTATTGGTCTTGTAAATTTCTATCGATTCGCCAAAAAACTTTTTGCCACGCCCACACTAACGCCCACAAGCCGCCCAAAGCTGCCACGCCCACACTTTTAAAAAATGTTTTGATATTTTTTCATTTTTGTATTAGTATTGTAAATTTCTATCAATTTGCCAAAAAAAATTTTGCCTCTCGGAAACTTAGGGCTTCTACGAGACCATCTAACTCTATTTTGAGCTGTCTGTTTTGCACTTGCCCATGTGGTGTTTATTTGGGCTAGTTCTTGGGCAGCGGTTCTTCTCCAGGTTGCTCTTGGCCTTCCTACTCGTCTGCTTCCTTGGGGGTTCCAGTCTAGTGCCATCCTCACTATGCTACTCGGGTTTCTTCTGAGAGCGTGCCCCATCCACATCCATTTTTTCTTCCTTATTTGTATGTGAATCGGGGACTCGTCTGTAACGCGCCACAGTTCTGTGTTGGATATTCTGTTTGGCCAGAATACCCCACATATGACTCTCAGGCATTTGTTGCTGAAAGCTTCTGCGTTATTTTCTTCGTGGCGAGCCATGTCTCACTTCCGTATAGCAGTATGGATTTCACACACGCATTGTAGATCCTGATCTTTGTTCGTCGGCTGATTTGTCGGTCTCTCCATATGCGGTATAATCTCCCAAATGCTGAGCGGGCTTTGCCAAGACGACTGGAGACATCTTCATCCACCACTGTTGGATATGATGGTGCCAAGGTATGGGAAACTGGTAATGAACTCGATTGGGTTCCCATTTATGTTGATGTTTCCTTGGCTGGAGTGGTTGAAACGCATAGCTTTTGTTTTCGCTATGTTTATCTCGAGCCCTCGCTGCTGGCTCCTGACGAGGTCGTCACTTTTCCTCTGTATGTCGTCGAGTCTGTGCGATATGAGACAGATGTCGTCTGCGAAGTCCAAGTCCTCAAGGTGTCTGGTGAGGTTTCACGTAATTCCGCGCTTGGAAGAGCAGACTTCGCTCATTAACTCATCGACTAAGATGTCGAAGAGGAGTGGTGACAGCGGGCATCCTTGCCGAATTCCGGTGTTTGTCTGATGTCGATGAGATTTGCAGGTACTCCTTTTCTTGCAAGTGCTCGCCATATTGCTGCTCTTTCAACTTAGTCGAATGCCTTCTTGAAGTCGATGAACAGGAGGTAAAGCGGGGCTCTCCATTCCACAGCTTGCTTGGTTATTATGCGTAGTTTATTTGCCTGGTCTACGCAACTCCTGTATGGTCTGAAGCCTGCCTGTTCGTCTCGGATTGTTGGCTCAATTTTTTCCTGGAGGCGTTCGTTCAGAAGTGTAGCTAAGACCTTGTAGCAGGTGTTGAGCAGTGTTATCCCTCTCCAGTTGTTGCAGTCACTAAGGTCGCCTTTTTTGGGAAGTTTCACAATGATTCCGCTTTTCCAGGAGGCTGGCACCGTCTCGCCTTCCCATATGCGTGAGAGATGTGGATGCAATATTTCAGCCATCAGTTGGGTGTCAACTTGAAGCAATTCGGCTGGTATGTTGTCTTCGCCAGCTGCCCTGTTGTGATTCAGCTTCTTTATTGCATTCACGATTTCTCTTACATTCGGGGGTGCAGAGGGTATCCTGCTACTCCCACTTGGCGGCACAACACTCCTGTAGTCTATGGCCACGTTTGGTGATGTGGTGTGGCTAATTCCCATGAAGTGTTGGCGCCATCTTCGAATTTGTGCGTCATCATAAGAGGTTACCTTCTAGATCTCTGACTGGTTTGTTCTGTTTGTGATGGGCTCCTGTGAACCGTGCAATCTGCTGGTATAGCGAGCGCATGTTGTTCTCGCCGGCTGCTCGTTCTGCGTCTGCCGCAAGTCTATCTAGCTCTGCTCTTTTGTCCTTTCTGGCCGACCTTTTAACCGCTCTGCATAGTCCGTGATACTCCTCACGGTACTGTATGAGCTGGTCCGTCAGAGGCTTCAGGTGGTTCCTCCTTCTAATCAGGTCCCAGGTCCCTTCAGATATCCAGTCCGATCTTCCGCGTTGTTGCAGGCCGAGTATTTCCTCCGCCGTGGTCCTTAGTTGCCTGCAGGTGTGCTCCCATGGGTGGTCTTCTAGGGGGATCAGCTTCTCGTCTTCAGAGTAGTAGTAGTCGCTAAGGAGGTGCAGGTTCAGAGGGGGCGCTCGCCGGTGTTGACTGTTGCCAGTGTTCCTTGAGTGGTTGCGGTTGAGCTTTATTGAAAGTTCTCCAATGACAAACTCATGGTCACTGTCTATGGCTGCTCCCCTTTTGTTCCGTACGTCCAGTAGCGAGTGTCTGCATTTCCTGCTAATGCATATGTGGTCGATCTGGTTGCGCGTATTACCACTTGGAGAGTATTTTTGGACATCTTTGTGTGGGAATATTGTGCCGCCGATGACCAGTTGGAATAGCTGGCAGAGTTCCACTAATCTCTCTCCGTTATCGTTGCGAGTCCCAGTTGCATGCTGGCCCATGACAGATCTTAGTCCGGTGTTGTTGGGGCCAATTTTTGCATTGAAGTCACCCATGAGGATGTTAGTGTCACCTTGCCGTAGCTTACTGAGGGTTGCTGTAAGGGCATTATAGAAGTCGTCCTTGGCGTCGTCGTTTGCGTCTTCCGTCGGGGCATAGCATTGAGTAACGTTTATGTATCCAGCTCTACATCTGAACCTGGCTGTCATGATTCTATCAGAAATGGGTTCCCAGGAAACCAGTGCCTTTTTCATGCGCTTGGGCACGAAAATTCCCACTCCATATCTATTGCCGTCACTGTTGCCACAGTGTAGGACTAGATTGCTATCTGATGTTGTTGTTTCCCCACTGCCAGCCCACCTCATCTCGCTGATTCCAGCTATTGCAATGTGGAGTTTTTCCATCTCCGCCTCGAACTGTGGTTACCTAGATGGTTCTCTTAGAGATCTAACGTTCCATTGTCCAATTCGTGTCCGTTTTTAGATGCCTATAGTCGTTATCGAATTTTGGGAGCCGTTTATGTATAAATTTCTTGTATTAGTTTCAGTAATCGTTGTAAGTTTTTCGACCGATCTGGTGATTGGCCAGATGCGGCTTATCCCAGTGGTAGGGCTGCCACCTGTCGCCATCGCGGATTGTCGTCTACGGTGTGTTGTTATTCGTAGAAAAGCGAACAGTCTGGTAACGCGCTCGCCCTGCTGGTTGTTGTTGCTGTTCGCAGAAAAACACAGGGTGCGCTTGGTACTATGTGGGTGCCCCCGTTTTTATCCCATGTAGTGAGGAGGGGGGTTGGGGCGTTGGGGCAAGTGGAAGTTGCCAAAAATTGTTGTAAATAGACATTTATTATGTGGAAGAATACTTTCTAAAAGTTAGAAAAGCATTTCAGAGAGAAAGTTTTTGTATGGCCATGCTCTCGTCATGGATGGGGCTTAAACCCACGACCCCGTGGTTAGCAGGTAGTTGCGCTATCCACTACACCACGAGGCCCCGACACTACCCTTTAGTACCAAAATTCCTCGCCCTTATTTTTCCTCTCGAGAGTTCAAAAAACAAAAACAAATCTCACAGGCGTTTTTTAGCTAAGTTTCGAACACCGAAGTCAAGCCGAATTCTGTCGTGACTCAGCCGCTGCCAGTGCACTATGGGAAATTGGACCCCTTTTCCTGGCCAATACCCATTTTCTGAAAGTCGGAATATTACAATAATATTAAATTACAAAAAACAACAATCTGCTACGTTAAGTTTTTATTTCGTTACAAAAGTTCTAATATTTTTGAAACCAAAGCGTTAATTTCCATTCTGTAAAAGTATTTTAATCAGTAGGCTTTCTATTAAGTGTTTGCCACCTTCAATGTAAGTTGCCCTATGAAAGCATTTTTTTTGAAAATGACCTAACTTTGAATAGAGATTTACAGGGAGTCCGACAGAGTCCATCAATGAAATGTACCTCATGTTTTAGCTTATTTAATTATTGTTCAGATTATTGTAATTTAAAGTTACACCTTTTTCGATTTTGGAAGATATTATATTATTTAGGACTTAACCCTACTTTTCAAAATTTATAGTAATCTCATGCTAAAAGGAGTTACTGAATTTTTATACCCGTTACTCGTAGAGTAAAAGTTTATGTTAGATTCGTTGAAAAGTATGTAACAGGCAGAAGGAAGCGTTTCCGACCATATAAAGTATATATATTCTTGATCAGGATCAGTAGCCGAGTCGATTTGGCCATGTCCGTCTGTCCGTCCGTCTGTCCGTCTGTCCGTCCGTATGAACGTCGAGATCTCAGGAACTACAAAAGCTAGAAAGTTGAGATTAAGCATACAGACTCCAGGGACATAGACGCAGCGCAAGTTTGTCGATTCATGTTGCCACGCCCACAAACCGCCAAAAACTGCCACGTCCACACTTTTGAAAAATGTTTCGATATTTTTTCATTTTTGTATTAGTCTTGTAAATTTCTAACGATTTGCCAAAAAACTTTTTGCCACGCCCTCTCTAACGCCCACAAACCGCCCAAAGCTGCCACGCCCACACTTTTGAAAAATGTTTTGATATTTTTTCATTTTTGTATTAGTCTTGTAAATTTCTATCGATTTGCCAAAAAACTTTTTGCCACGCCCAATCTAACGCCCACAAAACCGCCAAAAACTGTATGTGCTGAAGACTCTCCTTCGCACTTCGAATAGCTGAGTAACGGGTATCAGATAGTCGGGGAACTCGACTATAGCGTTCTCTCTTGTTTTTGTTATATTTATTATTAAAATTCTTTCACTTTTGCAAAATAATTTATTATACAAACACTATTAAGAAATCAGTTGTTTTTTGTTTAGACTAGAAAATTAGAGAAAGCCTTTACGAAATAAATATAAATATAAGGGACGGTGCAACGCCAACAGTTTTTGGGCTACGTATATACATATATGGTCTAGTGCAAATTTATTTAAAAAAAATTAAATATCTTTTTATACCCGTTACTCGTAGAGTAAAAGGGTATACTAGATTCGTTGAAAAGTATGTAACAGGCAGAAGGAAGCGTTTCCGACCATATAAAGTATATATATTCTTGATCAGGATCAATAGCCGAGTCGATCTGGCCATGTCCTTCTGTCTGTCCGTCTGTCCGTCCGTCTGTCCGTCCGTATGAACGCTGAGATCTCAGGAACTACAAAAGCTATAAAGTTGAGATTAGGCATACAGACTCCAAAGACATAGAAGCAGCGCAAGTTTGTCGATTCATGTTGCCACGCGCACTCTAACGCCCACAAACCGCCCAAAACTGCCATGCCCACACTTTTGAAAAATGTTTTGATATTTTTCATTTTTATATTAGTCTTGTAAATTTCTATCGATTTGCCAAAAAACTTTTTGCCACTCCCACTCTAACGCCCACAAACTGCCCAAAGCTGCCACGCCCACACTTTTAAAAAATGTTTTGATATTTTTTTCATTTTTGTATTAGTCTTGTAAATTTCTATCAATTTGCCAAAAAACTTTTTGCCACGCCCACTCTAACGTCCACAAACCGCCAAAAACTATCAGTGTTGAAATTTCTTCTTCGCACATCAACTAGCTAAGTAACGGGTATCAGATAGTCGGGGAACTCGACTATAGCGTTCTCTCTTGTTTCGTTCTGAAGTTAAAAATTTTTAAAGAGGACCCGTTGCGTCCTGACATTCAGATAACTTAGAATCCAATTTAGGAGATCAACAGGGAAACCTAATATATCAAGTATCCGTAATAAAAATAAATGATTAACTGAGTCGAATGTTTTACTAAAATCCGTATAGATTACATCTGTTTGAAGATTATTTTTGAAGCCCTGTACTACGAAGGAGGTTAGCTCCAGATGGTTAGTAGTGGTTGATCTGGGTTTCATGAACCCATGCTGACATGGTGATATAATTGACCTACAAAGGTACTGCAAATGAGGAGTGATAACGTATTCAAAAAAGCTTTGGGATAGCAGACAATTTGGAGATTCCTCGGTAATTACTTGCATCCAATTTGCTACCTTTTTTATGGGGAGGGATCACAAAGGACTCCTTCCATATATGGGGGAACGGTGAAGATTCCGGAGATAAGGTTAGCAGTATTAGTAGAGGTTTATACAAGGCTTCCGCACAGAACCTAAGCCCACAGCCATGGATTCCGTTGGAGCCTGGCAAATAGAAAGGCTTAACACGCTGAAGATCGTAAAGCAGTGCGCTTTCGTTTAGCGTGGAAAAATATTAAATTCGACTTTGATACAGCCCAGTTAAACAATTCCAAAAATCGAAACAGTGAAGTGAACCAAACATAAAACCATAAGCGAAAATACGCTAAGTGTAATGCCTGCACATATAGATTTTCTAACAAATCTATAAGTTATTAATCATCAACTAACTAATTACAAATATAAATAAACCAACCAAAAACAATGAGTGAAGACGAAGCTCGCGCGCAGCGTCAACGTCAGCAAGATGAGCGACGGCTCTCTTTGCAACGCAACAACGCTTACTTTTCCATCGTCTCTGCGGAATCGAACCGCGAGCGGTCAATCACCCCCAACCCGACAGCTGATCCTTCTCTCTTAACACGCGACAGTGAACGCTCAGGTCTAGAGCCCCCAGCCTCCAATCCGCCATGTTCACAAGCCAAATATGTGGACTTCAATTCGGTACAAGACAAAAAGCCAATGGAACAACAACAAAACAATTTCGAAGCAATGATATTTACCTTGCAGCAGAGCATGGCGTAGTTTATGGCGTTTATGCGTACAACCATGCAAGATCTAATGCGCAATCAAAACATGTTGATACAACTGCTTGTATCACAACAATCAAAATAATCATCTTCATGGTCTCGCTAAGAATCTCTTCGTGGAACGCCAATGGCGTTTCACAGCACAAACTTATAGATTTTCTAACAAATCTATAAGTTATTAATCATCAACTAACTAATTACAAATATAAATAAACCAACCAAAAACAATGAGTGAAGACGAAGCTCGCGCGCAGCGTCAACGTCAGCAAGATGAGCGACGGCTCTCTTTGCAACGCAACAACGCTTACTTTTCCATCGTCTCTGCGGAATCGAACCGCGAGCGGTCAATCACCCCCAACCCGACAGCTGATCCTTCTCTCTTAACACGCGACAGTGAACGCTCTTGCTCCCCGTCGCCGTCGCTTCTATCTATCGGGCCGACGCAATCCGACCGCCCGCGATCGGCAACTCCCAAACCGCCAAACGAACACCTGCTTACAGCGAACGTCAAAGAACAATCTTGCTCTTCGTCTCCCTTACCAACAAAATCTGCTTACACCAAGCAAAGAGAATAGAACTTAGCTTTAACAGCAAGCACAAACTCTTCAATTGTCGAGACAACCTCAATTACTAATACAACACCGATGCCGACTGCCCGCTCAACACATACTAACACAACGAAAGCTGCGCAGACTGCAAAACAAACTGCAACAAACGAAAACGAAAACGCAAAGCCGGCCATACAGACTGGTATGGATCGCTACATCCAAATAAAACGAAAGCTAAGCCCCCAAAAACATGTAAACAAACCAAAAATCTCACGCGCCAACGCCAGCACAACTTTAGGCGAAGAACCGAACAATGCCAACAGGTTCGACATTTTGGCAGACACTATTGAAGACCTGCCCGTTGAAGCTGATGGAAGCGACAAAAATAAGCCAAAGCCACCACCAATATTTGTACGTGAGAAAAGCTCAAGTACATTTGTAAACAATGTAATAAAGCTCATAGGTGACGAAAATTTCCACATAATTCCCTTAGTTAGGGGCAACATTCATGAAACTAAAGTTCAGACCAAGTCTGAACAACACTTTAGAGCCTTAACAAAGTATTTGGACGAAGGAGAAAAAGCTATTACACATACCAGCTAAAAAGCTGCAAGGGTCTGCAAGTCGTACTAAAGGGCATAGAGCCTGATGTAACACCAGACGAAATAAAGCTGGCGCTACAGGATAAAGGATTTACCGCAAAATCAGTCTTCAACATCCTAAACAAAAATTGACAGCCGCAACCACTCTTCAAGGTGGAACTTGCACCAGAAGCAAAGATGCCGAAAAGAAACGATGTGCATCCAATCTACAAACTCAAATTTTTACTACATCGTAGAATCACTGTAGAAGAACCTCAGAAACGTAACAATCTGGTACAATGTATGAACTGCCAAGAATACGACCATACAAAGTCTTACTGTAAGCTGCGCCCAGTGTGCGTAGTCTGTGGCGAACTCCACGACAAAGCCAGCTGCAGTGCACCCAAAGAAGACTCAAGCTGAAAAAAGTGTGGCAACTGTGGAGGCAATAACACAGCCAACTACAGAGGCTTCCCAGTATACAAAGATCACTGTACGCTCACAAAAGGCACCGATCACAAAAATACCCTCCAAAAACAACCCAGAAGTTTTCTTCTCTACCGCAGCCAGATCCTCACTTGGTACAGGAATCGTTACCAAAAACGCGTCATATGCAAGCGCTTTAAGATCAGGTCTAGAGCCCCCAGCCTCCAATCCGCCATGTTCACAAGCCAAATATGTGGACTTCAATTCGGTACAAGACAAAAAGCCAATGGAACAACAACAAAACAATTTCGAAGCAATGATATTTACCTTGCAGCAGAGCATGGCGTAGTTTATGGCGTTTATGCGTACAACCATGCAAGATCTAATGCGCAATCAAAACATGTTGATACAACTGCTTGTATCACAACAATCAAAATAATCATCTTCATGGTCTCGCTAAGAATCTCTTCGTGGAACGCCAATGGCGTTTCACAGCACAAACTTGAGCTAGCTCAATTCCTACTCGAAAAGCACTTCGACGTAATGCTACTTTCGGAAACACACCTCACAAACAAATATAACCTCAACATAAGAGGATATATTTTCTACGGAACCAATCACCCTGATGGTAAGGCCCACGGCGGGACCGGGATTTTGATAAGAAGCCGTCTGAAGCACCACTGTCATATTGAGACTACCAAAAACTATCTACAAGCAACATCAATAAAAATTCATTTGGATAATGGTAACCAGCTTACTTTAGCCGCTGTTCACTGCCCACCTCGTTTCACTTTATCTGAAGACCAATTTATGGAATTCTTCAACTCACTTGTACAACATTTTATAGCAGCTGGGGACTGTAATGCCGAGCACACACTGGGGGTCTCGACTCGTGAATCCAAAAGGAAAACAGGTCTACAACGCCATTATAAAAGCAAACAACAAGCTCGATCACGTTTCTCCTGGCACACCTACATACTGGCCTACTGACCCCACAAACTACCTGAACTAATTGATTTCGCAGTCACCAAAAACATTCCCCGTACTTTGATAAGCGCCGAGTGCCTCTCAGACCTATCATCTGACCACTCGCCCCTCCTAATAAATCTGCTCCGACACCCAGAACCAGCAAACCTCTCTTATAAGTTGGCTTCAGTAAAAAGCAACTGGCTGAAGCTGACATTGATAGTTTTGTTAACTCACTGGAGTCAATCATCGTTGCTGCAGCTCGTTGCTCAACGCCGCAAACAGTAAGCAAAATTACAAATCACAAAAAGACCAACCTGCAAATCGAACAACTTGTTCTAGAAAAACGGCGCCTACAGCGAGAATGGCAGTCCTCCAGATCACCGTCGGCAAAACAAAAGTTAAAAGACGCCACACGCAAACTTACAAAAGCTTTAATGCAAGAAGAAGAGCTTTCCCAACGTACTTATATTGAAAAACATCCAGTACAAAAAACTCACTGCGGAAATGTCACCCAACTCTTGGCTCACCCACAGTACCAGTGGTCCCTATTAGAAACCACACAGGTGGTTGGGCCCGTAGCGACAAAAATAGAGCCAGCACATTTGCCACTCATCTACAAAAAGTCTTCCAACCGAATTCTGCAACAAACACGTTCGAAATTCCGCCCGCAACAGACGACTCCCAGCATCATTATGCACCAGTTGTGTCTCTCAAAATCTCAAAAATCATCAAAGAACATCTGAATCCAAAAAAATCTGCAGGGTGCGACATAATTACCCCTAAGATGATTATCGAGCTGCCTTACTGTGCCGTATGCAGCATTACCCAGCTCTTCAACGTCATCAACAAACTTGCCTACTTTCCAGGAAGATGGAAAAAGTCAACAATAATAATTATACCATAGCCGGGAAAAGATCACTCTGTTCCATCGTCGTACAGACCCATAAGCCTTCTATCCTGCTTATCGAAACTTTTGGAAAAATGCCTACTGTCTCTGACTATTACTCCATTCCTGGACACGCACAACACAATACCAGCACACCAATTTGGCTTTCGTGAAAAACACGGAACTATTGAGCAAGCTAACCGCATAACATCAGAAATACGAAACGTGTTTAAAAAACGGGAATACTGCTCTGCGATATTTCTATATGTTTCGCAGGCATTCGACAGAGTTTGGCTGGACGGTCTGATGTACAAAATCAAAACAACGCTTCCAAACAACACTCATAAACTGCTTGAATCGTACCTCTACAACAGGAAGTTTGTAGTGAGGTGCAACACTGCGATATCCGACGAACACAGTATTGAAGCCGGTGTTCCACAAGGCAGCGTACTAGGCCGAACACTATACGTCCTATTCACAGCAGACATCCATACAAGCAGAAACCTGACAGTTTCGACATTTGCGGATGACACAGCTATTCTCAGCCGCTCCAGATGCCCAATCAAAGCATCATCTCAGCTAGCCATCTACCTGGTTGACGTGGAAAAGTGGTTATCCGACTGGCGTATAAAGGTAAGCGAACAAAAATGCAAGCAAGTAACTTTCACCCTTAACAGGCAAGATTGTCCACCGCTCACGGTAAACAACGTCGCACTTCCAACAGCAAACGAAGTGACGTATCTAGGAGTACACCTCGATAGAAGGCTAACTTGGCGCCGACACATCGAAGCCAAGAGAACTCACTTAAAACTGAAGGCCAACAGCCTTCATTGGCTTATCAACTCCCGCTCACCACTCAGTTTGGACTTCAAGGTGCTGCTCTACAACTCAGTGCTAAAACCAATCTGGACTTACGGCTGCCAGCTATGGGGAAATGCCAGCAACAGCAACATCGTTTAGAGAGCCCAGACAAAGATATTGAGAACTATCACCGGGGCACCGTGGTATGTTCGAAACGCCAGCATTCACAAAGATCTAAACATGCCACCTGTAAAAGACGAATATGCGGAAAAAAAGGAAAAGTACCTTAACAAGCTATCAACGCATCCTAACCAGCTCGCGAGGAGTCTAACAAGGCTAAGCAGCCGATCACGCCTACGTCGAAACGACTTGCCAGCCCAGCAGTAATCTTTTTTTTTTTAGGGCCGCTTTTATAATACAGTTCAAGAAATGTACTGGTAATTAGTATTTACACTTAAGATTTGTTAAGTTGTTGTAAGTTTTTGGTACAGAAAAGATACAACAAATAAAAGCTCCAAACTGGAAAAAAATAACTTTGATACAGCGTAAGAGTAAGGCTGCTCGGAATGAGGTAACGGGGAATATGTTGTTTAAAAAAACTGTGCAAATTGATCGCCTATTGCCTGCTCCGATGTTACCGTAATATTTTCAAATAGGGGTAGGGTACGAAGGCTAAGAGATTGTTTTGCGCTTAGTGTTAACAAAATTATAAAACTGTTTAGGATCCTACACGAACTGAAACTTACAACGGTTTAAATTAGTATGGTAACACTGAGCATTAAGCGCGGTAAAATTTAGCCGAGCACTTTAATATTTAGAAAGGATAGACTGAGAACCCGTGTTTTTAAATTATTGTTTAAAGTCTGGATCTTACATTTCTTAGGTGTGTCAACAACTCTTTGTTAAATCAAGGAGGTTTGTTTGAGATTGACAAATAGTACATCGGATACGAATGCAAGTGGCCAAACGAATTCTGCATCCCGCCCTGTGTTATGGTATTGAGGTCAGTGATAAAGAGATTTTTAAATCGAAAACATTTCATTTAAGTATTATTTAAGTAACTATCATAAATAATTAAATATTCTCTACGAATTTAGTCTTTTTAATGGATATTAATATATACATAGTTGCTTTCATCTACTTTAAGCATTGAATTTTTTCAATGTTTAGCTATTAAACTTAGTAAATAACTTATTCGAAATATTTTCGACCTTTGCAAAGTATAAATGTTCCCCGACTACCAGATACTTGTTACTAAGGTTAATGGAAACGCGAACGTAAATTTCAAATCTATAAAAATGTACAAGACTAATAAAAAATATCAAAATATTTTCATAAAGTGCGGGCTTGACAGGATTATGCAGATTGTGGGCGTTAGAATCGGCGTAGCAAAAACTTTTTTGACAAATCAATACATATTTATTATATTTAATAATATGAAATACAGTAGAATTCGGTTATAACGACTCCGCTTATAGCGTCAGTCAGTCCGACGGAAACTCGATGGCTCCCATACAAAGTTATATGAAAGGACCTCCGGTTAGTACGTATCCGCTTTTAGCGACAAATACTGACGAGATTTTTCATAATTCAACCGGATATTGCGACGTGCCATCAAAAAATACAACAAAATAATGCCAAAAAATGTAAGCATCAGACGACTCTGTAAGAAATGTATGCAAATATCAGTGATCGACGTCACAAAAATGTTTACAGCGTGTATGTGCAGACCTCATGTCTATATTCCATGAGATGTCCCGTTATATTTCTAGTTTTTTCTGCTTTTTTTTAAAATAAAAAACCATGATGAAATTTATTAAATTTTTTGTTTGAATAAAAAATTAATTTGTTTTATGTTAAAAGATATTACAAACATAAAATAAACAAAAAAAAAATTTTTCCACGTTTCTGTTAGTGCGTCCTCCGGGTATTTTTGCCACGCCCACAACCCGCTCAAAACTGCCACGCCCACACTTTTGAAAATGTTGTTGATATTTTTTCAATTTTTTGTTAGACTTATAAATTTCTCTCGATTTGCCAAAAATCTTTTTGCCACGCCCACAAGCCGCCAGAAACAGTCACTGTGGAAACTTCTCCTTTGCACTTCCACCAGCTGGGTAACGGGTATCAGATTGTCGGGGATCTCGACTATAGCGTTCTCTCTTGTTTTTATTTGGTTTTTTGTTTTTAGTTTTTTTGCCAGTGGTGTCTGTGGGGAAGTGCTTGTTTTACAAATAAACTTAGTAACATGATACATGACATCTTGTGAATACTAATTTGGGATCGCAAATCAAAAACACTGAACACTTTTAGCGGCCTATTATTAGTCCGAATAATGCTGTACAATAAAAATAACTTAATCCCCTCTAATATACTCGTATGTTCTTTGCATTTAAATATTTTATAGTACTTTTTATTTATACAGACCTTTAGCGTGGAGATAATATAATTAATGGTATACGAAGTAAATTTTATAAATGTGTATTTCAATTCTAGTTCTGGTCAACAGCACAATTAGTTAGGTAGCCAGATATGCATAAAATGGCATTGCAATGATGTTTGCAAATGTTTTTTATGTCACTTATTTATCACGTAAGCATTTTCTTATTAGATGAGCAGAAAGCATTGCACAATACACAGGATAACCAAGATACATTTTAATTATTTACACACAGAAAAGTGTATTTCTGTCATGATTATAATTTACAATTTTGTCATGGAAGTCGCGATGTGATTATCAAACCAATGAATTGTCGGTTGAAACTAGATAAAGGAAGAACTTGGAATCCTCCCCATTCCGTTCCAGCCCTTCGTATTCACGTAATGGAAGATTTTGTCTCTCTTCTCTCTGGAACTTAATTTTCCTCCACCAAATATTTTGTAAACACAGAAGTATTTTGTAAACACAAAAGTATTTGTGTATATTACACAAGTTATTGATTTATTTCCATTTAGTTATATTTAACTCCTAGAAGGGCATTGACAAAGCTGTTACCAACGTTGCAATGAAAATGGTCTGCATATTTAAGAAATTCATATATGGCACGCCAGACATCGACATCTATTCACTTACTTTTCAGCGGCTTTGTCGAAAAAGATATAAATTAGTTTTAGAATAAGGAAAAAAAATAACTCTCTAAGAACTTTTATTTTACTTAAAGGAACTTCAGAAGTTCTAGATTTCTGCATTCAGAGTAAACTTTTATATATAAATTGGGAATTTCCACTAAAATTAGCGCATGCGCGAAGAAAATATTGTAAATAAGAGCTGTAACACAGTTATTAAACGCCAAATACATGATTATTTTATTTTAATTAAAGTAACAAAAAACAAACAAAATTAAAACGTCATTAGATTCCAGTTCGCTTATTTAACAAATTGTTGTAATCTTTGAAATTAATATAATTCGGCTAAACTTAAACTGGAAGTTTTTCGTTTTTATTCCATAGTAAAAATCATACTAATTCTACAATTTTATGTCTTCGTCTTTTTTTAAGACACGCCTAAGAAAAGCAAATTTATATTATATTTTCAATCACTAAAAATCATCGTCATATGAATGCACTTAAATATATCTCTGATTTTAAGACTAAGTTTGTTATAAGTTTAAGTTGCCTTAAACTTGTACAATTCCTTTGATTATGAAAACTGAAAAAATAGTTACTCCATTTTAAAAATATTTCTTATTTTTATTCCCTTTACTCGTAGAGTAATATGGTATAGTTGAGTATGTGTGTTATGTATGTAACAGGTAAAAGGAAGCGTTTCCAACCATATATATTCTTGATCAGGATGAATTTTGACATTTGTGATATTTTTTCATATTTTTATTAGTCTTGATAATTTTTATGGATCTGCCAAAAAAAATTTTGCCACGCCCACTTTATCGCCCACAAGCCGGCCAAACCTTTAACGCCCACACTTTTGAAAACTATTTGGATATTTTCGTTTCCCGTTTTATGCCTTAAAAATTTCCATCGATATTCCCCAAAAACATTTTGGACACGCCCTATGCCGTCTATTGCGTTGACGATATCCTCGCCTATTAGATGCCCGTTACTTAGCTAGTTGGCGTGCGAGCAAGAAATTTCCTCATTGCTTTGGCATCATTATTTAAAAATGTGAATGGCGTGTCTTCTAGCTTCAAAGCAAACGGTCGTGTTTTTTTTTCTGCGCTCTGAATTTATTTTGGTTTTGCCAAATCCAGCGGTGTATTTTAATAAATTCTTGAATAATTGAATTTCATAATCAGTACTAGTTAAAGTTCCGTTCGCTTCGCAAGTGAATCTTTTGTGATTTGTGCATTATTTTAATAAATTAATTCAATCTGATCTCTTTCTGTCTTTGTGTTTTGTTTACTCTCTCTTTCGTGCGTTGTCCGTAGTGCTGTTTGGTGTTGTTTTTGTACTTAACTGTACGGTGTACCCGCTCTCCCGCTCTCTCGCTCTCCCACACAAAATTCTAAAGTGCAGACTGCGCTCTTGCGGTACATTTTTGATTTTGTCTTTTGGTACAGTGGTCAAAACCCAATTAAACATGGAAACCAATGTTGTCTGCTTCCATAACAAATGCCGTCAGGTAATAAAGCCTGAGCAGTCAAAAATGACCTGTTGGCTATGTTATAGAATGGTGCACACTAAGTGCGCTGGCTTCAACGGATGAACAAGTGATGACCTAGCTAAAGGCCCTAATCTAAAATACTGTTGTGATACTTGCCTAGGAGTTGCAAATGAAATGAAACTCTTTATGCACCAAACTAAAGGTGGCTTGAAAGGACTGATCAGCAGTTTTGGCTAGAGATGGTTTTCGTCGAGCTGATGATCTTCTTTCCGTGCTAGATTCACAATTTAATAGCCTCAAGCTATTGGAGGAATCTCCAAAGCGCAAGAAAGCCGCTGGTGGTAGGCTTCCTAAGGGGAATGCCCGGCAACATTCGGCAAGCGATCAACAGGAATCCACAGCTGATCAGTTGACGATTGCAGCAAACCCTCAAATGTTGCTTAGATCGGCAGCTAAAAAAGATTCGGAGGAATCCGATCAATCCGTTGTGGAGGGAGTCCAGCCTGGGATTGCTACAGATTCCGTTTTGTCCGCACTGGTTTCTCAACCGGTGATTCCACCCGTCCCGAATTGTTTACCACAAAGAAATATTGAGTCCGGACTACCGGATCAAGTTGGCACTTCAGAAATACCACCTGCAGTGCCGAAACCCCACTCGGTGGTTCCACTAAAGAAACAAATTTTTGTTTCTCGGCTTTCCCCTGATCAAACATCATCTGATGTACTGTCTTATATACAAGACAAAACAAAAGCCGACAACATAAAAGTGAAAAAATTTAACTTTTCTGACGCTAGAGACATCTCATCTTTCAAGATAACTCTCGACCATATGTTCTGGTGATTTTTGGCCGGATAGTATGGTTGTGAAAGAGTTCGAAGCGAAGATCAACAAGAGAGAACGATATAGTCGAGTTCCCCGACTATCTGATACCCGTTACTCACCTAGTGGAAGTGCGAAGGAGAGTCTTCAACACTGACAGTTTTTGGCGGTTTGTGGGCGTTTGTGTGGGCGTGGCAAAAAGTTTTTTGGCAAATCGATAGAAATTTACAAGACTAATACAAAAATGAAAAAATATTAAAACATTTTTCAAAAGTGTGGGCGTGGCAGCTTTGGGCGGTTTGTGGGCGTTAGAGTGGGCGTGGCAACATGAATCGACAAACATGCACTGCGTCTGTGTCTCTGGAGTCTGTATGCCTAATCTCAACTTTCTAGCTTTTATAGATCCTGAGATCTCGACGTTCATACGGACAGGCAGACGGACATGGCCAGATCGACTCATCTATTGATCCTGATCAAGAATATATATACTTTATATGGTCGGAAACGCTTCTTTATGCCTGTTACATACTTTTCAACGAATCTAGTATACCCTTTTACTCTACGAGTAACGGGTATAAAAATATAAAAAAAGGGCCCGTGGGAATTAATCTTCCCTCAAGTGGCCAGATCACTGCCTACTCTATAGCGCTCATTCAACTAATAGTTCGATTTAATATTAGGGGTATGTATATCTAGCCCAACGTATACGGAGTCACTCATAATGACGGGGTACGTGAAGTAGTTTCCTGGCATGTGAACAATATGCTATGTGTTTTTAAGCATGGAAAAAAATTCACTGCAAGATATGACATTGGTGATTTCTACACTAATGGAATTTTCGACCTAGGTCACCGTGGGAAAACATCTTTGAAAATATTTCAATAGATGATTTCAAAAATATGGGCAACAAAATGTGGATAATATTACAAGTAGGGATACTCAACCCGAAATCGGATAATAGCACTGTATAACTCTCATTTGCGACTTAACAAAATATTTAGTGGCCGTACCGATAGCAAACAAAAACGCAAACACCGTAGCAAAGGCGATTTTTCAGTCTTGTATACTGAAGTACGGTCCGATGAAGACGTTCACTACGTCATTACATGGGAACAGAATATAAGTATTCAATAATCACAGATTTATGCAAAAACTTATTAATAAAAAATATAACCTCCATTGCTTATCACCATCACACACACAGCATTCGAAAGAAGTCTCAGAACTTTAAATGAATATATACGATCCTAAATATCAGTTGACAAAACTGACTGGGACATCTGGCTCCATTATTTCGTTTTTTGTTTTAATTAAACACCCTCTATGGTATAAAATTATTGTCCATACGAGCTAGTATTTGGTAGAACCAATAATTTGCCAAAACACTTTAACAGATTAAATAAAATAGAAGTTATCTACAATATAGACGATTACGCTAAGGAAAGTATGTTCAGGTTAGAGGAAGCATGTAATATAGCTAGGAATATGATTGAAGAACATAACAGGGAAAATAAGGAACTTTTCGATTTAAAAATAAATAATTTATATATAGTAGTAGGAGATAAAGTTGTATTAAGAAATAAAGTAGGACATAAACTAGAATCGAAAAATACGGGACCCCATAAGGTAGAAAATATAAAAGAAAGAGATACAAAAAAAAAACAAGAGAGAACGCTATAGTCGAGTTCCCCGACTATCTGATACCCGTTACTCAGCTAGTGAAAGGGAGAAGGAGAGTCTTAAACACAGTTTTTGGCGGTTTGTATGTGTTATAGTGGGCGTGGCAGAAAGTTTTTTTGGAAATCGATAGAAAATTACAAGACTAATACAAAAATGAAAAAATATCAAAACATTTTTCAAATGTGTGGGCGTGGCAGTTTTGGGTGGCTTGTGGGCGTTAGAGTGGGCATGGCAACATGAATCGACAAACTTGCGCTGCGTCTATGTCTCTGGAGTCTGTATGCTTAATCTCAACTTTCTAGCTTTTGTAGTTCCTGAGATCACAGCGTTCATACGGACGGACAGACAGACGGACATGGTCATATCGACTCGGCTATTGGTCCTGATCAAGAATATATATACTTTATATGGTCGGAAACGCTTCCTTCTGCCTGTTACATACTTTTCAACGAATCTAGTATACCCTTTTACTCTACGAGTAACGGGTATAATAATACACAAGGACTGTTATGAGTGTAAGCAGCTATAAATTTTATATTACTTACTGCGGTTTGCCCTCTGCCAACTACGCTGCTCCTCGGTTTAGAACTCAAAACCTTAACCAATCTTAAATTCAGGTTTTCAGTTTAACCTTATAACTTAACCTATAGATAGCCTTAAACTTGCTTACACTCATTTCTGTGATCTGGAAATCTTCCTAAACTCTAATCTTTGAGATTCAAACGTCTCTTGTTATTCTCTTTCGTAACTTATAAATATGCACTGCGATGTAAATTCTTCTGTATCAAACTAAAACTATCAGATACCTGATACTAGATTAAGTATTAATATTAAATATATAGTACTACAATGGAATTGAAAATATAAAATAAATGGAAATAAATAAATAAAAATTAAATAACTAATAATAATGAATAAAAATACAAGTTTAAACAATTACGCGCGCCCGCCAATCTGCTATAGGGAAGGACCACACTGCTCAACGCGAGCTGGCCACTCTTAATATAGAGTGGCCAATATAAGGCGGGCGTTTGGCCGTATATCGCCACTCAGCAGCCGATAGTGATCAGTGTGACCACTTTCCATGGCTCTGATGGCCTCTTTTAGTTCCCAATGTCCGGAGAAACATCAGCCGAGTTTAGTATTTACATTTTTAGATATTCATTTCTATTTTCACTTTTGGGAATCACTTTTGGGACTAAAAACTAATAACAATGTGCATAGGAACTAACAATAAGTACATAATAAGTGGAAATAAATTCGATTTGTTCAGCGTAAGGTATTAGATAAAGATTTGCGTAAGTTTAGGAAAAATGTAAAATTTGTAAGAATAAGGTAGAGTTATCATTAAATAGATGCTGAGATGATAAAATATTGCCTATATTTCTAAAACTATTGTTGTCGTTGGCCCATCCAGGAGTTGCAAAAAACCAACCCGCCGACTGCTTGTACGAGTATGGGTGATTTTATTCTGAGAAGGGTTACAGTGAGACTTAAAATATTCCAAATAATTGATCGCTCACCGCAGTGTGTCCTCCAACAATCCCCGACCTGAGACAATGTATAAACTATCGATAATCAAATTCGACCAGCGACAGCTATTTATATAAATTTTCCTTATATCAATTTGTTTCAGCATTGCTCTTCTTGACAATTCAGTTGGTTTAATCAGTAAATGGAAAAATGTGAGAGAGTGGTTCGCGAGTAAATTCGGTATGACGGTTCAGAAATTTGATTTTTTTGGTTCAACAAATTGTTCCCGTTGTATCCTTCAGATGCGGTAAACAGTAACTCCAAAATATTTTCACAAAAAAATTAATTTAGATAAATTTTAAATAAATGTACCTATTTATATTTGTCTATTTGGTTTCCCTAGTTTTTCTCGGTGTATAATTTGAATATTTTACGGCTTTTCTTTGTAACTGGTTCTATTTAATTTCTCTTAGTGCGTTTTCATTGTATCATTTCCAAAATAAATATTAACGCAAATAAAACTCACTCAATTTTAATCCTCGGCAATAGATCGAACTCCCGACGCAGTTGAGCTGAAATAAAAGCGTGGTGTTCTCCACAAAGACTTTGGAAATATACGAACACATACTCTCACTTAATTTTTCAAACCTTTGCTATATTTCAACCGAAGATTTAAACGCGCACTCACTGGAACTGAATCAATCTAATTAAATTTGGTTAAGTTAAATATAAAAAAGTTAATCCTAAAAAAAATATTAATTAAATATAATTAAAAATACAAATCTAATGTAAAATTAATTTTTTTTCTCGAGTACATAGTTATAGGATTCATTTTAAATAATTTTAATATTTGCGGATGTAAGTTATTTAGAACATTTCTTTTGGTGTTGATTCGCAAGTTGGTATATTTCACACTGGTATAGGGTTACGTCCGACAGAATTAAGCATGAATTTTTATTTATTTTTTGTTTTCTTCAGCAGAAGCATTCTCTCGGTGTATTCATATCTCCTAACCCTGAATTTTATTTTCGTCCACGTGCTCACATTTATTTTAGTATATCTTTCCAGGCTATAAATTAAATAAAAATCGTAGGTTGTATATATATACCCGCGGCTGCTTTTCCAAGGTCGGTTGCTTCTTTAGTCTTCTGTTAATCGATGGGAAGGGGTACTTCCCAGGTGCTTAAAGGGGTACTCCGCAGCTGCCCCTTCGAGCTCTCCGGGACGCTTTGACCGCCTAAGTTAGAGCCTTCGCTTAAGCTAAGCTAATCACTTTTTCCTTATATTTACGGCGCTGCTGCTTGATGACTGCGCCAGGCAAAGATCTTCAAATATAAAATTTACGCCTGGTAAAACCTTTTAGCGGTGTGGGAAACTCACATGCTTTCTTTAATTTCCCACTTTTTTTATTTTCTTTTTTCTACGCCCGCGGGTTAAAAATTTAACCAAAAAAAATCCTAGCTCGCAGACAAAATATTTACGACTTGAATGCACAAAAATCATAACTCTTGAACCAGTTGAGATATTTTCATAATTCATAATTTTTAAATGAAAGGTAATTTTAATACCTTTCGATTAAGTGGTCATACAATATGGTGTGATAAATAGTAGATTTTATACTCGAAAATTAATGTTTTTGGAGGCAATTTTCTCAATTTGTATCCAATTTTGACAAATACTTTTCATTTGTGTTCTCTGAAAATGCAATGAAAATGTAATGAATCATTACAAAGTCAGGGACTGAAAAACAAGCTGCCAATACAGGAAAAAATGTATGCCCGCCATACAATTTCGTACTGCGCAGCAACTGCGCTTGTAGCAGAATTTGCTCTAAGCCGCGCGTTATTTACGCTGAGTTGAAAGTATCTTTTGTCTGGGAAAGTCGGGGTGGTACGTGGGGGGACCAGATCTCTTTTGAGATCATACAACATCAAAATTGAAAAATATGTGAAAATTAGTACTTCGGCAAAACAGGTATTCCTGCACTGTTAAAGAATATTATACATTTATTCTACCTTTGTTTTACCGAGATTTGATGACCCTTTCCATAGAGACCATAACCAAGCCGATCGGTTACATATTTTACCTAAAAATCGACCGCAAAGTTAGAATTTTCTACAAGGTTCAACTTTGAACACGTGTAACTTCTAAAATACTGAACCGATTTGAATTATTTTTTGGATTCAACCCTTTTGAACTATTACCTGTCGAATGTCCACGCAACGATCCGTTGTCATCAAAATTTGAATTTAATATTGCAAAAGTATCTAATGCGCCACTGTGCGACGCATATCGCGATAGTTTAAATTTAAAAAGAAAACAAGAGAGAACGCTATAGTCGAGTTCCCCGACTATCTGATACCCGTTACTCAGCTAGTGGAAGGGAGAAGGAGAGTCTTAAACACAATTTTTGGTGGTTTGTAGGCGTTATAGTGGGCGTGGCAGAAAGTTTTTTGGCATATCGATAGAAATTTACAAGACTATAACAAAAGTCAAAAAATTTCAAAACATTTTTCAAAAGTGTGGGCGTGGCAGTTTTGGGCGGTTTGTGGGCGTTAGAGTGGGCGTGGCAACATGAATCGACAAACTTGCGCTGCGCCTATGTCTCTGGAGTCTGTATGCTTAATCTCAACTTTCTAGCTTTTGTAGTTCCTGAGATCTCGACGTTCATACGGACGGACAGACCAAAGACATTATAATAACAAGATGCGTAACGGCCATACATTGGTTTTGCACTATGCAGCCACTTTTTTGGTGACGGCCGAAATTGCTCTCTTTTCGCTCGCCAAAAATTGAGAGCGTAAAAATCTAAAAATAGAATTGACTTGCTTGTGTGAGTAAAAACAATAAAGGAGATAGTGTGTATGTGTGCGTGCTTGTGCTAGAAGACAATTTTCGGGCCGAAATCAATTTTGATCTAAGAAACAAATTTGATTAATGTTTTGGTCAATTTCGATTCGTAACTATTATGGTTTGAAAGAATTTTTTTTAATATTCGTTTGATAAAAGCGCCGCTCGAATTAGCTACCGTTCACATATTTATATTTATATTGATAATTAATAATATGTAATATATCTTATAATCGGTACCCAGGGAACACCACGGGGAGGCCATTACAATTGTAATGGGGTCTTATATTTATATGACCTTCGAGTCGACTTGAAATGTTTAAATGTTCAACATTAAAACATTTCCATGTTCCCCAACTAAGCTAGTTTTCTAACTATTGCTTTTTATTATATATCGCCTCTTTTTTTAATTATATAATTTAATTTTTAAAGTCGTCAATTATTTGAATGTTTATATTTTTTTCACTTATGAGATAAAATGCTGAGTTTAGCTTGACTTTTTTGTCTATTAGCAATAACAGTCCACTTGCAATGCTTAAAAAGCAAAACTTTTATAAGTTTTTTTAAAAGATCTATTTTATGCTCATAACATTCATTTTCTACATGAAACCATAATGAGAAATCACTACTCTCATTTGTGCACTTAATGCATTGGTCTACAATAAATTTTTGTATACACATTTGTTTTTTATTATTTTTAAAAATATTTTCAAAAACTTTAATGTGTATTTTACAAATATTAAAAAATAGATCAGATGGTGCCTTTAGTTTTCCGAAGTCCGATTCTGTCGAGTAGTTTTTCTCATGTATAAAAAGCTCTGACGGAGCTGTTAAATGCTCGGTTTCTTTTAAAATTACCGATCTGCATTTATCGCAGCTGGATCCCTTTGCAATATATCCAACAAAATATCTACTCGAAGTTAATTCAATGGGTATATCATTGCACAAAAAATTATCTATATTTTGGTCAAAGTACCTCTCATTGCCTTCTACAATTTCAGAAAATGATACAGAGTATTCTTGCTTGTTTTGGTTACAAGATTTAATTGCCGCTGCAACTGTGTGACTAAGTGTCTGAGTTGCCAAACATACCCGCATTAGCTCAAATCTAGTTGGATTAACGTGACTTTTTGTTAATTTAGTCATTCTCGTTACTGATCCCTGATCTAATTCATAAACCTCTCGGATGACATCAAAGTCAACTCGTCCGTCAGGGGTTTCAAAATTAGCTTTTAGAAAATTATTTCTAATAGACTTGAAAAGATGCGGAATGTCATAAAACATATAATATTTCTTACTATTTAAGGTAAAGTAAGGTTTCTCATTGGTGACTTCAAGTAATGAGGTACATTTTCTGTTGTTACCTCCTTGATCATAAACAACACCCCTTACTTTGAACACAATATTTTCAGCAATATTAATGTTTTTATAAATAAGCTTTTTTAAGCAATCGTCTTTTATATTTGTTTCCGGCACGAAATAGTTCAATATAAATTTCCATTTCTTTAAATACCCCGAATCACAAATACGCAAATGTGGCTTCCCATTTTATTAGAGCGATCAATTAAATGCTCTAGTCCATCTATTATATCAACTGATACATTATATGTTAAGTTTTTTTTTATTGCTACTTCATCACAAGTTAATATGCATTCTTTATCCGATTCATTCATTTCCTTAATGGTTTCTCTAAGGGCTGAGTACAAACATTCGTTGTCTCCCGGCTGTAATTTTTTAATGCTGTTCCACTTTTGTAATGATGATGGACTGGGAAAATTTAATTTTAAAGAGTCCCTTAAAAACGTATATGTGGAAGTCGACCTGTAATATATGCTCTGAGCAAACAATTTTTCGGAATCATTCCATCGTGTATTTGTGCATTTTTGCCAATATTTTCTCATTTCCCGTTAAATTGATTTTATCAATTTGAGAAAGTAGGTTTTTTTCGGACTTAGATTCCAACCTTATTATCTTTCGTTTTAAATTTGAGTTTTCTTTCCTCAGCATTTTAATTCGAATTTGTCTTTCATCAGACATTTTTTTATAAGAAATATATTTTTTTTAAACACTTTTAATGTTTTAGTGTTTTTATGACACTGACGACATATTTCAACAGGGGACTGTGAGCGATATCTTTTTTGCGCAGGCGACCTTACAGCATTAAAATTAATTTCATAATTATTATTATATGTCATAAGGTTTCGATCTGGAATTGTTCCTTTCCTCAGATATCTTACCCCAATATCATCTGGGGAGAAATGATCGTGGCATAAAAACAGTGATGAAGTGCTTGCCACAAAATCCTCCGTAAATTGACACTTTTCCGCCCATTTCATTAAAATTGTTGGATCCTTTTCAGGAAACCTAAACAATTTAAGGGTGGGGAAATCGCGCCTAGATTTTTGGCAGTGTGGTAAACTGCACTTGTTCCCACTTATGTTTCTCCTTTTCTTTTCGGCCATAGCCAGGCAATTCTAATTGGCCAATAAAATATTTTTATATTAAAAATAATAAATTTTAGCTCTAACCTTTTTTAAAAAGCAGCAGTAGCAGCAGCACGTAGTATTAGCGCGTAAAATTACGAAATTAAGTTTAATTCAGTTAACTGAAATTTTCTCTTATTTATCACTAACAATCGCAATTTATAAATCGCACATATATTTCCGTACTTTAGCAATGCAACCAAACAACTTTAATTGATTGTAAACACAATTTAAAAAAAATCGAGGAGCTCTACGTATAGTCAGCTTTAAGCAAACGTATTAAGAGAAAAAAAAAAGGTTTTTAAAGGAAAAACAAAAAAATTGGCGCGCTTTTCTTCCCACCCATAATTGCGCGCTTTTTTAAAAACATCAAAACAAAATAAAAAAAAAATAATTTATCTGAATCTTATTTGCATTTTAAATATTGAAAATTTGTAATTTTTATACCAGTAATTTGACTAAATAACTATAATAAATAATAAAAACATATACAAAGTAAATTTTAAAAACTACTGTAATTTAAAACAAAGAATTTCAAAAAAAAGAAATTACATTTAAAAAATAAATATTTCATAAAATAATTCATAAAGTAAAATATTATTTATAAAATAAATAAAAATTTGGAAACTGTTCATTGCAAAATTGATTTCTTGATGCACGAAGTGCGCACATAAGCACCGAAGAATCATTGTCTTCTTATATTTTTCACACGTCGCACGCTGAATACTCTAATGAAAACTATTCTAATATAAAATCATATTTGAAAATTATTATGCATTATTATGTACATAGATTGTGCTATTATTATTTCTATGTTGAATTTAAATAATTTTTATGTTAAGGCAATGCAAAACTAGAGTTTTTAAGTGGTGGCAATTTATAAAAAATAATATAGATTTAAAGTCTAAGAACTTTTAAAATGAAGGACATATTTTGTCATTTTTACAATGCATGTGCATACGTGTGCACCAATACAGTGGTCAGCTGTCGCTGTATGCGTACAAGAGAGCTGGTGGCTCTAGAGCTCTCCGCTCTCTGCCTTTTGAACAAAATTTCGAGAGAGCCTGGAGCCACTTGAAAAGCCACCACGAAAAAATCGTGTGCAAAAAAATCGTATGGCGTTACGCATATTGTTATTCTAATGTCTTTGGACAGACGGACGGACAGACGGACGGACAGGGCCATCAGCGGAAATCATGATCAGCTGAAAATGACTCCATATGCGATAAATGTTCCAAAAACTTCCCTGGTGCTGCTGATCGCGAAAAGTCGCAAATGAAACCTAAGTGTTCTAAATAGAGAATTAATCACTCTACAATATGGGCTAACACACTTACTCAAAACATTTCAAAAATATTTTAAAACTCTATTCAAAGTTGATATTTTATTTTGAAAGTTGGATGAGGACAGCACTTGCTAAATACACAAATTTTTAAGTTTACACGCACAAAATAAGCAACATATTAGTAGAAACACATAGTACACACCTCAAAAAGTAGTATTCATTTCAAATTTGACAGGTTTAGGCCTTGTGGCTGAGGAGATATGAATTTTAGTAAGCACTAAAAAAAAGAAGCTACCACGTGCTTTATGTTTGCTACAGCTGACTCTACAGCTGTAACTTTTAACATTGGACTGTTAATTTTACATTTGCGTTACATAATATCAATCTTTGATCAATTCTTAATCTGTTTAAAAAAAAAATGTTCAAAATTTGCAAAACTTTTAAAAATATTTAGTGTGCGCTCCGTGACAGTTCAACGACGACTGACTCTTTATTTATTCATCACGTGTGTATATACTATTTACATTCGCGACTCTTATAATTAGTTCTTACATTGTAATATTGCAATGGGGCTTATACTACTATACTTATATACAATTACTACTACTACTACTACTGCAGCTCGGCCATCCTGATAATTAGGATCTCCTGGTCCTCGTCGCTCTACTTCTTGTAATCATTACATTTGTTTCATTTTCGTTACTTATTTCAGTATTTGTTACATTTGGTTTGTTTTTCTTTTTTACATTTACTTTAGACTTTTGTTGTTCTTTATCATTTTTCTTATCTGTATTTTTATTATTTGATAGCGAATTCTTTTCTCGAAGCCATGGTTTAATATTATGAGCCGCCCATATTCCATCGTATGGTTTTTGTGTCAACTGAAAACCTTTCACATCTTTGATACAATACCTATCATTATCTAGTACTTTGGCGATTTCATAGGGACCTTTATATTTGGTTATTAATTTCCTAGGCGCTCCAACTGTTGAATCAAAATTCTTGACCACAATGTAGTCTCCTAATTTGTATTTATTTGCTTCTAGTCGTTTAGCGTCAAAATATTTCTTGTTATAGTTCTGTACTTTTTCCTTCCAAACTTCTGCATTTTTTCTAATTTTCTCTAAATTAATTTCTTTTCTTTTAAACAATCTGGCATTTTTCCTTATTGATTCACTCCAAACAGCATTATACTTGTGTGCTCATTTATGCTTCTGTGCTTTGTATTATTCATTGCATACTCTACTTCTTCCAAAACTTTGTGCCACTGTACGTCTTTTTCTACATCTACGAGCTTACTAATCATGGGTCCTAGGTCTCTATTTATTCGCTCCACTTGTCCATTTGCTTGTGGTGAGCCTGTTGCAATTTTGACGTGCTTAATGTTTCTTGATTCCAAAAATTCTTCGAACATATCTGATGTAAAACATGTCCCTCTGTCTGAAACAATGGTCGTTGGTCTACTATATGCTCTAAAATAACATAGGAGTACCTTTACTCGAGAACTTTACTGAACATTTTACGCTTCCATGTATTTTTTAATTTTCTTAAATTTAATCCAACGTAACTTAAAGAGGTAGTCTTTTCCATTTTTATTTGACTTGGTATAAAACGTTTTTTAATAATACTTATTGGGCTGCCAGATCCTATGAGACATTCTATGAAAATGGGGTTCAGCATATTATTCTTTGTACAAAATGTTAATAAAATAGAACTTAATCGTTGTCTCCGCCCTTCGACTTCTTGTATTGGTTGCACTCCTTAGCCACATGTCCTTGCAAGCCACATGCGTAACAGGCCCCATCTGGTCTCTTAGGCTTGCGGCACTCTCTGGCCAGGTGGCCCCGACTGTGGCAATTGTAGCACTCTTCTGGTAACTTGGGCTTAGGAACGTAGCCCAACTCAACGTTTCGGAATGCCTAAAAAAGCTCCAATCCGGTCTTGAACGAACGCGACTTAGCCAGATGGCGTAGATTGACATCGTGTATGCCGTCAATGACATATTCCAAAAATTCATCTTCTGCCAGTGCTAAATTATCCGCCAGCTGCCACTTCTCGTTGTAGTACTTGGGGAACTCCTCACCTTCGATCCAGACGCAGTTCTGTAGCTTCTGCCGCATACTCAACTTTGACTCTTTGGACATTACGAACCTTTTCTCAAGGTGGCTTAACATTTTATCCGCTGTCTCCATGGTAGCGCTTGTGCCTGAATACAGCCATATTTCAGCATCGCCCTTAACTTTGTAGTGAATCAGCGCACGCATCATATCGTCACCGACCTTGAAATTGTTTCCGCCATCATATACCTTAACGATCTCCTTTAAAATGTTGAAAGAAATTCTTGTATCTGTGTCGTCACTTCGTTGTTGTTGATTTTTTAACTGGTCGATCTCATTCTGCACCTTCAATATTTTCAACTCATTTTCCAGTCTTTGAACATCGCCGCCTTCCAAAACATTGTTCCGGCTCATTGTTGCTACTACTACTACTACAAATACATGTGTGTCAAATTCCCCATAGTGCAGCGGTCTCCAGGCAATTCCTTTTTTCCCGCTCTTGCGGTTGACCCGAGCGGCCTCCCCAGGGGAACTACTAACTCACGGTTGATCTGAACGGCACCAAGGGAGTCACTCCAATAACGCCGCGCAAGAGATTGTCCGTTCTTCCTTCTCTTTTCAGTGCCCCCTTCCAAAGGGTTCGCAACAACGAACGGCGGCCACTACGCTCTCGCTACTGAACGACACTCCGACACCGAACGACGTTGCGCCGCGGCACGACGCTCTCGCCCCAGTTCGACGTCCTGCCAGACGTCGAGTCCAGACCAGCTGTGCGGACCCTGGCGAACATAATCCAAACTCTGTTGTAATTTTCTCTTAAATAAATAGGTCCGTTACTTAATAACCGTGTAATACACCCGTATCGGCTTTCTATTCTAGCTACCACATCTGACACAAATAAATAAATGCGAGGCACAGTGGCACCCAAACAGATTAGAGTGGTTGCAAGAAATAGACCGACACCGGAAGAGTAATGTCGAGCTGGGTCAGGCAACAAAAAATGAGCTAATAGAAAACGAGAATGGGTTCGGATTAGACAATTCAGGAAGAAGTTACGAACTAAGACGATTGTTGGCTCCGTTTGCAAAAAGGACGGCTCATACAGAGGCAGCAAATCTCACAGTTAGCAGCAAGACAGCGAAGGTACAGAACCGCAGAAGCAAATACGGCACCGGAAATCCTAGTAACGCAAACGAAGGAGCAGATCACGAAGATGGAAGAAGAAAAATAAAGGAAAACGGACAAAAGGGTGGAAACAGAAATCGTGGACAGAGTATGCTGCTGACCCTGGGTCACCACTAAGCCACCCAAACCATCGATTAACCATCACGGAGGCGTCCGAGCAGATTAGAGTGGAATTCCTGAGAAAAATGGAACAATGGGCAGCTGGGTACGGAATACACGAGGACCAACTGGTACGGGCGATGTCATTTAGAAGGAACCGCCATCGACTGGTGGAACATAACGCCGTCCAAGAGCACATGGACGCAATTAACGGCGGAGCTGCTGGAATACTTCATGCCACCAAGGTATGAGGAACATTTGGAGAATCAGATTACACAGTTGAGACAGCGGGAAACCGAACCCGTTAGACACTTATCGGAACAGGAAAAATTCGACCGCATATACAGGAATTGTAGAAGCAAAATAAAACTGTATACTCGGAGATCCGGATTCGCAACGATAACGGAATTGAAACTAGCTGAGGCAATAAAAAATCATGCCGAAAATTTACGACGAAAGGTGAGAAGGTTCGAGGCAAATATCCAGTTTAGAGGGAGAGTGTTCACAATGTGATTTATCATACTGGAGAGGGTGGCAGAAAAAAAGCCCGCAGCGTACTGAGGTTTGAAAATCTTGAACTGGAGATAACACTGGCAGGGGAGGACGAAGATAGGGAAGAACAACAAGATGAGGACAGACCGGATAACATGGAAGACGATCCATCGCAGGAAGAAGGGCAGACCTTTTTTTCCACAATAGATGTCTACAGTTACTTAGAAATGACATCATGGTACTGTGAGGAGTTAAAACTCCGCACAAATGCGGATGGTGATCGCATGAGGAGGGCCTGCCGTTGCCAGTTACGCAACAAGTTCGAAGCCCGGAAAAAGAGAGTTTGGAGACTCTGGGCTGGAGAATGAGAGTTTATAATAGGAAACCATTCAATAAGTAACATTTCAAATAATAAAGAGGCTTAGATAAAATTAATGAGTTTGACTTAACATTCCGGCTCCCTTGAAAGTATCCACTTTGAACAAAAAATAGGCCGCACGGCTAGTTTGTGGACATGTCGACAACTTGATCCCTTGCTGGTTCGAATTTGGTGCACTCGAATAAATCCATCTTTGCCAGGAACGATCCCTTCGATGCATCCGATTTTTTATTGTAGTCCATCCCTACGATTATCGTCATAAATGTGGACCATAGCGACGATGCTATCGACCATTTTGTTCGTCCTAGAACAACAGCTTCTTTTAGCTTCAAAGCGAACGGTCGATGTTGTTTTTATACTAAACCCGCTCTCTTGCTCTCCCACACAAAATCCTAAAGTTCTAAGCGTGCAGACTGTGCTCTAGCGGTACGTTTTGTTACAGTGGTCAGAATCCAATTAAATATGGAAACCAATATTGTCTGCTTCCAAAACAAATGCCGTCATGTAATAAAGCTGACAAGTCAAAAATAATCTGTTATGTAAGTGCTCGGTTAAATTTTACCGTGCTTAATGCTGTGTTATAGGAATTATTTAAACCGTTGTAAGTTCCAGCTCGCACATGATTCCAAACAGTTTTATAATTTCGTTACTAACGAAACTAGTTACCCTTCCTCGCTATTTTTTGAAAATACAACGGTAACATCGGATCAGGCAATAGCCGATCAAGTTGCACAGTTTTTTTAAACAACATATTCCCCGTTACCTCATTCCGAGCAGCCTTACTCTTACGCTGTATCAAAGTCGAATTTAATATTTTCCCAAGCTAAAAGAAAGCGCACTGCTTTACGATCTTCAGCGTGTTAAGCCTTTCTATTTGCCAGGCCCCAACGGAATCCATGGCTGTGTGCTTACATTCTGTGCGGAAGCCTTGTATAAACCTCTACTACTAATACTGCTTACCTTATCTCCGGAATCTTCACAGTTCCCTCATATATGGAAGGAGTCCTTTGTGATCCCTCTCCATAAAAAAGGTAGCAAATCGGATGCTAGTAATTACCGAGGAATCTCCAAATTTTCTGCTTACCCCTACCTTTTTGAAAACGTTATCACTCCTCATTTGCAGCACTTTTGTAGGTCAATTATATCACCATGTCAGCATGGGTTCATGAAACGCAGAACAACAACTACTAACCTTCCGGAGCTAACCTCCTTCGTAGTACAGGGCTTCAAAAATAATCTTCAAACAGATGTCATCTATACGGATTTTATTAAAAAAAAACTTGATTTATTAGGTTGATCTCCTAAATTGGATTCTAAGTTATCTGAATGGCAGCACGCAAGGGGTCCTCATTAGAAATTCTCTTTCTTGTATTCTCCGAGTCAAATCCGGTTTCCCACAAGGGAACCACCTAGGTCCGCTCCTTTTTACCTTATTTAGTAACGACCTTCCCTTAATAATAAATCATTCGCGTGTACTAATGTACGCTGATGATGTAAAATTATCTCTCCAGTATAAGAACATTTCTCGCCATTTGGACTTACAATCCGATCTAGATAGCTTTCAAACCTAGTGCCGTGATAACGTATTAAATGGCACCAAGTGTAAAGATATGACCTTTTGTCGTGTCAACTCAATACACGCGATATTGATATATATATATATATATATATTATATATATATATATATAATATATAAATAAACATATATATATATATATGTCGCAGATTTACTTTTAATTTCAAATATAACGACCGTTTTCTGCTACTTTGTGTTCGCCTCTTTCGTTTTGCATGTTCTTAGAACACGCATTTTCTACTTCGCAACAGCGTGGCAAATAACTGTTTCTGCCGAATGTAGTCTGGTCGCGGGCGTGAGCGAGAGGGAGAGAGATATATTCCCGCTAAGAACGGGACGAGCAAGGAATAGACAAAATTGCCAGTATGTGTGTTGGTATTAATGTATGTGGAGTGAAGTAAGTCTCCAAAGTGTGTTGGTATTGCGTGTAGACTCGGGTTCTACGCATTATTGCAACATTTGTTCTTCACATTAAGTTTTTGATCGCCGAAGAAGTTAGACATGCCTCGCTCCCGAATTAAACGCGCGGCCAGAAAACGTTACGCTGACGCGGTGGAAAGCGATGCAGGACACGAAAGTGATTGCGATTCGACATCAGAAGTGGGATCGCCTACTCCTACTTCCAATAGTGAAAATAATTTACAGACAATTTTGGAGTCGCAAAATCGCCATTTTTCTGAACTGGTAAAACAAGTGCAAAACTCACAAAGAGACCCAAAAAACTCAAATGCTGTCGTATTGCCAAAGTTTAATCCCGAACGCTCAGGCTCAGACGCTCAATCCTGGTGCTCAACGGTGGATTATATATTTTCCGAAAATCAACTGGACGGCAGCGCTCTTGTGATGACCCTCAGCAAGTCGCTGGAAGGGAGCGCGTCCCATTGGCTATCTCAGACGTGCTTCCCTGGCATAACATGGACTCAGTTCCGAGAATTATTTTTGCAACATTTTGCGGGAACAGAGACATTAGCTGCAGCGGTTATGAATCTGCTACAAGGATGCCCTACGGAAGGAGAGTGCCTGTCATTATACGGAAGCCGAATGGTTACTTCGCTTATGGCCAGGTGGAAGTCGCTGAGTGTGGAACAAATTGCAGTCTCCGTTGCGCTGGCACATGCAGCTGGAATTGACAGGCGTTTGAGGCGTTTAGTTTTTACCACCAATATCGACACTCGGAACGAATTACAACAAGAACTTAAAGCTTATTCGTTTGATGCTAGACCGAGCCAGCATTCCAACAATACATCAGCGCCGCCAGGAAAACGAGCTAAGCTCTATTCTCACATCAAGTGTCATAATTGCGGAAAAACCGGCCACAAAAAGGCGGAGTGTCGCTCAAAACCAGTGGCAGTTTATACCCAGCAACCCGGCCAACAACGCCCTGGTTACATGGGAGGAAGAGATCGGTCTTCTGTGACCTGCTACAAGTGCGGAAAAGATGGACACGTTTCTACTGTGTGTCCTGATCGTCAGGAGCGTTCGTCATCTATCAAAACCCATATCGTAAAAGAAGTCAACATCTGTACTGTCCTTGAGCCCGTTGGAACTGTATCGCAATCTGGTGAGTCGTTCCAATTCTGCTTCGATTCCGGAGCTGAATGCTCACTCATCAAAGAAGCCGCCTCGCAGAGACTATCCGGAACTAGAATAAGCAGCGTAGTCATTTTAAAGGGTATTGGTAGTAATACTGTTTGTAGCACTTTACAGATACTGGCAAATGTTATGATTAGTGAACGTTCATTTGAAATATTGTTTCATGTAGTGTTAAATGATTACATCAAGTATGACGCTCTGATTGGTCGAGATATTCTGAGCCAGGGAATCGGCGTGACAATTACATCAAAGGCCCTTACTATGTTTAACGAAAAATCTATATTACCCATTCAAGTTTCTGAATGCAATCCTGACTTGGCTAATGTTGACACCGACGTGCATGGATCTGATAGAGACCAATTGTTATCAATTTTGCAAGAGTATTCGGGTTCATTTATTAGTGGAATTCCACAAAGCCGTGTGTCTACAGGACAGCTAGAAATTCGCTTGATCGACCAAAATAAGACGGTTCAAAGACGCCCGTATAGGTTGAGTGTAGACGAAAAGGCAAAAGTTCGGCATCTAATTCAACAGCTGTTAGAATCAAACATTATAAGACCTAGTTATTCCCCCTTTGCGAGCCCTATGTTGCTTGTTCGAAAGAAAAATGGTACAGACCGCCTCTGTGTGGATTATAGGGAGCTTAATGCAAATACAGTCTCGGAGAAATATCCATTGCCGCTTATTTCAGATCAGATCGCTAGGCTGAGTGGTGCCAGGTTTTTCAGTTGTATAGACATGGCAAGCGGGTTTCACCAGATACCAATTCACCCGAATTCAATTGAGCGGACGGCGTTCGTTACCCCAGAAGGCCAATTCGAATATTTAACTATGCCATTCGGACTCAAAAATGCCCCTGCAGTGTTCCAAAGAGCCATTAATCGTGCCTTAGGTGATCTTACCCACTCATACGCAATTGTCTACATGGATGACGTAATGATAGTTGCACATACAAAGGAAGAGGCGCTTGATAGGCTACGAGTAGTATTGCAAACACTCACTCAAGCAGGATTTTCTTTTAATATTGAAAAATGCTCGTTTCTTAAGTCTTGTGTAGAGTATTTGGGTTTTGAAGTTAGAGAAGGTGAGATTCGACCAAACCCTAGAAAAATTCAAGCCCTTGTTAATCTGCCACTTCCGCGGTCCATCACTCAGTTGAGACAATTTATCGGACTCGCCTCGTATTTTCGCCAATTTGTACCAAAGTTTTCACAACTGCTCAAACCTCTTTACGCTTTAACTTCAAAGAGCAAACCATTTGTGTGGGAATTGGAGCATGAGCAAATCCGGCAACAAGTAATATCTATTTTAACTAATGAACCTGTTCTCACTATATTTGACCCACAATTTGATATCGAGCTTCACACGGATGCTAGTGCCGATGGCTATGGCGCTATTTTGTTGCACCGAATTGAAAAGAAGCCTCGAGTTATCGAATATTTTAGCAAGATGACGTCATCAGCAGAATCGCGTTACCATTCATACGAACTGGAGACTCTTGCCGTATACAACTCCATAAAACACTTCCGTCATTACTTGCATGGCCGTTATTTTGTTGTGTTCACCGACTGCAATTCGCTTAAGGCCTCTCGTACAAAGATAGAGTTAACTCCCAGGGTTCATAGGTGGTGGTCGTACATGCAATGTTTTGATTTTGATATAGAGTATAGACCTGGACAGCGTATGGCCCATGTTGACTTTCTGTCCCGGAATCCAGTTCCAGAAAGTGTTAGGAATTCAGCAGGTATAGTGGAAAAGCATATCAATCTGACAGAAATATCTGATGGTTGGTTGTTGGCCGAACAGCAAAGAGACGAAGAAACCGCTCTTATTGTGTCTAAATTACGTAATGATGAATTGCCCGGAGATTTGGCTAAAAGCTACGAACTACGGTCTGGGACTCTGTATAGGAAAATCCAAAGAAACGGAAAGTCTCGTTGTTTGCCTATAATCCCAAAGCCATTTAGGTGGTCTGCTGTCAACAATGTCCACGAGTCAATCATGCACCTTGGTTGGGAGAAAACTCTCGAGAAAATGTACGAGTTTTATTGGTTTGATAAAATGTCCAAATACGTTCGCAAATTTGTGGACAATTGCATTACTTGCAGGTTGTCAAAGCCCCCGTCTGGCAAAATACAAGCCGAACTGCATCCCATTCCTAAGATTGACATCCCATGGCATACAGTTCATGTCGATATTACCGGGAAACTTAGCGGCAAAAATGATCAGAAGGAATATATAATTGTGCTAATAGACGCATTTACCAAATTCGTCTTCTTATCCCATACCATAAAGCTAGATACTATAAGTTGCATTAAGGCAGTAAGGTCGATATTAAACGTTATTTGGTGTCCCTTCTCGATTGATCGCTGATCAAGGACGTAGTTTTGCTAGTTCAGGGTTTCGTGATTTCTGCTCTGCTCAGAAAATAGAGTTGCACTTAATCGCCACAGGTGCTAGTCGTGCCAATGGCCAAGTAGAACGAGTTATGAGTACTCTCAAATCCATGCTAACTGCGGTTGAAACTGGCCAGGGATCTTGGCAGGATTCTTTATGTGAAATTCAACTGGCTCTTAATAGCACGCCCAATAGAGTGACCAAAGTTAGCCCGTTAGAAATACTTATTGGCAAAGAAGCAAGGCCGTTTGGTCTAACACCTATCATAAATAATGAAAATACTGTCGATGTGGAAAAAGTTAGAGAAATAGCAAAACGTAACATGGAAAAAATGCCAAAATTGATAAAGAAAGATTTGACAAGAATAAAGCTACTGTTGTGAGACACAAGGTTGGTGACCATGTCCTACTCAAAAATGAAGAGCGGCACCAGACCAAACTAGATCCTAAGTTTAGAGGCCCATTTTTGGTGTCCGAGGTACTACCAGGAGATAGGTATAAGCTCAAAGCATTAAACAATAATAGAACTTATAAATATTCTCACGAATTTTTGCGAAGTATGCCTGAGAAGGGGATTACCACAGAATTAGAAGATGAAGGCGCAGAAAAAGACGCTGTGAATCAAGCCAGTGAGGGCTGTGATGAGGATCAAGCCAGTGAGGGCTGGGACCTTGAAATTGATTAAGATTTTGTAAACCTTCGGATCGATTCGGGAGACGACTTTCTCTTCAGATGGGTGCCCGAGTTAATGTGGTTCGCCATTTGATTGCAGATTAATTCGAATCCCGGAAACGATTGTTGGTGCTGGTTATTTGGCTGGCTTATAGACTGCGTCAACCGTGTGCCATGTATGTTGGCCGGTTTGTCGAGTTGTAAGCTGTGCTCTAGGCTAATAAGAGTATAGACTGGCCGGTTTGATGAACCGTGCGCTAGTGGAAGAAAGTAATGTAATGAACTAAGAATGTAAACGCTCTCAGAGAAGCACTATGAATATGGTATGTTCTGAATAAAAGTTGGTGGTAATCCGGATCTCATGGCTTAAAATTAAATGATAAAACTAAGAAATGAAACTTGGAAGAAATGTGTTAAGTTGCTTAAAGAATAAACAGAAAATAATAATGATGTAAATGAAATGAGAAAGGAAAATGCGTTATGAATTATTAACCCACGAGGACGTGTGTGAGGTCAGGAAGGCCGTGTCGCAGATTTACTTTTAATTTCAAATATAACGACCGTTTTCTGCTACTTTGTGTTCGCCTCTTTCGTTTTGCATGTTCTTAGAACACGCATTTTCTACTTCGCAACAGCGTGGCAAATAACTGTTTCTGCCGAATGTAGTCTGGTCGCGGGCGTGAGCGAGAGGGAGAGAGATATATTCCCGCTAAGAACGGGACGAGCAAGGAATAGACAAAATTGCCAGTATGTGTGTTGGTATTAATGTATGTGGAGTGAAGTAAGTCTCCAAAGTGTGTTGGTATTGCGTGTAGACTCGGGTTCTACGCATTATTGCAACATTTGTTCTTCACATTAAGTTTTTGATCGCCGAAGAAGTTAGACATGCCTCGCTCCCGAATTAAACGCGCGGCCAGAAAACGTTACGCTGACGCGGTGGAAAGCGATGCAGGACACGAAAGTGATTGCGATTCGACATATATATATATATATATATATATTTACGAATTCAGTCCGAGAGTTTAATAAAAAAAATAACACGGTTGGTTTGTGATATTTTATTAAACGTTTTATTTATTCCAATAGAGGAAGAACTAGAGCCTTTGGATTATAACTTAGTTGGACAATGGATTTCGAAGTTGAAATGGGCTTTAGCAAAGCTATCGCAATTGATAACGTACTTAGAACTGAACTGCCTTATGGGGACATGTTTGCATTTACATAGGCAGATTGGGATAGCTTAAGAGTGAAGTTTAAGAGAATTAAGTTATAATTGTTTATTAAGAGAGAAGCTCTCGAAAAATATGAGAGAGAAGCTCCCGAAAAATAGGAGTAATTGGAGAATCCTGAGAACATTGCGTGGGCGGAAGTTTTTGTTATTTCAGTTGGCTCAAATGTTTACGATTTGTTATTTCAGTTGGCCTCGCCAAGTAATCGAATGTTTAAGGGACGTCGTTGGCTCGCCACAGAGTCTAGACTTTAGAATATGATGCTGTGCGTAAATGACAGCTAAGCTTAATCGAAGGGCTCTCGATCTTTGATTACATTTTGTTCTTAGACATTAATGTGTACGTGTGAGTTGTTCCAATAGTGTGTGTGGTTTTGTACTTAGACATTAATGTGAGTGTGTGAGTTGGGGAGTTGTAGGTGTAGAATGGATATGTTACGATATATATGTATATATCTAGATAGAAGACCTTTACAAAGTGTATTATTGTTTGTTTGTGTATATTACGTTATCGTTCGTTTACAAATGGGGAGGATTGCCAGCAGACTAATCGGTCTATAAGAGGCAAGATTGGCTTCAGACTTTCCAGGTTTGAGTATGAGTATCACTTTTGCACGTTTCCAAGACTTCGGGAAATACCATAGTCGGAAACAACTGTTGAAGATGTCAGCCAACAACTGGGAACAGCGAAGCATTTTCAGGGACGAGGCATAGAAGCGATCCAGGCCTGGTGACGATAGGAAGATGCTACGGGCCAGGATATACATATATTCAGCCAGTCGAGTCCTCCACAAAAATATTTATTTGTGAGACAGGCGGGATTAAAGGGGCCTGCTGGGTTTTAATATGAAGAATGTGTAAAATGTAGGGAATTAGAGTCGCCCCTGGGGCGTTGCGAAGATGATGTCCCACCCAGAAATCGGGTGGGCCCCGATACGCGGGGCCATCTCAGAACGGGGCTAGAGGGGGAAGGATGACTCGCGGAAAGTATTGAAATTGTTTTATTTTTCGGTGCCACATATTCAAATTACTTTATTAATGCATTAACTCCCTAAATCCCAGTTTTATTAATTTTCCTGTTAATTTTCCCTACACACACACACGCTTTCCCCGCAAGGGAGGGTTGGCTCACCCAAATTTACTCCTCCGGGATGATGGCCAGCCATCATCAATAGTCTTTCGATCCTCCAGTAATTTTCCTGTCCACTTGGCCACTTGTATTTAAATATTTTATTATTCAGCGGGGGCGTCCATTCAGCTTGGTGGTCCGATTCCAACTCCTCGATCGGTGCGTCCAGCCACCCTTCTCTGCCGCCGACCGCATTGCCCGCACAAGCGTTGTCGCTTTCGGCCGACCGGAGGAGGAAAACCACGTGGCGGCGTCGGTCTACGGCCGGTTGTTTTTAAGTTGGCTCGGCTGGTTACGCCGGCCTCTGCCGGTATTGGTCGGTGGGCTCTGCCGGTAATGTCGTGCGTTGCTTTGTGTTGGGCTCTGCTGATATAGGTGCGTTGCTTTGTGTGTGGCTCTGCTGCTGTGGACTCTGCCAATATTGGTGTCCTTTCCGTGTTGCTGGACTTGGTCGAGTATGTTGCGGGGCTTGATGGCTTGGCCGCCGGTGTGGCTGGGCCCTATGTTGCGGGGCTTGGCCGCCGGAAGAATTTTCACGTTTCAACTTTTCATTTATCCAATTAAAGATGAATGATGAGCCAATTCTTAAGCTAGAGATCGCACATATCAACATCCTGATGATACTTATAAAAATACTTAAAAATAAATCGATAACAATAGTGATAAAATGAAATAGACTTATTCCACTGGACGAATCCGGAAAAGAGTAATAATGGACTTAAACATTCCGCCCCCTTGCAATATAATTGAAATAGTGTAGAGACGGAAGGGGGCGAATGGGCGATCAGCCACTGCAGGAGCAGAAAGAACCCACCCGAAGGCGGTGTTCTGCGCCGACGGGGCATCTGAGGTCCCGGGTATGGTTCCGGGCAGTAGGACTCGACTGTAGACTTCATCGCCGAACACCAGGGAAATGGAGCTTGACTTGAAAAAGCTCTCATTTGCCAGTGTCACGTTAGCGAAGGATTCCTTAAGCCTGGCAATTCCCTGGACGGAGTACGAAATTGAAGCTGGGTTTCCGTCTTGAGGATCTCCTCGATCTTGATGGCTTCCGTCACCGGAGAGCGTATAACCGCCGAGCACGCCCACTCCTGGCCAGCGCGTGCTACCGTTAGGCCGAACGCCGTGCCATGGAGGCGTTGATGCGGCTGAGAGGTGACCATGGGTCCAGCATGGCTAACGTGTTGAAGGTCTTGGTTCCGCTGTCAACTAAGACGGTCGCCGTCGGCAGGATGCTGACGCTTCTCATTTGAATGAGAGAGAGGGTGATTCCAGGAGCGGCAGGAGTCGCGGCCCTTGGCTGTCTGGCCGTTGACCGTTGCCGTGGGGCTCTCTCAACTCTAGTAGCTTTCGGTCGGCGCGATCCATCGACGGCATTAACGTGGAGGAGCGTGTGGTGGTCACCCTGGCACACACGATAAGTATCCGTTAAGCGGCAAGATCTTCCGAAATGCTGATCTGCCAGACAATTTACACAATAGCGGTTGGCAAGTACCGCGTGGAGTCGCTTAAGTTGAGAAAGCGATTGCACTTCCGCAGTGCATGCACTCCTCGGCAGATGCGGAACCGGAAGACTCTCTCGCGACTTCAGGATGGGAGTTGTTGCTGCTGCGTGGTCGTGGAGTCATCTTTGTGAACTGCTTGTAGGCGATATAGAACATTTTGAAAATTATTTTCCGGAACAAACACGTAGATGGAAGAGAGAACCGGAATCACAGCTGGAAGAAGTACGAGTTTCGCTACTGGTCTCCTGACTGTTCCTCTGGAAGGGAGAAAGTAGTCTGAAGTTCAGGTAGGCTTTTATTTTACAGGTTAAGAGTTCTTCAAAGGTGTATTTGTAGGAGGAAATATCTCCGTGGTAAGATCAGAAGCAGCTTCTAGATGGATTGCTCTAGTGATGAAACACACAAATACATACACATACCCTTTCATGATCAAACACGCTCTGTCAGTATAATTTTTGATCTCAAAGGGCCCGGCAAAGTGTGTGTAAACTGACGTAAGAACATGGAGCGCTCTTTGGAGAGAACTCCCATGAGTTGCGATTGGAGTCTTTTCATGTGGATTGTGCAAACCCGAAAGGAATTCGTTATGGCTTTCAACAAGTTTTTAGCTTCCGTACCCACTTGGATCGGATGAGCCGTGTCATGAGCTGGCTCCCGCCATACAATAAAATCTTGTGAGTAAATTGACCCATGTGCCGTGTGAAGTTACTGGAATATGGAAGAATGATCGGATGCTTCTCATCGTAGCTTAAGGACTCTGATGCCTTCACATGTCTACATGCTCTCATAATTCCCTTTGGATCTAGAAATGGATTAAGGTTGGCCAACGTAGTAGACCTTTGAATCGCCTTCCTATATATATCGGGCTTTTTGCATCGACTTATGAAGCGCTAGATAATCGCAGCTACTCGGACTGCTCTATTGAAGCTGGAAAAACTCATGGAGAAATCAGACGGATTCGGAACGGCCAGGAAACAATTTTGGACTGGAAGCTTTTCCAGTTTCCGATATACCAAAAGAGCTGAGAGGCCAAAGCTCTCGTGCGCTGCTCAGCCATTGGGGCCCTTGCCACTACATGACCAAAACCTTATTCATATCTCCTCGAGTATGAATCACCTGTTTGGAGTCCACAATACGAAGTTTACTCGGACCGCATTGAATCGGTTCAAAAGAACCTCTTATTTTTTGCCTTAATTGGGAAGCAAACCTTAGATTACCTCCTTATTCCAGTAGACTAATGTTAATTAACTTACCCTTCATAGCTAACCGTAGAACAATGCTTGGAACAGTCTTTTTTTTCAACCTTATTTGTGGAGAAGTTGATAGTCCCGACTTGGTTAGTCGGATAAACTTCACTGTTTCAAGCTGATTCACTAGAAGTTACGCTCCCCTAATTTTAAATCAATCAATCTAACTATAAGTTGCATGATCCCTCCAGAGTATTATGTTCTGACTATAATAGATTCTATCCTATTATCTCTAATTCTGACTCTCTGCCGTTCTTAAAGCGAGCAATACTAACGTTTTTAACAAATTCTTAGATCTTACTAGAATATATATATCCTCGTCCTTTACTGTTTTCTATATCTGAATATGGTATAAATATGACTCCTAGGTGGGAACACTTGGCATAGAAGACCGATGTCCGGAGTAGACCAGAAATAGATCTAAGCCGGTATAAAAAGACCTCAGCCCACCGATGGAATACTTTAATTCTCGAGATTCCAATACCAGGATACCAGGACTTAGAGTAGAAGAATCAAAGACCGGGAAAGGAATTCTCCTGAAGGAAGAACTAGAATCATTCCGGCTGCGCCAATAGATATAAAAAAGTCTCAAGATGGGCGGCAAGGAGTCCAAGGCATTCGACAACACCGTCAATGTGTTCAACACTGTGGATGTCATGGACCACAAACATGAGATGCCACCTGGAGTAGTGCTGTTAGTTACCGACATTCCTCACTTGGACGCATTTTATACCTACTGCCAGGTTTATGTTGCAGTTTTATCCCGCTCCTGCTCGGTCGCCAGTGCCCCGTTTTTTGGTGTACCACGTTAGCGCCTGGTTTGGATGTTGGTGCGCTCCTTTGACACCTATTATTACTAGCCCCAACTTGATGGTGCTATTTTCGCAGGGATTCCATGCGTTGCTGCCAAGGATACTCGTCAGCAGCACAGGAAAGTATGCTACGTCCAGCGACGAGATCCTTTGGCTAGTTACATAGCAACTAGCTTCTGACGGAAAGAGAAACACCGGAAGAGAAAGCTTCGAAAAAATTTCTCACCCTGACCTGCCCCATGGGCCTTGAGATCGGGGCCGGCTTGCAGTCCATGGACCTCTTGAGAACAGTCTTCCGCGGGTAAGTGCTGGGGGCCGCGAACCAGAAGGTCTGATCCGAGATCATGCGCTCCCCTAGGGTAGGAGGGTCCACTATGTCCTCCATTAAGCCTTCCCTGTCGCGGTCGAATCGCTGGCAATTAAAAATGATGTGCTCAACCGTCTCGTCGATGCCGCATTCTGGGCAGTGGCTGTCGTCGTCATGGCCAAACCTAGCCAGATAGCTCCTGAAGCATCCATGCCCGCTTAGCATTTGGGTGAGCCAAAAATGTACTTCGCCATGCCGTCTTCGCGTCCATGTGACCACATCCGGCATGATCCTAAAGGTCCATCGTCCCTTCGTCGACTGCTGCCACCGTCTTTGTCACCTTTCCAAGCTGTTGGTTCTGGCGTTGGCTTTTATGGCTCTCTTCTGGGCCGAGCTGCACTGTCCTACAATCTTCTTCACCTCGTGGTATATCTCCTTCGCCTCCAAGGCCAGCAAGTCTATAGGGAGAGTTCCCGCTATAACTTGGGCTGCGTCGTCGGAGATTATCCGTAAGCCGGAGCACACCCTTAGGACCTCTTCTCCGAAGCTTTCGCCCATATTGGGGCTGCGTACAGCGCTGTTGCCCTGCAGACGGACTGTAGGAGTAGTCTGCGTTCCTGCCTTGGGCCCCTGCCGTTGAGCATTATTCGCGCTAGAGCCCTAGCGACGCTCGACGCCTTCCTGTTCGCATCCGCTAGATGCTCCTTGAACGTTAGCCTAGTGTCTAACAAGACCCCTAGGTATCGAATCGCTCGCGCCGATGTGACCGTGGTGTCTCTGACTCGGATGGTGGCTGTCTCTACCTGCTTTCGGCTAGATATAATCACATCCTCCGTTTTGTGGTGTTCAATGTCCAGGCCGACCGCTAAGAGCCACTTCACTATGATGCCGATTGCATCGTCAGCGAAGCCAATCACCTTGGTTCTCCCTGGTAGTGACAGCCGTAGCACACCATCGTACATTGCGTTCCATAGCAGCGGCCCGAGTACCGAATCTTGGGGGACCCCGCAGGTTACCATGTACTCAAGTGTGCCTCCGTCTGTGTCGTACAGTAGCACTCTGTCGCTGAAGTAGGACTTGACTATGTCCACCAGAGCGTCCGGTAACCCTAGGAGCTGTAAGGCTCTTATGGTGACGCACCATCTCGCTGAGTTGAACGCATTTCTAATATCCAGTGTTACTACCAAGCAGTACTCCTTGCAGCCTCCGTGCCATCTTGTGTCTTCAATTGCCTTCGAGGCGATCTCCTTGACAGTTGCTATAGCATCCACGGTCGATCTCGCCTTCCTAAAGCCAAACTGCATTTCCGAGAGGTCCCCTGCAGCGGAGATGGCTTCGTGCAGTCTGAGGCTGATACAGCGCTCGAAAGCCTTGCCCATGTGGTCAATGAGGCAAATCGGTCTGTATGAGGATGGGCTCTCGGGAGGCTTGTTAGGCTTGGGGAGCAGAACCAGCTTCTGTCTCTTCCAGCGCTCTGGGAAGAAGCCTTCCGCACTGGTTGAAGACGGTAGCGAATGCTTCCGGGTGCTCGTTCATTCCTAGCTTTACGGCGATGTCTGGGATTCCTTCCGGACCTGGTGCCTTTCCCGACGGCATGTTCTTTTCGGCCTTGCGAATTTCATTCGGTCGGAACGCTATCTGCGACAAGTCTCCTGGAGCCGCGTGCGCAGGCTACGGATCCGAGGGCACTATTGGAAACACGTTCCACGATCGCTGTCATCGTGACCGCGTCGCCTGTTTTCAGTGGTTTCGCCTGGCTTAACTTTTTTACTACTACTTTATAAGCTGATCCCCAAGGGTACTGCTCGGCTGAATCGCATAGCTCCAGGAAGCATCTCCTCTTCGACTGCTTAATGAGTCTCTTTAAGGCCCTTCGATTGCCAACGTATTCTTGCCTCAGAATCTCGGTATTGGGGTGGCCGTGCTCGCTTTGCTGCCGCCGTCTTGCCCGATGGCAAGTTCTGCAAGCCTCCGCGATTTCGTCGGTCCACCAATAGACTGGTGGCGGTGGTGGCTTCTCGATACCCTTATGTTAGCTCAACTTGCCTTCTCAACTGCTCTAGTCAGGCTAATTGCGCTTGCCGCTGCGTTCTCACCTATGTCGGGGCTCCCAAATTCCCTCAGGAACGCGTCCCGCTGGAGCTTCTTTAGAGAGAAGTGCCTCTTCCCTGGTGGGGCTGTGGAAGATCCTGCTCCAGCTTGACTGAAGGTGTGCTCCGTCCTTGGAACCCTGAAGGGTTCTCCCTCTTGCGTTCGTGTGGACTGAGCCCCACTCCTCTGCCCAGGCGTGCAGCTAGCAATCTTGTGCCCGATTTGACCGCACTTAAGACAGCAGTCGCTGCGATTCGCAGGGATCTTGCAACTCGCCGCAATGTGGCCGAGCTCAAGGCACTTAAAGCACCTAGGTCAAATGTCCATCCAACCTTAAGCTTTCCCTTGGCAAGAACCTCTTGTGCCTCGCTGCACGGCAGGCCTACTATTGCCGTTTGGGTATCCCTGAAGAAAGGTCGGAGGCTCTCGATAAAGCTAACTGGTTTACCAACGCCTTTGACAGGTCCTCTTTAGCGACTAGTAGGTCCAAGTCGCAGATCTAGAGGAATTGCAACAAACACAAAGAGGACACACCGTGGACTAACGGGACTTGTGTTGGACCTTGTATCCGAGCGAGCCGTGCGCAAAAGTGAAATAGCGGGATCCCCGCGGCCTATAAGAAGGCTCGGGGCAGTCAGTCAATTAAACACGCGTAGGTCATAAGAGCAATCGCAGAGCGCGGGCGCGAGTCGCGCAGCCAGGACATGGGCGTGCGGGCAGACGGGGCAGACTCAGAAGGTGCGGACACAGTCAATCAAGAAAGTGCGCGGAGAATAACACAGTCGTTCAGGAAAAGGACAGAATCAAGAAAAGTGCGTGGAGAACTATACAGTCAAGCGGTCAGTGAAAGTACGCGGAGGTCGACAACGGAATAGTTAACAGTTGAAGTACGCAGAACGAGACCCGGAACAGGTGTACGACTAGTGAGCGTCGGTGGAGTCATTGGCCGCAAAGGTGGTTTGGGGAGGAGCGCTAGCTTTTCTCACAGACGATACACCCTGCCCCATAACATTCGAAGCCCCGTACCAGCAAAGGCACGGTGGAGTCATTGGTCGCAAAGGTGGTTCGAGGAGGAGCGTTAGCTTATCTCATGGACGATACACCCTGTCCCCATAACGTACTAAGCCCCAGTCAAGCCAGCACGAATATGACGTCGAGAGCGACGCGGGACCAGTGAGGAAGGACGACGAAGGAGTGACGACGCACACCCGAAGGCGAGGAACGCAGGATTCCCTTTGTCAAGCGTCACTAAATAAAGGCTATTGTAATCAGAAACTCTGTCTTCTCTTTGGTCGGGCAATCACACATATCATACATTTGGTGGGAGGAACAAATAAACTCTCTGAGCTCCCCCAAGAAATCAGTTCGTTACATAGGTCCGTCTGGTTTGGCAGTCACTTCCAAAGTGAGGGTTTACCGCTGCGATCGGGCCACTAATTGGTGTCGACGATAGTTTATCGATAGCGGTGCGTGTCTCTGTCACAGGCTGAATGTGGTGAAAACGGCAACGTCGGTGATGGAAGATGGCGGCGGAGGGCGCCTATCTCAAGCTGAGAGCTGTAAAAGCTGAAATGTTGAATACGGACGGTGGCGGCGCGGGGTACCTTCCTTGGCGGGAGGAATTTTACGACCCGATAGGGTCCGTCGTATTTTGCGGCGAATCCTTCGGCCGCGTTTGAAAGGACCTGTTGGCGCATGAAAACTGAAGAGCCCAGTGCTGGTGGGCGGGGTTGAACCCGGTTGTATCCGATAGCAACTGTACCTACCCATTTACTGAAAGAGTCGAACGCGCACATAGTAGTAACACACAACCCGCATTTAAATTCAAACACAATGGGTGCGCGCGCTAAGATCATGAGCGAAGGGTCACACTGGCCCGAAATAGATCGACCACACTACTACAGCATAAAATCAGTTGGGATATGCGGGCACACTATCCTCCCAGCCCTCTGGAAGGCATTCAGTTCGGCCGGCGATCCGCGACAAGACCTCCGGGAGGAGCTACCAGGAACGGAGCAGGATCAACGCTAAGGAGTCAACAGAGCAGTGGAGGAACTAGCGGCTACCTGACCCGACGACTATTCAGTCGGCCCGGCCGAGTGCAAGCCGAAAGGCATCACGGCCGGGGTCGGTGAACGCGGTGCATTCACGGCTGGCGGTGGCCACTAGTATCTGCCAACATCCATTCGTCAGATCTAGCGTCGAGATGAAACGGGCATGTCGTAGCCGCTCCAGGATGTGGTGTATTCTGGGTAGCGGATACGCATCGGGGACTGAATTTTCGTTGAGCTGCCTGTAGTCGAGGTACATCCTGATGTCAGCGTTCTTCTTAGCAACGATGACGATCGGAGCACTATGCGGACTCTTGGACGTCGCGGAATAGCTTGTCAATCTGGCCATCGATACCGCCTCTCATGGCGGGATTCCTCGCATGATACCTTTTCTTGAGGGGGCTATCATTCCTCATGCTGATGGAATGCTCGGCGATGTGACACGCAAGCCAGGTTGTAGAATCGAGATAATTCCACGGCTCTGATATACTGATTCATGTTTCCACGCCCACTCTAACGCCCACAAACCGCCCAATCCTACCCCAAATCCTACACCAAACTCCAGGATACCAGCACAATTTAAGTAATGTGAGATTGGGGTAGCGGCCGAAGCGTCCCGCCAAAACATTCATACCAACGTACATTTATATAAATATATCTAAATAGACGACCTTTACTCAGTGTATATTTTTTTTTGTGTATTTTACGTTACGATTGGTTTACAAATTATTGGTTTACGAATGTATATGTACACTGACGAGCAAAACTGTAACAATAGTTGCATATTCTGACTTCAACGGTCAGTATCTTCTCTCCTATTTTATGTACGACAATAATCTTAGTTTTTTTCAGGTTATATGGTCAGATGAAATCAAAATTAATCGTTTCGAGTCAGATGGACGCTCTTGGTATTGGACTAGAGATCCCACAGTCCAGTCAACAAGTAACGTGAAGTAAACCGTGGAGCACGGTGGCGGATCAATAATGGTTTGGGGCTGTATATACAAAAACGAAGTTGGTCCCTTGGTCTTAATTGAAGTAATAATGGGGAAGGAACAGTATTAAAACATTTTGCAACAAAAAATCTTCCAAAAGTAATTCAAAATATGGGTATTTTTGTTGAAACATGCATATTTCAGCAAGACAATGATCCCGAACACACTTCGATTTTGGTAAAAAATTGGATGGAAGTCGCTGAAGTGGCCACCGCAATCTACTGATATTAATCCCAAAAAAAAATTTTTGGACCCATGTAAAATCCCCACTGGCAAAATATGCAGTCCCTCCAAGAGGAACGCTGGAGCTGTGGGGAAGAACAAAGGACGTCTGGGACGCTATTCCTCCTGAAATGGTGCTACGATATACCCAAAATATGCCAAATCGCATAACGAAGCTAAAAAAATCAAATAGGGACTCATCAAATGTGGACTCATTATTGAAATAATCGCAAATAAAATTTTCGTTAAATATTTAACCCCAGTGCATAACTGTAACAATTGACTTTTTTTACATTTTGCTTCGTCATATTTATCCAAAGGATCAAATCGCTTCATATTTTCACAAGCGATAGTCAAAGCGATAGTAGCAACAAAACAAGACTAATATTATTATCGTACATAAAATAGGAGAGAAGAAACTGACCGTTGATGTCAGAATATGCAGCTCTTGTTACAGTTTTGCTCGTCAGTGTATGTATAATTCCATCAGTATATCGCTCCCGATTAAAGTGGGGTAAGTTTGACGGAACACTGTTCCCGTGTTTTTCTTTAATTTCATATATGCATATATTCACGTGCCAATTTTATTTTCAAACGATTACTAAATATAATTAAATAATCGCAATACTCATATGTAAAAAAAATATAATTTTATTTTACTGAATAATTACAATATTTTTATTTGAGAAGAACACCGACCGATTATAATTAGGCCTCAAACTGAACTCTGATAATTACGCTGATTTGATTGACGTTCAAGCCTCGGTTTCGAGCTTTTCTAATATGGACTTAAGACTTTAGGGTTCTGATCAAATGAAGAGAGAAAGCTTTGGAGTTGCTGACATTAATTGTCTTTGCATTTCTCTTGGATTCAAGTGCATTCGCTCTTGGATACAAGTGCTCTTAGATTCTTACATTTTTGTTTATTGAAATCTAATACTTCTGTTTTTCGGGATTGCGGGAACGCGACGATGATGCGAGGGCTTAAGCAAAGAATGTTTAAATTGGACAACGGATGTCTACCAGTGGATAACTTACCAGGTATCTGGTATCTGTTGGGTACATCCAGAGTAGTGTAGGGTGTGTTTGGGTGTACATGTTGTATGTGTGTATGCGTGTAGGCATGTGCCTACATGTGCCTAGTCTTAGGGACTTATGGATATGTCACTCCCCCAATCAATGATTTTGGCCTGTCCTCGTTAAATTTGGACATATCATAACATTGTTTTCTGGTTGAATATTTTCCTTGACATTAGTTTCAAGGTGCGGATGTTCTTCTTTTTGTTTACAATATTTGACAATAATTTTCTTAGGTATATTTTTAAACTTATATGCTAAATACAGAGTCAAACTAATTATCATGATGACAAAAGTTGTAATGCATATAATTTGGAAAAAGCTGTAGTGTTTTACATGGAATTTTATCATTTCTCTTGTTTCTAAGTGATTTATTTGTTCTAAACGTGTAACATTGTTGGTGATATATATCGTTTGTGTAAAATCTGCTACATTATTAGAAATTAGGAATTCATCTATTTGCGTGGTAAAATTTTTAATTTTAATGATGTTGTTTCCTGATATTAATATTTTGTTGTTTGTACAATCTTGGTTGACAACTGTTTCAGTAATATTCCATGTTATAAGTATATTTGGTTCCATATAATTTATTTGACAATTTTTATGGGTTTTAATGTATTTGCACTGAGTTTCCTCTTGTTTAATAAGTCCAACAATACATTTGTAGAATATTAATTTATCTGTATCTTTATGAAATACTTGGTTATTGAATACATAAAACTTATCGAATATTTGCTCGGTTAGAATATAGTTATGTTCATCTGGGTACGGAACTATTTGAAATATCGAAACTTTAGTGACCTCGCTAGGAACGTGGGATATAATCAAAATTTCGTTCGTATCTGTCTTGAGCCAAGTTTATGTTTTTATCTTAAGCATTTTCTCCGAATTTAAGTGTTTCAAATAATCGTGTTTTAGTAATTTTGGGTTAAAGATTCCTAAACTGGTTAACTCGATGTCTTCTATGTATTCTGTAAACTGCTGTAGGTTGAATATCAGTATCGCAATTTGTTTGGTTCTGTTCTTTTTCCACCTTGAGCCTATTAATTATGTCTATACCACTGTTGATTATGTCGATAACCATGTTTAGATCATGGGTTTTAACGGAATCTTCTGACATGTTATTAATTTTTTCCTCTAACTCCTCCCTGTCGTATTCATCTAATGTACCAAATAAGTATTTATATGCCTTCCCTACTACGTTCAAGAGACCTCTTTTGCTGCTGTTAATAATTCTTAATCCATTTATTTCCCGTTTTAGTTTATCGACTAAATATTGTATCTGAGGTACATTGGAATAGTCATTTGCTTCAGTTACTAGATTTTCGAACATAAGCATTGTCTTTGTTATGTTTATACTCAAATAGTGGTATTCGTAGCTGGTTGGAATTTCCATCGTGCCGGTTTGGAATATAAGGTATCCATTTTTCGCACTTATTGGGTTTACTTCGATGTTGCTGCATTTGACCATAGGGATAAGTGGTAACATGCGACTAAGCATTATTTGAAATATATTGCGTACTTTGCGCTTCTCTGGCTGGCCTTAAATGATCGTATTTGCTCTTATTAATCTTATATTTGTTTCTTGAATTTTGATTTATAATGAACGATTTTCCTGCCGCGGTTTGTTTCCTCGAAATGTGTACTGTCCACTTGTTCAATCCTTCCTGTCTTTTTAAATGGATTGGTGATTTTACTCTTTACGAGTGGAGTCTGTCTATATTTTATATCAACTTCAAAATCATGACTATTCTTATTAAGATATTCGATCTTATCGATTTTGTTTTGTTGTACATTAAAGTTTGGGCTGCCTGCATATAGAAAAATGTCTGCCGGAGATCGTTTTGTACTATTATGTTTAGTTGTATGATTATAGACGTATAAGATTGATTCGAATCGTGTAAACCTATCTTCAATATTTTATCAGATACACCATTTTTGCTGGTTGTTACAGAAATTTGTACGCCTTCGGATGATAACCAGTTTTGCACTGCTATGCACATAAAAGCTGAATCTTTGTCCGCTTTAATTTCCTGTGGCTTTCCCATATCATTGAATATTTTAGTAATGGCTCTTTTCGCTTCTAGCCAATCTCTACTTTTTACTTCAACTAGTGAGGCAAATTTTTAATAAATATCAATACAAGATAGGACGATCTGGTTACCCTGAGATAAAAATCTATCACGGATTTTTCCCTTGTGTTAAATATTTCTGGTGTGGTTTCAAATGTCAACTTTGTGTCTCTATGTTCTGTTTATGCCAGATTACAGATTTCACATTCATTGATAATATTTTGAATTAGCTTTTGACTATCTGGGTAATAGTATTTTTCTTTAAACCAATTGTCCAAGTTACGGGGTTTGGACTGTCACCCGCTCTCCGCTCTCGCTCTTCACCACAGAGTCTCCAAGGAGTCTCCGCTGCGCTTGGGAGAGCCTAGCTAATTAGAATTAGCTTCAGTGTAAAACCTATTTTTGCCGAATAAACATACGCCCGCTCGCGCCCGCGCATTTACGAAAAGTCAAGTGTTCGCTTTCTTTCGAGAGTTCATATTTCAGCCGATTTGGAAAATCCCAGGACAGCAACCCCCATTACAACCCAACATTTTGGTCCTTCGACCCGGATCACCTGGATTTTCAAGTTTGTCCACCAGCGAACAAATTCTTAGAGAAGTACGAAATTTCCATTCCTTTTAATTGCCGGTTTGCAGCAAAAGGTTCAAAAATTCAATTTCGTTCAAATTGCTGTAAGATTAATTGTCAAATCTAACGGATTTCTCCGACAAAAGGCAATTAAAGAAAAAGTACTTATTCATTCCTACGGGCTCCGCCATATTACCCACCGTTCTCTTTCGACCACATTCGTGAAAGTCAAAGTCCAAACATTCCAAATGAGCTTTTTCAGCGATGTCTTAATTTTCTCCAAAGTTATTTGGTTTTAGAGCAGATACGCATTCCACGCTGGCTCTCGTTTCATCCAGATTTCAAGGTCGAGTTTATCGATTTATCGCAAAAGGCTTATGGGGCGGTAATATATGTCCGCGTAGAAGTGGGCAGCACCATTATGGTGCAACTCCTAACCGCGAAAACCCGGGTAGCACCAGTCAAAACGGTTTCGCTCCCACGACTGGAGCGTTATTGCTTTCCGAAATGGCTGCAGCCATCATTCCACAGATGCCTACGATCAATTCCAAACTTTACTGCTGGACGGACTCCACAATAGTGCTTGCATGGTTAAGCAAGCCAGCGTGACAGAGGACCACATTTGTAGCCATTTGTAGGGTGACGAAGATCGCACAGGCCACAAAAACAGAGAATTGGTCTCATGTTCAATCTGAGCATAATCCAGTAGACCTGGCAAGTAGAGGAGTTTCCCTCCAAGATCTAGCCGATAGTTAGTTATGGTGGCACGGACAGACTTGGCTGCAAAATCCACGCAACCAATGGCCAACTCAGGTCGAAAACGCTCCGGTGACCGGTGGAGAAGCGTGCTCTGAAAGTCCATCTCGCAAAAGCTCCTTCTGAAGAGTTGTTGGCACGTTTTTCCAAGCTTGAGAAAGCTCTACGGGTCCTTGCTTATGTTCATCGCTTCATACAGCGGTGCAGGAAGCAGACATCTCCATCTGATGTGCATTTGCTGGCCACTGAAATCGCCGCCGCCGAGCGGTTCCTAATTTCGAACACTCAGCGCAAAGAATTCCCTGTGAAATATCACTGCCTAAGTGAAAAGCGTCCAGTGCCAAGTTCAAGTTCCATCCTAAGCATGAACCCGTTTCTAGATCCGCAAGGACTGATCAGGGCGTGCGGCCGTGTAGCGGCTTGCGAAAGCCTTCAATACAGTGAACGGCATCCAGTGATTCTTCCGTTTCACTGCCTGCTTCCTCGCCTTCTTGGGAATTTCACTCATCGCATAACTCTCCATGGTGGTAACCAGTTAATGGTGCGCCTCATTCGGTCGAAATACTGGATTTCGAGAATTAAGAACCTGATGAAAGCAGTAGTAAATTCGTGTAAAGTATGTGTGATCCACAAAAAGCGGTTGCAAAGCCAACTGATGGGTGTCCTGTCCAAAGAAAGAGCATCGTTCTCCCGACCATTCACGTATTCTGTCATGGGTTACGCCGGTCCGTTCGATATAAAAAACTGTACGGGAAGAGCATGTCTTTTTACAAAGGGGTATGTGTTAGTTTTTGTTTGTTTCTCCACCAAGGCCATCCATTTAGAGCCTACATCTGACTTAACGACCGAAAAGTTTCTTGCCGCTTTCGCTCGTTTTGTATCCAGAAGAGGGTGTCCACGTCAAGTCCAGTCAGACAATGGCAAAACCTTTGTTGGCGCTGCCACCCTGCGTTCCCGCGATTTCCTTCAAGCCGTAAAAGAGTCGGTGACGAATGCCTATAGTCATCAAGAGATGCAATGACAATTTATTCCTCCGGGGGCACCCCATATGGGAGGCCTTTGGGAAGCAGGCGTAAAAAGTTTTAAGACGATATTTTACAAATGCACTGCCACACCAAAATACACGTTCGAAGAGCTCTCCACGCTCTTGGTAAAAATAGAAGCGTGCCTTAACTCCAGGCCGCTCTCTCCTATGTCTGAGGATCCTACAGATTTGCTGGTTCTAACGCCAGGTCATTTCCTTGTCTGGGGACCCCTTATGTCCACGGTGGAACCCGAAGTAAAGGGACAAACTAAATCCATTTTTAATCGGTGGCAGCATTTGAAGGCTCTCCATCAGCAGTTCCGTGTGCGATGGAAAGAAGAGTACCTCAAAGAACTCCACAAGCGCAATAAATGGCAGGCCCCTTCCAAAAATCTCCGCATCGATGACATGGTCGTCATCAAGGCGGCTCGGCAGAATTGAGTCTGTCTTCCCATGAGCCGACGGCAACGTCCGTGTAGTAAATATCCGTACTGCACGTGGAGTTGTTAAACGTCCAGTGGCAAAAGTGGTGCTTTAGCCAACGGAGTCTTCCGAATTTCAACAATAAATAGGGGCGCCTCTCGTCCTAAGTTGTAGTTCACTAGCAATAATCATCCATTCTTTTTCATTCCGTTTTCGATCTCCTTTCACCATTCAACTACCCGCAGCAGTATTCAATCCTACCGTTGCCGAGTCTGCTGCGGTATCCATACTCTTTGACTGTGCTCGAGGTTCCTAAAGCTCAGCGCTGAAATGCGTCTGCGAGCATTCCTTATTAACAAATACTGCGCCAATTTCCACGCTCACGAGAATTCCGCAGGAGACTGATCCCACCACATATGATTTCGGTAAATTCCCTCTGGAAGATCAGAAAATCCTCATCGCTAGGGAAGTAAATTGCGCTTTTCTTGGTGCACACATATTCCTTAATGCGTGTTTTGGCGAGTTCAAGTGTCATTTCTTTATAGATTATTTTAATCTTTAGTTTTTGAAAGTAATGGCTTACACTTGTTGTGTCACTGTCGCCTTTTTCTATCTCTATTTGTCTGGAAAAGAAATGGATTGGTCTCTCTGTTATGGATATATAATTTAAATTATCTTCATTAGCACTATGTATAATTGCGTCTGCGCTGTTTGCGACTACGGCAACCATGACTTCTTCTATATTTGTGCGGGAAAAGAGCATCCGCGAATAGTTTTTTTTTGCCGGGAAGATATTTTATTTTATAATCGAATTCATTAAGTTTGATTTTCCACCTTTGTAATTTCATGTTCGGCTCTTTGATATTATTGAGCCATACCAATGGCGTGTAATCACTCATTATTTCAAATAACCTGCCAAATAAGTATGACCTGAAATATTTTGTCGCCCAAACTATGTTTAGCTAAAAATTCTTTTTCAATAGTAGCATAGTTGATTTCGTGTTCGTTCAGCGTTCTGCTGGCATAGCAAACGGGCTTATGGTTCTGTGATAGCACTGCACCAATAGCTACATTAATCGCGTCAGTTGTTTGAGAAAAGGGCTTTAAAAAATCGGGATAGATTAATATCGGATCTGAAGTTATCAAAACCTTTAGTCTTTCAAATGATTTGATGTAGTCTTTACATGTAATATCTATTACAGCACCTTTCTTTAGTTTGAGGGTCATGGGTTTAACTATCTTGGCAAAGTTAGGAATGAACTTGCGATACATAGTCATAAAAATGATTTTATCTGTTTAGGTGTCTTAGGTAACGGAAAATTTGTGATTCCATTAGTTTTGTTTGGGTTTGGTTTAATGCCATTTGTTGTGAAAATATGTCCCAGGAATTCAGTTTCTTTTCTCATGAATTCACATTTGTCTAGCTGCAACTTCAAGTTGGCGTCTCTCAGTTTCTTAAAGACGTTCTTTAGAGATAAAATATGTTCCTCCAATGAAGTGGAGTAAACAATAATATCGTCCAAATAGACTAAAAAATCTTTATAGATCAAATCTTCCAAAGGATTATTCATACATCTCTGAAAATAAGCTGGAGCATTCTTTAGGCCAAAAGGCATACGTGTACATTCGTAATGTCCATGCTTAGTTGAAAAAGCTGTTTTTGCTGTAGAATTTTCGTCCATCTGGATTTGGTGAAAATCCTTAGCTAGATCAATGGTGGTAAAATATTGGCATCTACCCAATTTATCCAATATCTCATCCATTCGAGGAATGGGGAATTTGTCTTTAACAGTTACCTCGTTTAGATTCCTGTAATCAACTACCAACCTAAATTTTTGTTTCCCAGAGGCGTCTGCCTTCTTGGGGACCACCCAAATAGGAGAACAATAAGGGGACTTCGATTTGCGAACGATCCGTTGCTCTATCATTTCATTGATTTGTTTGTTGACTTCTTGGTCAACACTTTGGGGGTACTTATAGGGTTTACGGTAAACTGGACCCTCATGCTGAGTCTGGATGACATGTTTAATAGTACTGGTGAAGGTCAAATTTTCGCCTTCCTTGTACTGAATGTCTCTATATTCGAATAGAACTTTCTTTAAACATTCAATTTCCTCTACATTTAGATGTTCGAGTCTGTACTCGCGAAGTTGACTATATCGTTGTCAACGGACATGGGATCGAGATGTGTTACATCATTGTCCACCGTGTCACTAACAACTTTTGAAGTGAGGCATTTTGGTAATGCGGTCTCCTTCTGCTGTTGTTGGTGCTTTGGTTTAAGGCACTTTGGTGCGTTTTAAACTTTTTGCATATTTGGATTGATTTTCTCCACTGGAGCAGAATCATCCTTTTGCTGTGGGTCGAGGCATTTAGATGCGGTCTCGCCCTTCCTTTCTCCATAGAAAAACTTAAAAGTTCTTGAACCTAGAGTTACCGTCTCGTTATCATTATCTATCTTAGCTTTCGTATCCTCTTGATACTTTCGACCTAACAGGAAATCCTAATTGTCGGAAAATTTGTGGACATAGAATTTCTGAACTGACGGCTTCATTATTATGCTTTTCTTTAATTTTATTGCCCCCTTAATGGTATACACTGTTAGATCTTCTTTTTATTTTTCTTCTAAATTTTCTAAATTTCCCCTTATGATTTTGATTGATGAGCCTGTGTCGATGATTCCTTTGTACATTTTCTTATGATAATCTATTCGTAGGTTGATTTGAGTTTTGGGGTTGCGTATTATTATTCTTATTTGTTCCAGGATAATAATTGCTGTAATTGTAATTTCTATTATTGTAATATCTTTGATTATTGCTTTGACTATGATTTCCCCTGTTCCTGCGTCTGTTCCCTTCTGATCTTGAACGCTGTTTTACTTGACTGGCGTCATAGAGGCCTAGCTCCATTAAAGCTTGTTTTAATTTGTAAATATTATCAATATCTTTGCGTGCCAATGACATATAAATTCTATCCGGCAATTTTCGATCTATTACAGATTTAACAGTTCTTATTAACATTTCAGTGTAATTTGATTTATCGACAGGGTCGCTTTCTAATTCTAACTTGTCAAACATAATCCAATATTGTGATTCGAGCTTCTCGATGAACTTACAGATGCTTGCGGGGTATGATATATCATCCATTTGTCTTATAAGTGTTTTGTAGGGCCTGTGATCCTTGAATGCCATCGCCAAGGCCGTTTTTGTATCCATGCACTAGTAACCGTTTTACTGATCCGTAGATAACATGTGCTTGCCAAGCATTTTGGGTAGGGTATAAGTTGAGTAGCTGCTCGACCTGGTTAACAAACACAGACAGCTTGCCAGGTGTGTCAGTTCAGTTCTTTAATTTGATTCAATAATTGATTTAGGTGGGTTTCCGAAAGTTGCAGAACTGCCATGGTGTATTTGTATAAGTTTCTGGATACACGGAGTTTATTTTAAATTTGGCTGTGGAGGAGGGCTGTGGTGCGTCTTATATAGCGGTTTGGCGGAGGCTAGTGTGCCCGCATATCCCAACCGAATTGGGGCCGCATTAGTGATGCCGATCTATTTCGGGCCAGTGTGACCCGTCCCGCACGATCCTTAGCGCGCGCGCGCATTGGGTTTGAATTTAAATGCGGGTTGTGCGTGTGCTTCTTTTCCTCTTTTTCTTATTTATTTATTCATTTATTTATGTCTTATCCTATAAATATTTTTCCCCTTGCTTCTGTGACTTCATACTTATTTAATGTTTTTGATTTATACTATGTATGTGCGCGTTCAGCGCGTCACACACTTGTATTTAAATATTTTATTATTCCGCGGAGCGTCCATTCAGCTTTTTGGTACGATTTCAACTCCTCGATCGGCGGGCAGCGGTGCGTCTGCCGCCGCATAAGCGTTGTCGCCTGCGTCCGACCCGAGGTAGAAAACCACGTCGCGGCTTCGGGCTTTGGCTTGCCGGCTACCATGTGCATTGGCCGACCGTGGCTCGGCCAGTTCCGTCTCTTGTTTTTAAGTTGGCTGATCTGGTTGCGTCGGTTGTTTTTATGTTCGCTCTGACGGGGCCTATGCCGGTATTGGTCGGTGGGCTCTGCCGGTAATGTGGTGCGTTGCTTTGTGTTGGGCTCTACCGCTGTGGGTTCTGCCGATATTGGGTTCTGCTTTATGTGTGGCTCTGCCGCTGTGGGCGTCCGATATATGGTGCCGATATTGGTGCGGGCCCTTGCCGTGCTGCTGGGCTTTGCCGCGTATGTTGCGGGTATGACAGCTTATATGGGCCATGTGTTGCGGGGCTTGTCCACCGGGGTTGCGGGCTTGATGGCAGGTGTTGCTGGGCCCGCGTGTGTGTGATGAAGGCTCCGTGTGCGTGTATTTCGCGGGCGCGTGTGTTGCGCGGGCGCGCGTGTGTATGCGTAGGGATGGAGTGCTTATCCTACTATTTACATATGCCTTTCATGGGTCTTTTATTTATCTCTTATTCTAATCTATATATTGCCCTAAATCCCAAAATTAGCCTAACTCTTTAACCTATCAGTGAATCTAAACCCTATTCCATCTATCCTACTAAATCCTATTTTAACTATCCTAGTATTTACAAATAAATTCTAAGCCCTAATCTAATTACCCTACTAACTACATATTTACAAAATATACAAAGTGAGGGACCCAAAAGAGGAGTCAAGGGGTTGACTCCCGAAATAGGGGAAATCTAGAAATATGACTCCTAGGTGGGAACACTTGGCAAAGAAGACCGATGTCCGGAGTAATTCAGAAAAAGCCGGTATAAAAAGACCTCAGCTCAGCTCTGAAAGAGTAGATTGGCTGCGCCAATATATATAAAAGAAGTCTCAAGATGGCCGGCAAGGAGTCCAAGGCATCCGACAACACCGCCAATGGCGGTGGAAGTCATGGACCACAAAGATGAGTGTTGGTAGTGTTGCTGGCAATATTTAAACTAGTAAGGATCTTCAAGCGATCAGTGCAGCGGCGTCGGGATCATCACCATAACCTGGAAAGGATGGTATCCAGTATTCCGCAACCCCAACACAGGATCCTATCCGCCCAGCAGATATGAGCAGTGGTGCGATCAAAGTTGTGAACTGGTGCGGATATCAGCAAAGACAAAGTAACATCAGTAACTTGCAAATCAACTGCATAATTCAAGTAATCTGAGAATCGGATAACAGCAGAAAAACATTTATACCAACGTACAAATATATATAAATATGTATATATCTAGATAGACGACCTTAACTTAGTGTATTTTTGTTTGTTTGTGTATATTACGTTATCGTTAGTATACAAATTATTGGTGCACGAATCTATATGTATGTATAAATCCATATAGCAACACCCAAAATCCAACGCGTTGAGATCTCGTCGCTCAGGATTAAAGTGGGGTAGGTTTGACGGAACACTGTTCCCGTGTTTTCTCCATATTTTTATATATGCGTGCGTGTTTATTAATTTTAGATCTGTCCAATTAATTAAAAGTTTTCGTTGGGGGGCATTAACGTAAGGGATGTACCTTAGATAAAATTGTGTAGAGGTTAAATGTATATCTCCCCCACATCTGGATTCCGTAAGTCCAGATGGGACGAATGGTCTTGTAGACGAGCAGTTTGAGTTTCTTTAGCAGTTTGGATTTCTTCCCAATGAGCCAGTGCGGTTGCTTGAAGCGTGTGTTGGCCTGGATGCGCTTTTTGTTGAGGTGAGGGCCCCATGTGAGCCTTCGGTCCAGGGTTTGACCTAGGTATATGGGGGTGCTGGTGGTCGGGATGGTGTTGCCGTCGAGCGTGACAGGAGGACATTCAACTCTGCGTAGCGAGAATGTTGCGTGGAATGATTTCTCCGCGTTCACCGTAATGTTTCATCTTTTCAGCCAGGGATTCAGAGTATCCAGTTATCTTTGGATGATGGCTGATGCTTCTTGTGGGAGGGTATGATAGGGAGGTCTGCTGTGAACAGGGTGTAGATAACGGATCTATGAGCACTGCGTTGAGGTACTGATACGAGCCGGCTCGTTGGGGCCTTGGCTTGCTGGTTGAGGAGCCGTATCGCACTTGGAACTCTCTTTTTTCCGTGTACGATTTGAGGAGGGCGAAGTGGGAACTGGGAAGATGGGACTTAAGCTTGGATAGGAGTCCAGGGTGCCACACTCTGTCAAACGCCTGAAAGACGGCACAACAATATTGCTTATTTTTGAAAGCGTCCAGAATGCGTGCTACGAGCCGGTTGCATTGCTCGGGTGTTCCATGGGAGCGCCTGAAGCCAAACTGGTGATCAGGGATCTGTCCAGTCTCGTCCAGTATTGGCAACATTCTGCGCTGAAATACTCTTTCGAGTATTTTCGGGAGGATTGCCAGCAGAATAATCGGTCTATATGAGGCAAGATTGGCTACAGGCTTTACAGGTTTGAGGATGAGTATCACTTCTACACGTTTTAAGGAGGCAACCACTTGCGTTATTTGCAAGAACATTTTCCCCATCATCCTTTTTATCATGCCATTGAAACGAGCGAACATTTGTTCTATGTTGCTGAGTTGCGGAGCTTCCGGTGTAGTTTGACGGGTTTGTTGGTGATTAATTTGCTGTGGCACTTGGGTTGACATGAGTGCGTATCTGTTTCTTCGTTCTTCTACAAATTGGATTGTGAAGATCTCTGACCTTATGCCCAAGTTTTCCCAGTTCGTCTAGAATTTCTATGCGATCTGCGATGTGATAACGACTCTGTAGGCTCTCTCATCCTTGGGTTGGAAAGTGGGATGCCGTTTGTTCAGAGTCACAAGGTGGTGACTTAGGTTAGTGTATGACTCCTTGTCAGGCTTCATTACAGGCACTTTGTTGTTCCTTTCCGTTTTGTACCAAAAATCCTTACTGTGGAACCACAAGAGTCGTAATCATCTTTATTGGGTCATGCAGCCGCCAAAATTGTGCAGTAGACTAATCTTATACTCTTAATATTGTAAGATGAAGTAGTCAGTAGTAGCAGTTGCGATGCCCATAGTGCAAATTGCTGTTCTCGCACGAATTTATCTGTACGGCGCTCATTCCTTTTTCTCTTTGTTATCTATCTACATTAAGCTTGGGCGCAGCATTCGGCTGTCCGTCCCGCCAATTATCACTTCCTTCGTTTTTCGGCAAAGACTTAACTTGTGCATTCGATCTAGCTCTTGGTTGGCCCTTGCTGGCAGTATAATAACCAAATAATCAGTATCGGAAAATAGACAAAACTTTCTTCGCCTATTTATTATTCGCAACAGCTATTGAAAAAGCTCAACAGCTAAACATTGGTGACCCCGTCGTGATCGTGTTAATTTGCAGGCATTAATTAATGCACATATCCCGTTTACATAAATATATTAAAAAGCAATCGGTTGGACAAGCGAGTAGCGATTTTGGTGATAGTGTATGTGTTTATGCGAGCTATCATTGTAACTGTTCGAGCGCTTGCATGTACATACATACATATTTATATTTATTTACGTATTACATACATACATTCCTTCATATATCAAGTGCGGCCCGCCCCGTTGCGTGCATTGACTCCGCTTGCATTTTCGGCATTTATTTTGTGATTTCGACGAAATTGGCAGTGAAATGAGCGAAAGTTTTTATGAATTCATCGTAAAATTCAAGGCTAGTGTGCGCGCGGAAATAGCCAAACGCAATGTGCATTTCGCGCCGCACTCGACGCTTGCTGAAGGTGTTGTGCCCCACCAGTGTAGTGGTCATCAGGCTACGCAAACTGGGCGGATTTTAACTTCGTGTTCACGAGCATAATCGACAGCCATCCGGACCTCTCCAACATTGAGAAATTTCATGTTTCAGGGATTCGGCGCTGGAAACTATCCGATCATTGGAGATCTCAAACGGCAATTACGAAGCGGCTTTAGAGTTGCTTCAAAAAAGGTTTAATAATCGGCAACTTGTTTTTCAGGCGCACATCACCGAGATTCTGGGTCTAAAGGTAGTACGGAATGGTTCAGTGGCATCGCTTCGGAATTTGTCGGACAAGTTTAACACTCACATTCGTGCGTTGAAGGGTTTGGGCACGACTGATCAAATCGCTGGCTGCATCATAGTGCAAGTGCTGCTGCAAAAGCTGGATGCGGCGAGCCAAGCTAACTGGGAGGAGCGCTTGGATGTAGGACTTTGGAGGCCGTGGAGTGCGCCATGGCAACCTATGCGCCAGGCGTTCAGGTGGGCAGAAATCTTTCGACGCTAGTTGCTACCACCCAAAATTTTTTTGGTTGCATGCTTTGCCATAGTGCAGACCATGCCATATATTATTACCCGCAATTTAGAGACGTAGCGCCAGTAGATCGTCTGCGCGTTGCAAAGAGACTAGCACTTTGTCTAAACAATGCAGCTCGAGCCGCTGCCGCACCTGTGTAATCCGGCATCATACGCTGCTCCATCTAAGTGGAGTCTTCATGTTCCGGTGTCTTCAAGTTCCCACACTGAGCCTTCTAGTGCAGAATCGGTCGGGACTGTTCGTTCCTTTGTTAGATTCTGGCTCTCAACTGCACTTGGTCACCTCTCGGTTTGCAAATCAACTGCAACTTAAGAGGTCGAGGTCGTCTGGCTCCGTCACTGGAATAGGGGATTCCAATTTCGCGACTGATGGATTCTCGGTAGAAATTGCGATGCGATGCGATTTCTAAACGAGCATAACAGCAGTTATCGCTCCCAATATCACGGATCGCCAGCCAAGCCTTAATGGGGTCATTGGGGACTCGAAGATTCTAGAAAAACGTGCAGCTCGCTGACCAGGAATTTCATTAAGCTCAGCGTGTTGACCTGTTAATAGGAGCTAGCCTGTTTTATGAGCTGCTGTGCGTAGGTCAGATAAAGTTGTTGCCAGGACTGCCACTGCTTTAAAAAAGTCGTCTGGGCTGGGTTGTATCTGGAGGCTGCGAGCGCCTGTGCGGTAGCGCCTTAATAGCTTCACGCGTTCCTTCTTTAGCCAGCGAGGAAAACAGTCCAGGCCCAATGGTTCAAGCCACGAAGGAGGAAGTAGATTGCGAGTCGTCACTCTGGGCGCATGGACCCGCCTATCTTATGGAGCCTGAAAGAGATTGTCCATCAGCTGTTTGTCCTGAGAAACCGATGCTTCCACTTCGTCGAAGTGTGTTCATCGTAAAGTCGCTGTACGTGGATGTAGTTGCTAGTTCCAAATTTGCAAATTCTTACCTCTCACTGCAACGAGTGTTTGCATACATTTACAAATTTTGTAAAGGAATTTGTGATCCTTGGCTCACCGCCGCACACATTAAAGAGGGTACTCAGAAGATGCTGTGTTTGGTGCAGCGTGCGCATTTATGGGAGGACATACAGTCCCTAAATCGCTGAGAAGAGTTTCCTCGTCTAGTGCCATATCCTCGCTTTCGCCGCTCCTGGACCAATTTGGACTTCTTAAAGTAGGCGGTCGTCTACGGAATTCGTCATTGGGCTTTGATGGCCGCCACCCGAAAATCCTTTATATTTGCAACCAAGGCAGTGCACCTGGAGCTGATCAAGGATCTCTCGACAGTTGCGTTTCTGTGCGGACTCAAAACCCGGCGGAAACCGAAGCAAATTTGGTCGGACAACGCCACCAATTTTGTCGGCGCCAAGAATTAACTTCTGGAACTTCGAAGGTTATTTCTCAGCAGCGAACATCAAGGCTCCGTTCAGAAATTTTGCCTTTCGGAGACCATTGACTGGCGGTTCATCCCTACACGGTCGCCCGATTTCGGTGGACTTTGGGAAGCGGCGGTGAAAACGACCAAGCATCATTTCTACCGCACTGTGGTTCCCATTTCAGAGTATCCTGCCGATCTGGAAGTGCTCACTCCGGCGCATTTTCTCAATGGTGGTCCGCCTTCGTCGTTTGACGTGCCAGATGTAACGGGCCTTAACTATATTCGGCTTGTCTCTTGGCAGAGCATCTCCTTTCTTCAGCAAATCTTTTGGTCGCAATGGAAGGAAGAATACTTGACGGTCTAGCGGCGTTCAAGTGGCGCACCCCCAAGCCTTGCGTTGCCGTGGACAACGTCGTTCTTGTTAAGGACGAGGATCTACCCCAATGAGAAGGCCTTTGGCGAGAGTCATACAGATGAGTCCTGGCGGAGACGGCGTCGCTCGAGTTGCAGAATTGAGGACCGCGTCTGGAGTAGTAAGGCGGGCAGTGAACAAGCTGTGTCTGCTTCCCCTAGAGGACTGTGTTGGAAACCAAGCTTCCAACGGGGGGAGGATGTTGGGTCATGCAGCCGCCAAAACTGTGCAGTAGACTAATCTTATACTCTTAATATTGTGAAGTACGATTTGCGAATCCGTATAGAAGTATACTGCCTATTGCAGTGAACAAGCTGTGTCTGCTTCCCCTTGAGGACTCTGTTGAAAGCCAAGCTTCCAACGGGGGGACGATGTTGGGTCATGCAGCCGCCAAAACTGCGCAGTAGACTAATCTTATACTCTTAATATTGTGAAGAACGATTTGCGAATCCGTATAGAAGTATACTGCCTATTGCCGATCAGCAAGGATTATTATTCCCGTTACTCGTAGAGTAAAAGGGTATACTAGATTCGTTGAAAAGAATGTAACATGCAGAAGGAAGCGTTTCCGACCATATAAAGTACATATATTCTTGATCAGGATCAATAGCCGAGTCTATCTGGCCATGTCCGTCTGTCTGTCCGTCCGTATGAACGCTGAGATCTTAGGAACTATAAAAGCTAGAAAGGAGAAATAGACGCAGAGCAAGTTTGTCGATTCATGTTGCCACTCCCACAAACCGCCCAAAACTGCCACGCCCACACTTTTGAAAAATGTTTTGATATTTTTAAATTTTTTTATTAATCGTTTATTAATTCGTTTGCCACCCCCACTCTAATGCCTACCTATCGTTAAAAACTGTCAGTGTTGAAGAGCCTCCTTCGCACTTTCCATATATTGTATAAAGTATCTATATTCTTGATTAGGATCAATAGCCGAGTCTATCTGGCCATGTCCGTATGTCCGTCCGTCTGTCTTTCCGTCTGTCCGTCCGTATGAACGCTGAGATCTTAGGAACTGCAAAAGCTAGAAAGGAGACATAGACGCAGAGCAAGTTTGTCGATTCATGTTGCCACGCCCACAAATCGCCCAAAACTGCCACGCCCACACTTTTGAAACATTTTTTAATATTTTTAGCCCGCACAAAAACGAGCGAAAAGCGTGTGAAAGAAAAATCCGAATGGGACCGTTGGTTGTATTCAAATGTGTGTACTTTTAGCCGTTAAGAATTTAAGCGAAATTTGGAAACGCGTGTTGCAACAACATTTTTGAAACTAACTAATTAATGTTATTGTACGAGACCTTATGTTATACCAAATGTAATGATTGCGAAGAAATAGAATATTGTTTAGTTTTCTAAGCCTTAACCGGTTGAGCAAACGCGACGGCCAATTTTAATTATTGCTATTAATTATTGTTAATAAATGTTTTATATACTGCCTCCCTTTGGGCGTTTGATTTTGTAAACGACTGGATTTATTAACATAGTAGAGGTTTCATGAGAATGATAATTGGTCAAACATAACATAACAGGGTAAAATCTGTAGGAATTTTATAATGGGTAACAATTCAATGGGGCCTCGTGGTGTAGTGGATAGCGCAACTACTTGTTAACCACGGGGTCGTGGTTGCACGCGGTCAACGTGCTAATAACCCATACCGTACCTAATCTTAGCGTTTATAGATTCGTTCAGGTCTTTACCAAAGCCCCAACACACATAAAAATAAGAATTATATTGAATATCAATATCTGTTTTATATCACTTAAATCATTTATTAAAGTGTTTTTAATTTTCAAAGCAGGATTTTAATATATTTGATATATTCTTCAAAAGTAAGACGTAGTTTCCAGCCATTGCAAATGAAGTCACAGTTGATCCAAGTCTGAAAAAATTTAAACTTTTAATAACAAAACGAATATAAAATAATATTTTGGTTAATAATTTTGTAATATTCATAAATTATTTTTGTTTATTTTGAATTTTTGAACAAGTATATTGAATGTAACAAAAAATTTTTTTTCCAAACAAGGGGAGTAGCGATGGCACCAAAGACTAATATAATCTCTGAGGTGGATTAAATGCGATTGCTCATGATACAACACCCTTGATTGAATTAATGCGTGTTTGACCAAGCAGGCGTCCCGTTTTTGTGTGTCCGTGGCTTGCGTTCGGTTTCGTGGTGTCTTTGATATTTTTTCCCTTAGGAGCTGATCGTGGCTTGCGTATTGGCTTCGTCGGGAGACTTAGCTATTCTCCTAACTTATTCTACAGTTTTGGATGGCCACTTACTGCTAATATAAAACAATTACTTTACTTGCTTAAATTACTACTTAATATTAGTACAATAATTCCCGCATCTGCTCTGCTTTCTTCCCGGGTAGTGGGTGGTTCGATGTGTGGCCGGGTGTGGCTTGATCGAACAGGGTACTAGGAAGTCCCGCACACTCCTGGCCTTATTGACAATAGACGAAATATGGTCTGAAAATTTAAGTTTAGGGTCCAGAAGAACACCAAGATCATCAACATGTGTTATTCTGTCCAAAGAGCACCCACTTGAAGTGTAAGTTACGTGCATTGAGTTGGCACGACAAAAGCTCATAACTTTACACTTAAAGCCATTTAAGTTTAATACGTTATCACGGCACCAGGTTTGATAGCAATCTAGATCGGATTGTAACTCCAAATGGCGAGAAATGTCCTTATATTGCAAGCATAATTTTACATCATCAGCGTACATTAGTACACGCGAATGATTTATTATTAAGGGAAGGACGTTTATAAATAAGGTAAAAAGGAGCGGACCTAGGTGGCTCCCTTGTGGGACGCCGGATGTGACTCGGAGAATACAAGAAAGAGAATTTTTAAAGAGGACCCGTTGCGTCCTGCCATTAAAATAACTTAGAATCCAATTTAGGAGATCAACAGGGAAACCTAATAAATCAAGTTTTTTGATTAAAAGTGAATGATTAACAGAGTCGAATGCTTTACTAAAATTCGTATAAATGACATCTGTATGAAGATTATTTTTGAAGCCCTGTACTACGAAGGAGGTTAGCTCCAGAAGGTTAGTAGTTGTTGATCTGCGTTTCATGAACCCATGCTGACATGGTGATATAATTGACCTACAAAGGTGCTGCAAATGAGGAGTGATAACGTTTTCAAAAAGCTTAGGGATAGCAGACAATTTGGAGATTCCTCTGTAATTGCTTGCATCGGATTTGCTACCTTTTTTATGGAGAGGGATCACAAAGGACTCCTTCCAATAAACGACCAAGAGAATTTCGAATATAATTAACTTGCGACAACGATATGTCAAGTAAGCCGTCAATAAAGTCATGCTGTGCTATAGGCAGGAGAATATTCGACTGTTCTTCTGTGGACCACTTAGTGCCTGGTATATTAAAGTCACCTAGAACAACTAGTTGGTCCCTATCGGACAGTCTGTTTGAAACGGATTGGATAGCGGACAAATGGTTAATATATTCAGGAAATTCAGAAGACGGCGGAATGTACGAGCACGTAATATAAACAGCTATCAGAAAATGACAGCTTTAAGCATAAGTATTCTAAGTTACGGAACTCATCAAAAAGTACCTCCTCTGACGTGAGGGTAGAGCAAACAGCAAATAGGACACCCCCTCCCCGCCTAGAGGGACGATCATACCTGTATACTGTGTACATACCTGGGAAAGCTTCGGAGTTAAGTATCTCCGGTTTTAACCAAGTCTCTGTAAACATAATAATATGGGATGCAAAGAAAAGGCTATTAGAATACAAATTAGTTAGCTTACTACACAAGCCTCTTACATTTTGATAACAGATAGTGAGACTAGATTTTAGTTTTTTGAAGATAAAGAAGTAGAAGTAGTAGAGGAGGATGGGGCAGTGATCTGGCCACTTGTGGGAAGTTTAATTCCCAAGGGCCCCTTTTTTCTATTTTTAATCTTAATCTTCAAACTCTTTCTCAATCATACTTTCCGGCCAAAAATCCCCAGAACATATGGTTGAGAATAGCTCATTTGGGACAGTTATCTTGAAAGATGAGATGTCCCTAGCATAAGAAAAGTTAAACTTTTCCACTTTTATGTGGTCGGCTTTTGTTTTGTATATAAGACAGTACATCAGATGATGTTTGATCAGGGGAAAGCCGAGAAACAAAAATTTGGTTCTTTAGTGGAACCACCGAGAGGGGTTTCGGCACCGCAGGTTGAATTTCTGAAGTGCCAACTTGATCCGGTAGTCCGGACTCAATATTTCTTTGTGGTAAACAACTCGGGACGGGTGGAAGCACCGGTTGAGAAACCAGTGCGGACAAAACGGAATCTGTAGCAATCCCAGGCTGGACTCCCTCCACAACCGATTGATCGGATTGCACCGAATCTTTTTTAGCTGCCGATCTAAGCAACATTTGAGGGTTTGCTGCGATCGTCAACTGATCAGCTGTGGATTCCTGTTGATCACTTGCCGAAGGTTGCGGGGCATTCCCCTTAGGCAGCCTACCACCAGCGGCTTTCTTGCGCTTTGGTTCTTCTTCTTATAGTTTGGGGCTATTTAATTGTGAATCAAGCGCAGAAAGAAGATCATCAGCTCGACGAAAACTATCTCTAGCCACGCCAAAACTGCTGATCAGTCCTTTCAAGCCACCTTTAGTTTGGCGCATAAAGAGTTTCATTTCATTCGCAACTCCTAGGCAAGTATCACAGCAGTATTTTAGATTAGGGCCTTGTTCGGCCGTTGAAACCAGCGCACTTAGTGTGCACCATTCTATCACATAGCCAACAGGTCATTTTAGACTGATCGGGCTTTATTACCTGACGGCATTTGTTATGGAAGCAGACAACATTGGTTTCCATATCTAATTGGGTTTTGACCACTGTGCCAAAAGACAAAATGTACCGCAAGAGCGCAGTCTGCACTTTAGAATTTTGTGTGGGAGAGCGAGAGAGCGGGAGAGCGGGTACACCGTGCAGTTAAGTACAAAAACAACACCAAACAGCACTACGGACAACGCACGAAAGAGAAAGTAAACAAAACGCAAAGACAGAAAGAGAACAGATTGAATTAATTTATTAAAATAATGCACAAATCACAAAAGATTCACTCGCGAAGCGAACGGAACTTTAACTAGTACTGATTATGAAATTCAATTATTCAAGAATTTATTAAAATCCACCGCTGGATTTAGCAAAACAAAAATAAATTCGGAGCGCAGAAAAAAAACACGACCGTTCGCTTTGAAGATAGAAGACGACCGAAGTGTCCGAAATGCTCGAGTTTATGGCTAACGAAAGTTCGGGCAGGAGCTCATCCCAAGTTTTTTGTTTTGCTCCATTCCTGTAAAACCTGTTGGCGGTTCTCCTGGCCAAAGCACAGTTTCCACGGGACTTGATCCTCCTCTTTTGGTACAGATAGTCGGGGAATGTTTCGGGTTTTTGGGTTGCTCGAAGTGTCATCTTGCGGATCCACTAGCAATGGGAGGGTTTCTCTTCGGTTTGTTGCATAGTATCTAAAGGTTAACGTGAAAGGGCGTCCGGAAGCACGTTGAATTTCCCGCGTCGATATTGAACGTCGGAGTGATAAAATTCGAGCGCCCACTTTTCGATCTGTCCGGAGGCGTTATCAATATAATTTAACCATTTTAATGCCTGATCAGTGTGAATCCCCAATTCATTTATCACGTACCAAAAATATTTCAGACTCCGTTGGAAAAAAAGGCTTTGTCAGGGTTGAGTTTCAGATTGGCTTGCCTTAGTCGCCTAAAGACTTCGCGAATATTTTCGAACTGATGACCATAAAGTCGCAAATGCTGAGAGTTCCATATCCGATCCTATAAAACTATTGAGATCTCTTTGGAATGTCGTCGAGGCCAAATGTAATCCAAACGGAATCCCCTTTTAACGGAATAGGGGTCTTCCCGGTACGACTGGCGGGTGCAACCGGGATCTGCCAGTATGCACTCTTAAGGTCGAGCGTTGAGATAAGCCGCGCGTTTCGCAAACGTTCCAGTATATGATGGTTTCTGGGTACTGGGTAGGCATCGGGTATGGATCTCGCGTTTCATTGTCGATAGTCTACGCACATAAAGATATCTCCGTCTTCTTACCGACCAGTACTATGGGGCTCTGTGACGGTTCGATCCGATTACGCAATACTTCGTTGCTTTTTGGTTTTTCATCCCACATATCGATGTGGTGCTCCGCGATATTAGATGTGCCCTCTTGACGCTCGCATTTGTCTAGTTTCGACTGAAGTAAAGCACATATCTGCTGATCATTTATTTGTGGGGCATCTACCACGTTCGGGGTGGTGGCGATGGTGGTCAGGGTTTAGTCGTTTCGAAAGTACAGCAATGGCGATTGGTCGGGCCCATGCTCGTGCACGCCGTCAATAACAGGATCACGAAATCCGACTCTCCTGGTAGGATTGAGATAGAGCTGGTCCCGGACGTTGCCGGAAAGGGTTCTACTGCTGGGCAAGGCCATAGCTTCCTCGTCTCTTCCCAACTTGTTGGTTAATCCATTCTTTGGTCGGCTGATGGTAACCTTAATGCCACAAAGGGAATCCATCCCTAGCAGGAGATCGTCCAGTACAGTAGGCATCACTAGCAGAAATAGCTGTTGCTTTAACTTTAAAACTTGACTTACTTGTGTTTTGGTCGGTTTGTGGGCGTTACATTCAACGAATACTTTTCAACGAATCAAGTATATTCTCTACTCTACGAGTACGGATTATAAAACAAGAGAGAACGCAATAGTCGAGTTCCCCGGGTATCTGATACCCGTTACTCAGCTAGTGGAAGTGTGAAGGAGAGTCTTCAACTCTGACAGATTTTGGTGGTTTGAGGGCGTTAGAGTGTGCGTGGCAAAATTTTTTTTGCAGATCGATAGAAATTTACAAGACTAATACAATACTGATACAATACTATCAAAACATTTTTCCAAATTACGGGCGTGGCGGCTTTCGGCGGTTTGTGGGCGTGGCAATAAACCTTTTTGACAAATCGATAGAAATTTACAAGACTAATACAAAAATGAAAAATGGCAACATGAATCAACAAACTTGCGCTGCGTCTATGTCTCTGGAGTCTGTATGCTTAATCTCTTGCTTTCTAGCTTTTGTAGTTCCTGAGATCTCGTTCATACGGACGGACAGACGGACATGGCCAGATCGACTCGGCTATTGATCCTGATCAAGAATATATATACTTTAGATGGTCGGAAACGCTTCCTTTTGCCTGTTACATACTTGTTAACGAATCTAGTATACCCTTTTACTGTACGAGTAACGAGTATAAAAACAAAAACTTAGATCATGACCGAAATTGTAAAGTAAATGTTCTTATCGATTAATGGCCGGCAGGCAACGGTAAGGATATTTAAATTTAACGCAAAAATGTTAACCATCAACATCAGCATCAGGCGCTTGTTAACGAGCCCTCCATCACATGCAGCAACTGTGTGTCATTTTTGCAACTATTACTTTTTGGGACATATTTAAATGTTTTGTTAATTGCCAACCAGTTTCGAAAAGTTAGTGTTTTGCTTTGGTGGCTGTATTGGTAGGCTAATTTATGATTTTTAATTTACGATTATCTATTATTCTTATTACATAACGAAAGCAAACAAAGGAATTTAACAGTAAACTAAATTTGAGAAATACACCAAATCAATACAAGGGTACCTGCGAGATCACCAAAAGCAAACAAAACGTAATTTAAAAACAAAAGAAAAGAAAAAACAAATGAACAGAAAAAGCCTTAAGCTTATTTATTGTTAAAACAACCAGAAAACCTTTACAGTTTGAGTCGATAATATCTCATCAAGGTTATGCATTAAATTTATAATTTCGTTTAGTACCAATTACTCAAATAACATCTAGAAGCTATACCAGCCCAAAACCACTATTAATTCGAACAGCATAATTTGTTTGCAGAGCGCAATGTTCTCTACGATGAAAAAAATTTATTGTATTTCCAATAACAACAACATTATTAGTAAATTATTCAAACGGTAGACTTAAGATATAAGAAAAAAATTACCACTATTATTTCGAACACTGTTGAAGCTTATCATTATATCAAAAGAAGACAAAAACAAAAGCAACTAATGTAACGGTATCACTTTCTATTGCATTCTGCAAATAACTTGATCCTTTGGTACAGATAGTCGGGGAATCAACCACGCCAGGCCCATCGCTCTCGTCGCTGCTGCAACGCCACATCGTGAACATCCTTCCGACAGCGCTGGTCAAGTTGGACACCGGGACGAAGACCTTCGAGACCGCAGCACTCATCAATCCGTGCACCCCCATGAGCTGCATCGAAGCTTCGTTGGCGTCAGCCTTTTCGTTACCGATGACCAATGGTGGCGACGAGAAGGTCTGCACGACGACGATTCGCTCCAGGATCGACGCGAACACTAAGCTGGAGGTCGTGCTCAAGATCGAGCCCAGTGAGCGGATCCGCACACCTGTGCGGGCATTGAGCGACCCCAGTGATTGCAAGGGGTTTGGACTGTCACCCGCTCTCCGCTCCCTCTTACGCTCTCCCGCTCTTCGCCACAGAGTCTCCAAGGAGTCTAATTAGAATAAGCACCAGTGTCAAAACTAATTTCGCCGAATAAAGATACGCCTGGTCGCGCCCGCTCAATTACGAAAAGTCTAGTGTTCGCTTTTCTTCGAGTGTCTCTATTTCAGCATATTTGGAAAATTCCAGGACAGCACCCCCCTACAAGCCATCAGGAACTAAAAACGTTTTTAGCAAATAGGACATCAAAAATTCTCGATGCTATTCCACGAAATACAATACATGGCAACATGTAAACACCACGGAAAATCATGCCGACTCAGGGCATGCTCACATCTGACCTGCTCAATTTTTACCTTTGGTGGACGGGCCCATCGTGGCTGGGAGATCTGGAAAGGCTTGTGCTACAGTTAAAATACTCAAGGTTCTGTTCTTCCCTTTCAGAAAATTACGACCAAGAAGAGATGCAAACTTTGTCTTTGAGCACACAGCAAGAACCATCGGATACCCCACTAGAATTTCTATTTCGGCGTATCTCGTCAACACATCGCATCGTAGCTTACGTCTTACGCTTCATCAAACAAACAGGGAGTGCTGTACTTTGATGAAATTCACATCACTCACATCACTTGTTTTCGACAGGCACAGGGTTTCTTTAATGAGGATCGCAACTTTTTATTGAATAACAAGACGCTTTAAAACCGTTCTTAACTTCTTAAATTGTCCTCAATTGTATGCAAGGATGACATTTTAAGAGTTGGGTGCAGACTACGGAACTCGCAGCTACCGAAGATGGGATACATCCTTTCTTATTGCCAAAGTCATATAGCATCACAAAGATGATTTTTAAGCATGAACACTGGGCAAACCTACATCCAGGAGTTTCTGAGCTGTTTGTCCGTGTACGGCAAAAATATTGAATCTGTGGGCACGCAATCTAATAAGAAAACTGGTTCACGACTGCGTAAAATTCTTTCGGCAACGCACACATGCATCACAGTAATTTATGGCTGATCTACCGAGCAATCATATCACAGAGGCACTACCATTTCAGCACTAAGGATGTGATTACGCTGATGTCTTCGTCGCACTTTGAGAAAATGCTATTAAATCTTCAGCGACAATGGCACACATTTTGTGTAATGAGTTATTGATGAAATGCATTACCTTCTCCAGTCGCAGCACCATAAACACACCGTTGCACAGTCCTTGGCTAACGACGGAATCAAAGGAGTTTCGTACCTCCACATTTACCACATTGGGGAGGAAAATTGGAAATGGGTCATCTGTACGCTCAGTCAAACTGCATCTTAGTTGTGTCGTAGGAAAGACGACCTTAATCTTTGAACGTATGCACACTCTTTTTGCTCAGATAGGCGCGGTGGTTAATTCTCGACCGTAATGTTATACCTCAGACACTGTCATAACATCCCTGCTTTCATCATATTTTTAAATCGGTCGACCTTTCACTTGCGTTCCAGAAGGAGACCTTGGTCATTTGCAAATTAATTGCTTGGACAATCCATGTAACAAGGATTTTGAAGAAGATGGCGCCAAGAATATTTAACAATATTGCATGAACGTCACAAGTGGAAAAATTCCAAAGAATTCCAATATATCTGCAGACAACGTGTCACTGGTCAAGGATTCTAATCAGCAGCCAGCCGCTGGGCTATTAGCACGCGTAGTTGAAACTTATCCTGCACCAGATGGACTCGTGCGCTCTGTAAGGCTAAAGACAGCAACTGGAGAGCATTACTTCCTTCTTCAGAAACCATTTTTCAGGGGGGACCGGGATGTTGATAAACTTAATTATATACGAATTATAGTATTTCCGTTGCACTGCACTATTTCATTTTTTGAAATGACTGCCAAGAGGCAGTCACACTAATGAAAAATTTTTAAACAGTTGAAACGCCAAAACTTTTAATAATGATTTTTTAATGTTTTTTTCTTTATCAGTTTCTGAGATCTTGATCTGTCATATGCACGGATCGGACAGACGGACATGGCCAGTTCGACTCGGCTATTGATCCCCACCAACAATATATACTTTATATGGTCGGAAACTTCTGACTGATACATAATTTTCAACGAATCTAGTATACCCTCTTACTCTACAAGTAACGGGTATACAAATGTTGTTCATGTTTGTTAATGTGTTTTTAGTGTGCGTTTATTTGTGTCGCCTAGAAAAATGTTTAAACATATTAGCTTGGAGTTTTGGTGGATGCATTTATCTTGATCCAGGCCTTGAATATTCTTGGCAAACTTGGACTGCGCGTAGTGCCATAAAATGATTTGTGCCCGTTGCACCATCTGGCAAGAACCGTTTTGTTTTAATGTCGTCTTGCGAACTTTAACTTGAGGTTGTTTACTTCCTTCTGAATTTAGTCCTTAGGTTCAATCTGTTTGGAGAACTTGGCAGTGGGGTTGTTGCATCCTTCCATTGAAGACCGACTTCCTATCGGTCGTCTTTAAGGACCGCAATTGATTTTAGCCGATTTCTGCCGATTGCATTTTGAATTTTATATATACGCTTTTGATGGATAGTTGTATAAACTCAGATTACAACATATTTTACTTGTCAACTCTTCTAATTATACCCGTTCTTCGTAGATTAAAAGGGTATACAAGACTCGTTGAAAAGTATGTAACAGGCAGAAGGAAGCGTTTCCGACCATATAAAGTATGTATATATGTATATTCTTAATCATGATCAAGAGCCAAGCCGATTTGGCCATGCCCGTCGCTAGAAAGTTGAAAATCAGTATGCAGCCTCCAGAGCCATAGACGCAGCGCAAATTTGTGGATGCCCACACTTTGAAAAATGTTTGGATATTTTTGCTAGTCTTGTAAATTTCTATCGATTTGCCAACAAAATTTTTGCCACGCCTACTCTATCGCCCACAAACCGCCAAAAACTGTCAGTGTTGAAGACTCTCCTTCGCACTCCCACTAGCTGAGTAACGGGTATCAGATAGTAGGGGAACTCGACTATAGCGTTCTCTCTTGTTTTTTGTTAAATTTACGTAAATTAGTTGTATACTCATTTTTAGTAGATAAAAAAGGTAGTAATACTAGATTCGATTAGGATAGGAATCTGGCCTTGTTCCTTTGTGTGTCCGTATGAACGCCTCAATCTCAGAAACTATCGATATCGATATTCAGGTATCTAATAGTCGAAGAATTTTATATTTTTGTTCAACGTCACTAGCCGAGTCGATCGTTTCACGTCCGTCTGTCCCTCAATCTGTCTGTATGAACGCCTCGCTCGCAGGAACCATAAACGCTATAAAGTTCAGATTAAGTATGCCTATATCAAAGCCGTAATCGCAGTGCAAGCTTGTTTCCTGTTCTCCATGCCATTAAACCGACCAAAACTGGCGCGCCCAAATTTTTGAATAAGGTTTACATTTTGTTCGCTTCATTATATGCCTTGCCAATTTCTATCGGAATACCGAAACCAACTGTCTTTCGTTTTTTTTTTAAATTTTATTATTTTGTTTTCCAGACTTTTATTTATTTAAATGAAGCCTTTAAATTCATATTTCAAAAGAATTAAAATTAAAACGCATAGCAAATCGCGCCATATATATGTATATACCCATATTTAACAATTGTATCTTAATAACTGGTAACTAGGCCGTAAAGTTCTTTTTGGTTTTAAGTTACGATTTAAATTCATTTTTTTTCAGAGTAAAGAAGACGAACAAAGTATAATGATGCTTCCAATGGAAGTAACTGAGCCTTCTGACATAATTGAAGGAACGGAAGAAATAAGAAGACGAAAACGATCATTAAATAGGAATTTAACATATAAACAAGTTAGTATCAAATATATAACAAATCAAAAAACAAATTTATGGAATACAGTTAATAACGATAATATAATTTTTTACCCTAAAATACCTACGAGCTCCACTTGTAGTTTGTGACTTTAAAGGTTGGCGAAAGTGTTTGTATTAATATATCAATTAAAAAGTTTGGATTTGTAAAGATAAAATAGAATATATTTCGGTTGTGTTCGTGCAACAACATGTTTTTCGGAAAAGTGTTTCGTAGGTACAAAGAGTCTCTGAAAAAAAGCGTTTCGAATTACCGGACCACATGTTCGAAGCGCAGGAACTATCAGTCCGACAGCGCCTTCCAGAGAGCAGCTCGTGGGCAGTGGATTGCAAAATGCTGCCACTCACACGTAGGCAATGCATTCCAGGATACACCCGGTCAGTTCAGCAGCATGCTGAAAAACCGAAGCATAGAAGAGGCCGACTTCAGTACAAAGGGTTCGGAGAAGTGGAATTTTAATGACCTGCAGAATTCTGAAGAATAATGGGGGTTATCTAATCGCGCGAGTCCAACGGCCACACCTCCCGTCCAACCGACCGAGGGGCGCTGCCGTGTATCGTACGGCTCGAATCGCGGCAAGATAGACGCGATATAGAAGACAGTAACAGACAGTATATGTATATGGTAGTAAGATCTAAGAATTCGTTAAGTATGTTAGTATTGATCGCTTTAAAAACGGCAGAGAGTCAGAATTAGAGATAATAGGATACAATCTATTATAGTCAGAACATAATACACTGTACTCATGCAACTCATAATTAGATCTACTATAATTTAAAATTAGAGGTACGTAATTTCTAGTAAATCTGCTCGGAACAGTGAAGTTTAGCCGACTAACCAAGCCGGGACTATACACTTCACCACGAATAAGGTTAAAAATGAAGACTGGTCCAAGCATCGTTCTACGGTTAGCTAAGGAGGGCAAGTTAATTAGCATTAGTCTACTTGTATAAGGAAGTAATCTAAGGTTTGCATCCAAATTAAGCCGCCGTAAGGCAAAAAGTAAGTTCTTTTGAACCGATTCAATTCGGTCCGAGTAAACTTCATATTGTGGACTCCAAACAGGTGATCCATACTCGAGGATTGGACGGACTAGAGAAATAAATAAGGTTTTGGTCATGTAAGGATCATTAAATTCCTTTGACCACCGTTTTATAAAACCAAGCACACCTCTGGCCTTATTGACAATAGACGAAATATGGTCTGAAAATTTAAGTTTAGGGTCCAGAAGAACACCAAGATCATCAACATGTGTTATTCTGTCCAAAGAGCACCCACTTAGAGTGTAAGTCGTGTGCATTAAGTTGGCACGACAAAAGGTCATAACTTTACACTTAGAGCCATTTAAGTTTAATACGTTATCACGGCCCCAGGTTTGAAAGCTATCTAGATCGGATTGTAAGTCCAAATGGCGAGAAATGTCCTTATACTGGAGACATAATTTTACATCATCAGCGTACATAATAATAAATAAGGTAAAAAGGAGCGGACCTAGGTGGCTCCTCCAAATAACTTAGAATCCAATTTAGGAGATCAACAGGGAAACCTAATAAATCAAGTTTTTTTAATAAAAGTGAATGATTAACATAGTCGAATGCTTTACTAAAATCCGTATAGATGACATATGTTTGAAGATTATTTTTGAAGCCCTGTACTACGAAGGAGATTAGCTCCAGAAGGTTTGTAGTTGTTGATCTGCGCTTCATGAACCCATGCTGACATGGTGATATAATTGACCTATAAAGGTGCTGCAAATGAGGGGCGATAACATTTTCAAAAAGCTTAGGGATAGCAGACAATTTGGAGATTTCTCTGTAATTGCTTGCATCGGATTTGCTACCTTTTTTATGGAGAGGGATCACAAAGGACTCCTTCCATATATGGGGGAACTGTGAAGATTCCAGAGATAAGTTTATTAATTTCAGTAGAGGTTTGTACAAGGCTTCCGCACAGAATCTAAGCATACAGCCAGGAATTCCGTCGGGGCCTGGCGAATAGACAGGCTTAACTCGCTGAATATCATAAACCAGTGAGCTTTCGTTTAGAGTGGGACAGAATATTAAATTCAACTTTGATACCGCGTAGGACTAAGGCCGTGCGGAATGAGGAAACGTAGAATATGTGGTTTAAAAAAATTTGGCAAATAGTTTGCCTGATCTGATGTTACCGTAGTATTTTAAAAAAATAGCGAGGAAGGGTAACTGGTTGTTTTGCGCTTAGTGTTAACGAAATTATAAAACTGTTTCTTATAAAACTAATTCTTATAACACTGAGCACGGTAAATTTAACCAAGCACGGTAAAATTTAACCAAGCACTTACATATTTAGAAAATATAGATTGAGAAGCGGTATTTTTAAATTTTATATAAAGTCTATACTTAACATTTCTTAGATGTGTCAACTCATTATTAAACCAAGGAGGTTTGTTAGAGATAGACGGATAGCACATTGGAACACAAGAGTTAAAAAATGATTTAATTGCAGTATAAAAAATATTTATGGCATCGGCCATTACTTTGCAAGAATAAATATCGGACCAATTAAAGCCAGATATAAAAGATTTAGCCTTCGAAAGTTTGCCCTACGAAAACAATGAATTCGTTTGGTTGACTTATCTGTCCTCTTTTTTATTACGGTACCTGTGTCGATTGTCACCTCGAAAGTTGGATGTTATGGATCTTCTGGTTGACTAAGAGGTTCTACTGTAGTCAGAAAAACACTTTCAGGACTTAAAATAAAGCATAGCTGCAATAAACGACCAAGAGAATTTCGAATATAATTAACTTGCGACAACGATATGTCAAGCAAGCCGTCAATAAAGTCATGCTGTGCTGTAGGCAGAAGAATGTTCGACTGTTCTTCTGTGGACCACTTAGTGCCTGGTATATTAAAGGCCACGTGAGGGAAGTTTAATTCCCACGGGCCCTTTTTTTGTATTTATACCCGTTACTCGTAGAGTAAAAGGGTATACTAGATTCGTTGAAAAGTATGTAACAGACAGAAGGAAGCATTTCCGACCATATAAAGTATATATATTCTTGATCAGGATCAGTAGCCGAGTCGATCTGGCCATGTCCGTCTGTCCGTCCGTCTGTCTGTCCGTCTGTCCGTATGAACGTCGAGATCTCAGGAACTACAAAAGCTAGAAAGTTGAGATTAAGTATACAGACTCCAGGGACATAGACGCAGCGCAAGTTTGTCGATTCATGTTGCCACACCCACTCTAACGCCCACAAACCGCCCAAAGCTGCTACTCCCACACTTTTGAAAAATGTTTTGCAATTTTTTCATTTTTGTATTAGTCTTGTAAATTTCTAAATATCGATTTGCCAAAAAACTTTCTGCCACGCCCACTATAACGCCTACAAACCGCCAAAAACTGTGTTTAAGACTCTCCTTCTCCCTTCCACTAGCTGAGTAACGGGTATCAGATAGTCGGGGAACTCGACTATAGCGTTCTCTCTTGTTTTTATCTTCGCTTCCAACTCTTTCACAAATATACTATCCGGCCAAAAATCACCAGAATAAATGGTCGAAAATAGCTCATTAGGGACAGTTATCTTGAAAGATGAGATGTCTCTGGAGTAAGAAAAGTTAACATTTTTTTGTTGTCGGCTTTTGTTTTGTCTTGTATATAAGACAGTACATCAGATGATGTTTGATCAGGGGAAAGCCGAGAAACGAAAATTTGTTTCTTTAGTGGAACCACCGAGAGGGGTTTTGGCACTGCAGGTTGTATTTCTGAAGTGCCAACTTGTGCCGGTAGTCCGGACTCAATATTCCTTTGTGGTGGTAAACCAGTGCGGACAAAACGGAATCTGTAGTAATCCCAGGCTGGACTCCCTCCACAACGGATTGATCGGATTGCTTCGAATCTTTTTTAGCCGCCGATCTCAGCAACATTTGAGGGTTTGCTGCAATCGTCAACTGATCAGCTGTGGATTCCTGTTGATTGCTTGCCGGAGGTTGCCGGGCATTCCCCTTAGGCAGCCTACCACCAGCGGCTTTCTTGCGCTTTTGAAATTTCTCTAATAGCTTGAGGCTATTAAATTGTGAATCAAGCGCGGAAAGAAGATCATCAGCTCGACGAAAACTATCTCTAGCCACGTCAAATCTGCTGATCAGTCCTTTCAAGCCACCTTTAGTTTGGCGCATAAAGAGTTTCATTTCATTCGCAACTCCTAGGCAAGTATCACAGCAGTATTTTAGATTAGGGCCTTGTTCGGCCGTTGAAACCAGCGCACTTAGTGTGCACCATTCTATCACATAGCCAACAGGTCATTTTTGACTGGGTTTGACCACTGTGCCAAAAGACAAAATGTACCGCAAGAGCGCAGTCTGCACTTAAGAATTTTGTGTGGGAGAGCGAGAGAGCGGGTACACCGTGCAGTTAAGTACAAAAACAACACCAAACAGCACTAATTTATTAAAATAATGCACAAATCACAAAAGATTAACTCGCGAAGCGAACGGAACTTTAACTAGTACTGATTATGAAATTCAATTATTCAAGAATTTATTAAAATCCACCGCTGGATTTGGCAAAACAAAAATGAATTCGGAGCGCAGAAAAAAAACACTACCGTTCGCTTTGAAGATAGAAGACGACCGAAGTGTCCGAAATGCTCGAGTTTATGGCTAACGAAAGTTCGGACAGGAGCTTATCCCAAGTTTTTTGTTTTGCTCCATTCCTGTAAAACCTGTTGGCGGTTCTCCTGGCCAAAGCACAGTTTCCACGGGACTTGATCCTCCTCCTTTGGTACAGATAGTCGGGAAATGTTTCGGGTTTTTGGGTTGCTCGAAGTGTCATCTTGCGGATCCACTAGCAATGGGAGGGTTTCTCTTCGGTTTGTTGCATAGTATCTAAAGGTTAACGTGAAAGGGCGTCCGGAAGCACGTTGAATTTCCCGCGTCGATATTGAACGTCGGAGTGATAAAATTCGAGCGCCCACTTTTCGATCTGTCCGGTGGCGTTGTCAATATAATTTAACCATTTTAATGCCTGATCAGTGTGAATCCCAAATTCATTTATCACGTACCAAAAATATTTCAGACTCCGTTGGAAAAAAAGGCTTTGTCCGGGTTGAGTTTCAGATTGGCTTGCCTTAGTCGCCTAAAGACTTCGCGAATATTTTCGATATGCTCGTCAAGGGTCGAACTGATGACCATGAAGTCGCAAGTGCTGAGAGTTCCATATCCGATCCTATAAAACTACTGAGATCTCTTTGGAATGTCGTCGAGGCCAAATGTAATCCAAACGGAATCCCCTTTTAACGGAATAGGGGTCTTCCCGGTACGACTGGCGGGTGCAGCCGGGATCTGCCAGTATGCACTCTTAAGGTCGAGCGTTGAGATAAGCCGCGCGTTTCGCAAACGTTCCAGTATATGATGGTTTCTGGGTACTGGGTAGGCATCGGGTATGGATCTCGCGTTTCATTGTCGATAGTCTACGCACATAAAGATATCATCCGTCTTCTTACCGACCAGTACTATGGGGCTCTGTGACGGTTCGATCCGATTACGCAATACTTCGTTGCTTTTTGGTTTTTCATCCCACATATCGATGTGGTGCTCCGCGATATTAGATGTGCCTTCTTGACGCTCGCATTTGTTTGTGGGGCATCTACCACGTTCGGGGTGGTGGCGATGGTGGTCAGGGTTTAGTCGTTTCGAAAGTACAGCAATGGCGATTGGTCGGGCCCATGCTCGTGCACGCCGTCAATAACAGGATCACGAAATCCGACTCTCCTGGTAGGATTGAGATAGAGCTGGTCCCGGACGTTGCCGGAAAGGGTTCTACTGCTGGGCAAGGCCATAGCTTCCTCGTCTCTTCCCAACTTGTTGGTTAATCCATTCTTTGGTCGGCTGATGGTAACCTTAATGCCACAAAGGGAATCCATCCCTAGCAGGAGATCGTCCAGTACAGTAGGCATCACTAGCAGAAATAGCTGTTGCTTTAACTTTAAAACTTGACTTACTTGTGTTTTGGTCGGTTTGTGGGCGTTACATTCAACGAATACTTTTCAACGAATCAAGTATATTCTCTACTCTACGAGTACGGATTATAAAACAAGAGAGAACGCAATAGTCGAGTTCCCCGGGTATCTGATACCCGTTACTCAGCTAGTGGAAGTGTGAAGGAGAGTCTTCAACTCTGACAGATTTTGGTGGTTTGAGGGCGTTAGAGTGTGCGTGGCAAAATTTTTTTGGCAGATCGATAGAAATTTACAAGACTAATACAATACTGATACAATACTATCAAAACATTTTTCCAAATTACGGGCGTGGCGGCTTTCGGCGGTTTGTGGGCGTGGCAAAAACCTTTTTGACAAATCGATAGAAATTTACAAGACTAATACAAAAATGAAAAATGGCAACATGAATCAACAAACTTGCGCTGCGTCTATGTCTCTGGAGTCTGTATGCTTAATCTCTTGCTTTCTAGCTTTTGTAGTTCCTGAGATCTCGTTCATACGGACGGACAGACGGACATGGCCAGATCGACTCGGCTATTGATCCTGATCAAGAATATATATACTTTAGATGGTCGGAAACGCTTCCTTTTACCTGTTACATACTTGTTAACGAATCTAGTATACCCTTTTACTGTACGAGTAACGAGTATAAAAACAAAAACTTAGATCATGACCGAAATTGTAAAGTAAATGTTCTTATCGATTAATGGCCGGCAGGCAACGGTAAGGATATTTAAATTTAACGCAAAAATGTTAACCATCAACATCAGCATCAGGCGCTTGTTAACGAGCCCTCCATCACATGCAGCAACTGTGTGTCATTTTTGCAACTATTACTTTTTGGGACATATTTAAATGTTTTGTTAATTGCCAACCAGTTTCGAAAAGTTAGTGTTTTGCTTTGGTGGCTGTATTGGTAGGCTAATTTATGATTTTTAATTTACGATTATCTATTATTCTTATTACATAACGAAAGCAAACAAAGGAATTTAACAGTAAACTAAATTTGAGAAATACCTCAAATCAATACAAGGGTACCTGCGAGATCACCAAAAGCAAACAAAACGTAATTTAAAAACAAAAGAAAAGAAAAAACAAATGAACAGAAAAAGCCTTAAGCTTATTTATTGTTAAAACAACCAGAAAACCTTTACAGTTTGAGTCGATAATATCTCATCAAGGTTATGCATTAAATTTATAATTTCGTTTAGTACCAATTACTCAAATAACATCTAGAAGCTATACCAGCCCAAAACCACTATTAATTCGAACAGCATAATTTGTTTGCAGAGCGCAATGTTCAACACACAATATTTTCAATAGTATTACAGATCAGGAATAACAAAATATTTTTTCTAAGAGAACATTTTTTTCTCTCTACGATAAAAAAAATGTATTGTATTTCCAATAACAACAACATTATGAGTAAATTATTCAAACGGTAGACTTAAGATATAAGAAAAAAATGACCACTATTATTTCGAACACTGTTGAAGCTTGTCATTATATCAAAAGAAGACCAAAACAAAAGCAACCAATGTAACGGTATCACTTTCTATTGCATTCTGCAAATAACTTGATCCTTTGGTACAGATAGTCGGGGAATGTTTCGGGTTTTTGGGTTGCTCGAAGTGTCATCTTGCTGATCCACTAGCAATGGGAGGGTTTCTCTTCGGTTTGTTGCATAGTATCTAAAGGTTAACGTGAAAGGGCGTCCGGAAGCACGTTGAATTTCCCGCGTCGATATTGAACGTCGGAGTGATAATATCACAATGCAGAATGCAAAAATAAGTGAAAATTACTGCAGAATAGTCAAAGTTTAGCCACAATGGCACGCGGTAAGCCTATTTTAAGCACATCCGAGTGTTGATTAAAGATTATTATAAATCTTGAAAGACGATTACTCAGATAAGCAATGAATTCTCTCTTAGAAAAAATATATTGGCATTCCTAATCTGTATTACTATTGAAAATATCGTGTATTGACCATTGTGCTATGCAAACAAGTCACGCTGTTCGAATTAATAATGTATTAGTAAACCTAAGGAATGGTGCCATTCACTATCTGAATCTATTTCCTGAGTCAATTATATGTTACAGTAAATATTATCTATTATATATATTATCATATATATCATGGTACTACCGCTGCCACGCGTGATTTGTGGCTAGGATGGATGATTGGGCATAGGGAAGCTTTACGGTTTTAAGACTAGAGTGAAGAGGTGCTGAGCTCTCCAAGTAACCGCCTTGCTAGCCACAACCTTCTGTCCTTGCCCTGTTCCGGCTGGTCCCGCAAGACGCCTTTTCATTTTCCACTAACGCTCCGAGCAATCGCCCGGTTAACGCTTTAATCCCTGTAAATTGACATCTAGTGAAAGGCGATCCTTAACCTGGTGCAGATGCTAGACATAGTTCTAAGGCATTTAATGTTGAATAAAATATAAGCTTAACGGCTTTTTTCATATATTTTTATGTGGTTTATTAACTTACATTATAAATGATATCCAAGCCTTCTGTTTCAACGATAGTTTTATTGCACTAAAGAAAGAGCAAGGTAAGTGGCGTCCATTAAAAAGTGCAGGTGGTCCAGTTGTAGCTACAGTTTCTACTGAGATGAGCATATATCTGGATAAGTCGATAATCTACAAATATTTTTAATAAAATGGTTGTATTTCTTTAATTGTGCTTTCTCAAACAATAGATACTTTGTATGATGTAGCTTGTATTAGGTATAAAGGAAAACAATTGAACTGATTAAAAATGTATATTATTGATCCAATAGCGAAATCTCAAAACCTATGAAAGCTAAAATTCACATTTAAGGTAAAATTATGCAGCTACTAGTAACGCCTACGCTTCCTTAATTACATCGACGTAAAACTTGGGTTATATTATTCCATAAAATTATAAAAGTAACCTTTTTTTTTTAAATTTTTAAATGCCAACAATAAAGAAGCGAAACATGTTTTGATATATTTTAAAGCAATATATTATTTCATGTACAAAAATCTATTATAAATATTGCTGACCACACGTCATACACTGCGTAAACTAACAGAAATCAACAAATATTTGGATATATGATATATAAAAAAAAAGCTTTTTGAATAATAAACTTAACCAAATAAATAAACTTAACCAAATAAACTTCGTTTATTTATTAGCTTTAAACAGGAGAGAAATTCGACTTGATACGAGAATATTACAATATTTCATAGTAAGTGTTGGAATACTTGGTAAGAGTATATTTATAGAATTTGCAAAAAAAAAAATACTAATAAAATCAAATTATATTTTATACTTTGGCGGTGACATCTTTCTGCAGTTTGCGGGCGTTACAGTGAGCGTGACCTAAAAATATATTTGACTTATCTTTAGAAACATGCATTGCCAATGATTAAATACAAAAGGAAACATTTGAAAACCGTGGCCGTGACAGCATTGGGCGGTTTGTGGCTAACATATTAATAAAAACAAGAGAGAACGCTATAGACGAGTTCCCCGACTATCTGATACCCGTTACTCAGCTAGTGAAAGTTCGAAGAGAAATTTCAACACTGACCGTTGCTGGCGGGTTGTGGGCGTTAGAGTGGGCTTGGCAAAAAAATTTTTTACAAGACGAACAAAAATGTGAAACAATTTCAAACCATTTTTCAAAAGTATGGGCGTGGCAGTTTTTGGGCGGTTTGTGGGCGTGGCAAAAATTTTTTCCGCAAATTCATAAAAATTTACAAGACTAATACAAGAATAAAAAAATATCAAAACGTTTTTCAAAAGTGTGGGCGTGGCAGTTTTGGGCGTTAAAGTGGGCATGGCAAACATTTTTTCTGCAAATCGATAAAAATTTATCAAAACATTTATTAAAAGTGTGGGCGTGGCAGTTTTGAGCGGTTTGTAGGCGTTAGAGTGGGCGTGACAGCATGAATCGACAAACTTGTGCTGCTTCTATGTCTCTGGAGTCCGTATGCTTAATCTCAACTTTCTAGCTTTTGTAGTTCCTGAGATCTCATCGTTCATACGGACAGACAGACAAGGCTATATCAACTCGACTATTGATCCAGATCAAGAATAAATAAATTAGATTAGAACCGACACCGACAAAAGTCCCGCCATGCCCGAGTTTCCGCTACCCTGTTCGGTGAAAAGTCTTCGAAAATTTTAAGGTATGGTAGTGTTGTATAGGAAATTCATCAAGGATTTCGCATCGATCGCTTTACCCTTGACAGACTTACTAAGCCCAAACAGAAGTTCGCAATGACAGAAAACTAGCTTTTGGGGATTTAAAGCACCGGTTATGATCAGGTCTAGTTCTCTGAAGCCGTAACTTTGGCAAACCGTTTTTTGTGCAGTGTGACGCCAACAAGACAGGTGTTGGAAAAAAAGGTGTTCAAAAAAGACAAGAGGGAAACAAATATGCAATTGCGTTCGTTTCAAAAAAGTTTAAAAAGGCACAACGCAATTATTCGGTTACATGAATGTTTAGCGGCGATTGTTTGCACTAACCGATTTAGGGTCATGTATTCACAGTGATTATTGATCACGCATCTCTATAATGGCTGATAACGCAAACCGAGTGTAATCGCGCTTCCCACGTTGGGCTTTGAAACTTCAGGGATTTAAAATTAAAATAGAGTACCGGAGCGGATAGTTAAATGTAGTGCGGATGCGTTGTCCCGAATTAAGGAAGAGAACTTGGCTGCAATAAATGCTCGTCTTGGTCTAACGATAGATTTGGGGTCGCCAGTGTCCTTTCCCTGGGACCGTGAAAGCCGTGAAGCCACGGCATGACTGTTCCAACGGTATTTGCAAATATTAAGGTCCAGACTGCTTATGAGGCGTGCCTCCCTTAGTTGGTCGAGGATGTAGTTTATCCGTGGCTTCGAGAATACACTGTACTCATAATACTTTCTCAAATCAGTAATATAATTACATACATACATTGGCAGTGCTAGCATAAACAATAATGTTCAAGTGGAAGTGTTATATGATCGCCGACTTATGGAGCACACTGCATAAGTGCATGGTCAGCATTCCCACGCTAACCGAAAGCCGCTGTGTACATAATGTGCGCACATAGCATTCTCTCCCAACTCTCTTAATATAAGCCATACATAGTGCAGCCGCTTCTCTGCCGGCTTCACCAGGCAGCGAAGGCGCACTTCATAGCCTAAGTGGAATATGTTATTAGCAATATGAGTCAATCAAGTTGGAGAAGCGAAACAAAGAAGTTACAAATAAAATAAACGGAGCTATGCTCCACAAAAACCAAAAATAAATTGTGAAACGATTTCTGGAGGATCCTACTTTGGACAATTGATTTCGCGTTTATCTGCCTGAAGTCCACGAATAGTCTCCATTTTCCTTCATGGTTATCGTGTGTTCGGCTATACTTGACGTTCCGGTCATAGAGTGAAATTCCATGAGCTCTTTTTCCAAGAATTAATTCATGTCATCCTGCATCTCAAGCACCAGCGCATCCACTATTCCTGGTAGTATCAGTAGGCTCATGTAGAGTCGAACTCAACTCCTATCTCGAGCTTTGCGTTGATTTCGCCGCACCTTCCATCTGCCAACCTAACCTGCCATCGTATCCTTATAATCGCTCCATGGGCAGCCATCTTGTCTGCCAGCTCTTCGCATATGAAACTTGCTGTCGCCCTGGTATCGATCGTGATCTTGTACGTTTTCCCACCGATCGCTACCGCTGCGGACAACTGCTGTTCCTTTTCGCTTAGCTTGCCAGTTAGTTTGGAGAGGTGGCACCTTGCGACCCCGGCTCGCCTCTCTCCGGCTGGGATCGCCGGCCATTTCCCGCTCTCTGGCATTTCGTACTTCGGATTCCCACACTTCCGTACATCTAGTAGAACAGCAGCCTCTGGTTTCGGCAGCCTATTGCCCAATGGTTATGTCCACCGCCCCTGCGACATGATTTTTGCAGATTGGCAACTTGGGTTGGGTTCTGACCCCAGTTGCCCCCAGGTGTCGTTCCATTGTGTCTCTGGGTGGTGACTGGATGGTGGTCGCCAGGGTTGAGTTTATACTCCTTGACTGGACTGGGGTATATTGCGCCCACTGTTCCTGGGTCTGCGTACCAAGATCGCCTGCGTCCTCACACCTTCTACACGTGACTTGTATGTCTTCCGCGGCTTTGTTGCGGCTGAAATTATGTTCTTCCGCGAAGGCTTCCCGTTTCTTGAACAGCTCCTCGTACTAGTCTGCCAGGATTATGAGATCCTCTAGGTCGTCCGCATGGTAGGATCTTAACGCTATTTGGAGGTCTAACGTGCAGTTCTCCTTGATGATATCCCGTACCCCAGTGGTCTTATTATCTCGACATGTAGTCCTTCAATGCTTCCCTAAATCCTAGCTTCCTTTGCCTCACATTGTCAGCGAGTTTTGCAAATTATCCCCTGGGCAGGAAGTATGTTTGGAAACTCTCTATGAACTCGGCCCAAATCCTCCAATGCCTGTTATTGGATACAAACCATTTTAGAGCTTTTCCCTGCATCAATTCCAGCATTGCTCTGGGAATCATGTAAAGATCCAAACCATACGTGTTTGAGGACCATTCCGTCAAAGCGAATAGACAATTCCCTGACTTGCTTTGCTATTTTTGCATAATACGGCTGGCTGGGCCTGGGTCTTTCTGGACTTGGCCTCCTTTCCCTGCTCGTCTCTCTCCGTTAACCTATCTACTGCATCTCCTCCATGCTCAGACTTTCTATGAGGTCTTCACCATCGGGGTTCATAAGCTTTACGCTTGGACCTGGTCTGTCTGGATATGCTGCCTCCAATTCTGTCCAGATTGCTGTGAGCATTGGGTCGTTTTCCGTCTCTGCGTAGTACTTCGCCAGGGCTTTTCGCATGTCCTCTGTTCTTCCGGACAGTGATATGCGCAAGCTCTTTGCGACAAATGCGAAATCCTCCTTTTTGAGACGGTAGATCCAACTTCTATCCATACTGCATGGTTTTTTTTGTTTTGTGTACTACCGGGATAATCATGTTTTGGGCGCCAGATGTAACGAACTGATTTTATTTGTGTGCTCGCTGTGCGATCCCGTGCTTGTGCGGACCGTGTCGCTGTGCGGACCGTGTCGCTGTGCGGACGTGACTGTCCAAATTCCAGCGTTCGGCCTGCTTATATAGGCCTCCTTTAACGGTTTATCCCTCTTGCCTCCCGGTCCAAAGTCCAGCTTGTACCGTTATTCTTCTTACCCTGGCACGTCGACGCCTACTTTTAAGCCCGGTGCATTGGTAGCAGAATGTCGGACCACGCATTTATCGCCGAGCAAATTGCAAGTGGCTTTTACTCCTTGGAGCCCAAGCGCAAGGGAAAGAGTTTCGTCTGGAATGTTTTAAGCGGGATTATTAAGGATGATGGATCAACTATAAACGACTTGGTTTACTGCCGCTCATGTCGAAAAATCCTAAAATGTGTTGGCAATCAAACTTCAAATTTAAATTTCCAAAGATCAACTGCAGCAAATGTACGCGAGAAGTTAAAGTCCCTTCTGAACGAGTTCGACATAAAAGAAATGGAAAACATTAAATTTGTAACAGACAGGGGAACTAATATAATTAAATCATTAGAATCTAACACGCGCCTCAATTGCAGCAGCCATTTATTTGCTAATGTGCTAGATAAATCCTTTGAAGAAACAGTTGAACTGGCTGACGTTTTACTTGGTTGCAAAAAAGTTTTCAAGTTCTTTAAAAAAGCAAATTTGCAACACAAGCAAGTAATATCATTAAAAAATCCTTGCCAAACGCGGTGGAACTCGAATTATACTATGTGCAAATCTATTTTTGATAATTGGCCCGAAATTAATAATATATTAACGGAAAGCAATGAAAACCATAGACTGCAGCAAATAAACATAACTACGTTAAATGTGATAGTTGAGCTCTGTAAAAATTTTGAAATTATATTCAAAGAAATGCAAACTTGCAGTTCAGCATCAATTTGCTTTGTTATTCCATCAATTTTCAAAGTTAAAAAATTATGCGAAGGAAATATTTTAGAAACTGGTCCAATTTCAATCTTAAAAGAAAAAATTACTCATTATGTTAGTGAAATATTGGAAAAAAACTTGTTGCCTTTTTATTGTATCCACCTGCTATAAATATGAAATTAAGAATTTTATTTTAACCAAAATGGAAGAACTAAATTTTAGCTGCTTTTCACAACAAACGCCTACAACTAGCGACAGCCCTATAGCTCCAAGTCCACATAGCCCGGAAATATACTCATCAAAAAATTCCGATACAGATTCTCCTATACTTAAAAATAAATTCTTTTTTCCGATATGCTGAAAAATTCCTCTTCAAACTTGCTCAGCCTTACCGCTTATGATGAAATTGAAAAATACTGCAATGAAAAAGTCTTCATTAGCGAAGACTTCGAAGTTGTCAAATGGTTGAAAAACAAATGAGACCTTTTATGCCAAACTTCTAAGTTCGCGCTGCAGATGCTTTCCATACCTGCAAGTAGTGCAGCAGCAGAGCGCGCATTTTCCCTTGCAGGAAATGTCGTTGCACTAAACAACCTCATTTTTTTGCATTCCTTGTATAAACATAGATATGTATAAATATGTATAAGTATAAATATTGTTAAACTAAAATGTAAGTTAAATATAAGACGACATGAAGTTCCTTAAACTGTTTTATTTTAATTACCTAATCCATGAATATTTAAAAACCTTTCGTTATTTAAATGTAATCTGTGTTTATGTTTTCTTATTCAATTTAAACACCAACAAAAATAATGAACTCAAAATATTATTCATTGTGAAATTACATGGCTCCAAAAATGTTCGTGTTGTTTTTGCACACACAATCGTACATGCGGTCGCTTCTTCCACGAATAAGAAGTCAACCAGTCAGTAGGTATCTACTCGTATTTGGCACCGCATAGAAGGACTGCACAAAAGAAACGAGTAAAAAAGCATCGCATTTTGTTTTAATGCGGTTCTTTGTGACGCGACTCTACTAATAATGTGTGTGTATGCGGTGTACTTGTAGTTGCGGTGGACTAATGCAGATCTCTGGTTCAGAGTCTCTAAACTCTCTTTCTACCAGTTCAGTTTCTCCAAACTCTCTTTCTCCTCGGTTTCGCACTGCCGTTACTTGCTGCGTAACTGGCAACGGCAGACCCACATCATGCAATCTTAGACCGCATTTGTGCGGAGTTTTAACTCCTCACAACCGTGAAAGTGGCGAGTAAATACTCCTATTGTTTTTTCGGAGTTCTGTATAGTGAGACCGAGATGGACGCTAGGAATTATTCGGTTGCAAGATCGCAGGTGGGTTCCAAATGGATCGCATTCGTGGAAAAACACACAAATATATATCTTCGTTATAAGACATGGTGTCCCCGTGTAATTTAAATTTTCGAAAGGGCCGTTATAGTCAATGACTGTGTAGATGTGAGCCCTCGAGAAGAACCCTCTATCTGTCGAAAAATCGCCCATCAGCTGTGTTTGAAATCTCTACTTGTAAATCGTGCAAATCTTACAGGGATTAACCACAGCCTTCACCAGAATCTTGATTTTAGGAATCCAGTACTGCGATCGGATCAGGTGTGCGATCAATTGACTACCGCCGTGAAGAGTAATCTGGTGAGAAAATCATCTACTGCCACCTCTGACTCATTTGGTGGGAAGCTTATCGTCCCAGCCTAAGTCCTGCAAACAAATCCCCCGCATGAACATTTTGGAACGGATGATGAACGGAACGACCCACAGGATCGAAGAACCTAGCCACTTGGGACAGAAGTTCGCGCTTTGTATAGGAGGATTCCAAAGCTATTTCAGGAGGGAGCTCGTCTTGGTCGTGCTTTCGGCATCGATGTCGAGGAACTCGCTATGATGGAGTTGCTCGGCCGGCACGTCTTTTAGTACGCCCTTGTGGTTTGAAACAGAATTCTTTGAAAACGGGTATGCTTTGTATTGACCATTGATCTGACACATTTTTTTAATGGCCGCTTGAAGACGTATTGAAAATACCGCCACTTCAGGATCTGAATCGTTAGATGGGATTGTAGGACTGGACCAGCATAAAGAATATAATTTTGGCTGGTTTTAATGCCGACGCGAAGCTTTGTAGTGGTGATTTCGGATAATTAGTCAAAGAATTATAAGTCGACGGAAATTCTTTCATATAACCCAGATCCAGATGCTGGGGCGAATTATTTTAAACGACTCTCGTTTCTAAGAAACTGAGCTAACGCTATGGACCTCCAATATCCTAATTTGATTCCGGAATACTCGATGTCTTCCTTCGTGCATCGTTGGAAGAAGTTCCATTTGCAATAGGAATTTACCATCTTGACTGGAAGATCCTCCACCTCCCAGAACATTCTAGGAGGCGTGTCGAGCTTATTTGATGCACCTGAATCGCACCTGAGTAGGAAAACGAACGGACAATCCCAGTTGTCAGTGGATGTAGGAGAGTTTTACCACCTCTGAATCGAGAACTGCAGCTCCTTTAGAGCATTACCATGTTCTTAGGATATCGAACTCAATTTGTGAAGAGATAAAACAGCTTCTCGAACGGTGTCAGTCTGTGGTTGTGAATATAAACTGCCGTATCGCCATCGAAAACTTCCGTATCGCAAGGAGGCAAGTGGCTACCGGTCGAATTAAGCGGCTGGGAGGTTGCTTGCGCGATCTAAGGCTCTGCCAATAGTTTAGCCAATTTGTGATTCGCATGACTCGTATACTGAGCAGCAGTAGTCATATTTGGCCTGGAGAAGAGGAAATTTGTCAAGGGATCCTTCTAGGGCTATAGGGTCCGAGAATGTTTTGTACTCTCTTTCCACTTTATCCCATAAGGGTCGCACTTGTTGCAGACGGACTTGCAACGTATGTAGGGACGGGGAAGATGGATCAGAGTTGTTGATCTTGGCTTCAAAGGAGCCTTAGAAATTCAATGCCAACTGCAGAGAGATATTCGGGGTTTTTCGCTAGTAAAGACTCGCTTTCGTCAATGGTCGGGAAATGACAATTCCTGGAGTTGTCTTCGAACTGCTCGATGGAAGGTTCTTTCCTTTCTGAGTGGAAATCGCGGCTCTCCCTTTTGGACTAGCGGACTTGAGCACTCGCGTAGCGCTAGCGGGTAGCGGAGAGTGTGGAATTTGTTTGGTTTCTTTTCCTGGCGCAGATGCCTTTTTTTGTCTGCCTCTATGGGCATACTCAGTTATGAAAGGAAGAAGGCAAGCAAGAGAAAAATACACACCAAATAACCCGGATCTGGATGGACAAAATACCCGTCGGAATTCGAGTAAAAATCGGAATAGAAAAATTTTAAACAAATCGCTTTAAAAAAAAAAATGATAGTGTTTTTTTTAAATAAAGTTCAATAAAGCCAACGTTTTGAAGTTCGAAAATTTGAATGTTTTGATATTTTTTCATTTTTGTATTAGTCTTATAAATTTCTATCGATTTGCCAAAAAACTTTTGGCACGCCCACTGTCGGTATTGAAGACTCTCCTTTGCACTTCGACTAGCTGAGTAACGGGTATCAGATAGTCGGGGAACTCGACTATACCGTTCTCTCTTGTTTTTTATACCCGTTACTCGTAGAGTAAAAGGGTATACTAGATTCGTTGAAAAGTATGTAACAGGCAGAAGGAAGCGTTTCCGACCATATAAAGTATATATATTCTTGATCAGGATCAATAGCTGAGTCGATCTGGCCAGTCCGTCTGTCTGTCCGTATGAACGTCGAGATCTTAGGAACTATAAAAGCTAGAAAGTAGAGATTAGGCATACAGACTCCAGAGACATAGACGCAGGGCATGTTTATCGATTCATGTTGCCACGCCTACTCTAACGCCCACAAACCGTTCAAAACTGCCACGCCTTCACTTTTGAAAAATAATTTAATATTTTTTCATTTTTGTATTGGTCTTGTAAATTTCTATCGATTTGCCAAAAAACTTTTTTCCACGCCCACTCTAACGCCCACAAACCGCGCAAAGCTGCCACGCCCACACTTTTGAAAATTGTTTTGATATTTTTTCATTTTTGTATTAGACTTGATGATTTTTATCGATTTGCCAAAAAAAAATTTTCCACGCCCACTCTAACGCCCACAAACCGCAAAAAACTGTTAGTATGGAAATTTCTCCTTTGCACTTCCACCAGCTGAGTAACGGGTATCAGATAGTCGGGGAACTCGACTATAGTGTTCTCTCTTGTTTTTAAATTGTGTTAGAGTTAGGAAACAATATTTTTTTATTATTCAGGACTTAAATCTTAAACGAAAAACAAATATATAGCCGTCTAGAGCTGCATGTTAAATTCAGCTGGGCAATGAATCAACCGTAGTGACTTCATATAGTTTAATGATATTTCGGTCCATCCGTGTTTGATAGCATTTTTTAACGTTCTTCTTTATAAACCTTTCTTAAACCCATCCTCATCCATTCTCAATAATGTTCAAATCAGGAGAGTATGGCCGCCACTCCATTAAAGGTACATTTTGATCGGCAATCCACTTCTTTACCACTCGAGCGTTGTTTATTGGGGCATTATCTTGTTGCAACGTCCATGATAATGATCCAAAAATGTTAATAAACTGTGGAAAAGCCTTTTGGAAAAGTTCCTTGTAGCGAATGCCATTCATTTTGGAAGAAACAAACTCGATATCAAAGGTAGTAAGAGATGGCACCCCACACCATTATGCCACCCTCAAGGCTGACTGGTCAAATGGCGCTCTTCCTTTCTTATGTCATGTAAGTAATAGTTGAAACCATCTGTTCCATCCAAATTAAAGCGTTTTTCGTCCAAACCGTTTTATACCGCGCAATACGATCCCCTTTTGTCAAGGTTGTCCGTCAAATGTTGTCATCGTTTTTGACCTACTTCACTTCTCGCGTCAGCACCCCTTCTGGAAATGTTTACCTACTCATTTTGTTGTAGTTACAATAATAGCATAATTTTATTGGGTAATAGATTGTTGGCTAGTGCCATGTAATGCAAAAAAAGAATTAAAAAGCTAACATAAAAAAGTTATGATAAGTTGGCTATAACTGTTTTTAGTTAGGACTATCGAATTCATCATCAAGCAAAAGAGCGACAACAAACGTCGCTCTGAGGGCTCTTGTTTTTGCATAACAAAAACAAGGCGGATACTCGTCGCTGAAAAGTAATTTTTATTTATTTAAAACAATAATCAACACAAAATATTTAACTCCTATTAATAAAATAAACTGCCTGGAAGAGGCTAACAATAAGATATTTTTCTTTACACCTGACACAAATAGACTTATATTTACTAATGGTGTAGAAATAAAATAAGCACGAGAATATATGTACATATATATAGTAGCATAATATGCTTCTCATATTACGCTTACATAAACTTAAACCTAACAAAAACAACGCGCATACAATCTTTCGCGTGCATAAATACACAACATAACGTAACGAAACTTGAATCCACAAAAAAGTAAAGCGCATGATTGTTGTATAACTTCATCATTCTTTTTGCATGCACTTAAACACAAATAAATAAAACTGCTGACAAACACATTTCCGTTTCTCGCGACTCACTTCGAGCCGATCAAAACTCTGTACATTCAGTCTTAAGCTGACAGTTTTAAAATAAAGACGCTCACCGAAATCGTTCGTGTTTCAATTTATACTTGGCTTCAGCGTTTATCTTTGTCTTCGTTACAGACGGATCATTTATTTGACTCAAAAATAGTAACTACGCAAGTGGCGCAGTCGGTAGGATGAAACATTGTTGATGCGATAGAAACCCTATTCAATTCTTCAATCATCATCCGCTAAAGAACTTTCGCAAATCGCGTCGGTAATATCGGTACAATCGGTTCACAACAAAAAGTGCCAACCAACGGTGTACCTAATCCCACAAAGTGATTGTGAACGTGAAACAACTTAAAATTATAAAAATTTTAAGAAGACGCCTTTGAATTCGCTGAGTAGTAAATCCACAAAAGGTTACTCAAAACAAAGCGAAATAGCAAAGTGTGCAACAAATAATAACAGCTAAACTAAGTGAAAACCAAATAAACGTAAATACAACTAAGTGAACTACAATAACAACAGTTAACCTAAGCGAAAAATAAACTTAACCAGAAATAAACGAAAAATAATAATAACAGTGTAACTTAGTGAAAACTAAATAAACTTAATTACAACTAAGTGAACCATAATCATAACAGCTAAATTAAATGAAGACTAAATAAACTCAATTACAACTAAAAAGAATTATAACGATAACAGTGCAACTAAGTGAAATATTATAATAATAAGTGAGCGAACTACAAGAAACCCTACCCAAGTTACGAACCGACAAATAAACCAACAGCAAATACACAAACATTAATCAAAATTCAAAGCCAACAAACCACAATGGCAGTAGCAGCGCCAACACAAATAGAACTGTCTGACTCGAATATGATTCAAGTCGAAAGACAAATACACGCAATCGAGGTTTTCAACGGAGATCCTAATACCTTGTACACTTTCATCAGTCGCATCGACTTCATCTTGGCTCTTTATCAGACTACAGATGAAAGGCAGAAGTTAATAATCTTTGGACACATCGAACGGAACATCAGTGGCGATGTTATCCGCGCCCTCGGAGTGACCAACCTCAGCAACTGGAGTGAACTCAGGACTCAACTTATACTTAACTACAAGCCCCAAGCACCGAACCACCAACTTCTAGAGGAATTCAGGAACACACAATATCGAGGTAACATTCGTCATTTCCTTGAAGAAGCCGAAAGAAAACGGCAGATACTTATAAGTAAATTAGAACTAGAAAACAATATTACTGAAACCACTTGGATAGTTGTGATGCCTCACTGCTTTGACATCATTGTAATGGGGTTCGCAAATAAGAATCATATATACACTATTTAACTTCATTTATTTCTTCATATACAAAAATCACGTCTGATCGCTATGACCGCAAATTACAAGAGAGAAAGAAAGAATACAGTTCAGTTCAATTAGCATCGATATATAAAATGTTAATCCGCTGTTAAGACAGCTGAAGCACCGGGTGACTCCGCTCATAATCCGTACATGCCGCCCGCCAATGCGTCGTCCAGCATGAAGGCTCCTTGTGATTCTTGATCCGTGTGTTGATCATAATTATGTTGAAATCGGAAGTGGACAAAGCTTTGTGATTGACCTCTTTTGAATGCCAGATTTCGTCTTTAATGTAACCACTCTGACTAGCGAGTCCGATCCAGGGTGCAGTTCGACGACTCGGCTATAGTCCATTTAGCTGGTGGTAGATTATCATCCTTTATAATGACTAAGTCGTTGATGCTAAGATTATCTTTGATTTGGCACCACTTTGGCCGAGTTTGCAAGTGTGATAACCAATCACGAGACCATTGAGACCAGAATTGTCGCGTCATGTGTTGTTGTGCGAGAAATAGTTCACGCAAAGGCTTATTATTCGGCCGACCTTGTGGCGGTGCCAGTAGTGCGTCACCAATTAAGAAATGTGCTGGAGTTAGTACTTCTAAATCGTCAGGGTCGGCGGTTAGCGGGCAAAGTGGACGTGAGTTCAAACATGCTTCAATCCTGATCAAAACTGTAGTAAGCTCCTCATACGTCTGCTTGTGGCTGCCGACGATCCGTTTAAGATGATGCTTCATTGCTTTCACGTTTGCCTCCCAGATGCCACCAAAATTGGGAGAATATGGAGGTGTGAAATGCCACCTTGTCCCATGTTGACATGTCGATTCGTTTAGGGCTGCCTTGCAAGTGATGGGCTGGTTAAGCGATGTACTCGCGCCAACAAATTTGTGCCGTTATCACTATACATATGTTGAACTTGTCCTCGACGTCCGGTGAATCGCGTAAATGCTTGCAGGAAGTGCTCTGTTGAAAGTCCAGTGACGGCTTCCAAGTGGACCGCCTTGGTTGCTAAGCATATAAAAATGGCTACATAGCCTTTGTAGGTGGTTGATCCTCGTACACGCGCGGCTTGAAGTTCAATCGCACCAGTGTAGTCAACTCCTGTTGTAATGAACGGACGAGTTGGGGGGTTGACTCGATGTAATGGCAAGTCACCCATCAATTGCTTCGCTACGACTGGAGCTACCTTAAAACATGTGACGCATTTCCGGATGATTCGCCTGACTGCTTGTCTGCCTCTGGGAATCCAGAATTTGTAGCGTATGTGAGCCAGTGTTAATTGAGCGCCGCCATGTAGAGTGAGCTGATGAGAGTGTTGAATTACCAAATCTGTAAATAGGTGACAATGAGGTAATATAATTGGATGTTTTCGAGAAAAAGAGAGATTTGAATGCTTGAGACGGCCACGAATCCTCAAGATATTGTTGTCAAGAAACGGTGTAAGATTTGAAAGTGTGCTACGGGGTGGTAACGGCTTGTTCCTTTTAAGCGCTTGGATGTCGGCGTGAAATGTATCGGATTGTGCAAGGCGAGCTATGCAGCACAGGGCCTCATCCAGCTCGTCAGGAGAGAGTGATCCGTGACTTCGTTGTGCTCGAGCATGAGCATTGTGGCAGAATCGTAACATGTATGCCGTGACACGTAGCAGTTTTGTATACGACGAGAATCGGTCAATAATAGAATCCTTTGTGTCTGACAAGGTAGTGAAGGCTCTAATTTTTATGGATTTGGCCTCCAGATCCCGTTCTTCTGGATTGAGCAATTGTGATTGCGTGTTTGGCCAAATATTGTGTGGTTTGCATAGCCAGGATGGGCCATGCCACCAAATATCAGGTATTTGGCTCGGTGGTAAGCCTCTGGTTGCGCAATCTGCTGGGTTTTCCGATGTGTCTATGTGGTGCCACTGAGCCGCTGAGGTGTGGTCGAGAATGTAAGACACTCGGTTGGCTACAAACGTTTTCCACCTAGTAATGTCTCCTTTAATCCAGTGCAGAACAATGGTAGCATCGGTCCAGTAAAGGTAGATATATGTGCATTGGTCCATCGGTTATTCTCCAGCACCCATTTGGTGAGTTTGGTAGCTAATACTGCACCGCATAGCTCAGTGCGCGGTATTGTTAACGGCTTGGTTGGCGAAATTTTTGATTTTGCGACGATGAGCGTTGTATAGAAAGTCCATCAGACTGTTGGGTGCGTGCATACACTGCTGCTGCGTAAGCACTGGAGGATCCATCGCAAAAGGTGTGCAGTTGTATCTCACTACTAAATAGTGGCGTAAATTTGACGCTGCGTGGTATTTTGATCGTCTTAACCTTCATTAGTTGCTGTCGAAATTGTTGCCATTTGACGGCAATGGTGTTGGGAACTGGCTCATCCCAATCCAGTGATGTACTCGATCCGTCCTCGCGATATTGCTTCGCTAGTGTGATTTCTTTCAATATAATCTTTGCTGAAATTACAACTGGAGCGATTATCCAAGAGGATCAAATAACGTGCTATGGTCGATAGGATTTCTCGTTTTGTTATACCGGCTGGAGTATTTGCTAGTAATTTATAAGTGAAGCAATCTTGCTTGGGCAACCAGTACATACCCAGTGTTTTGATGGTGTCCGCATTGTCCCAACTGAGGGATGTCTGCTTGCATCGATGCTCGAGAGGTATCGTTGCCATCAGATCCTGGTCATTACTAGCCCATTTTCGTAGCTCCATGCCAGAGGATTTTAAAGCTAGCATAGTTTGCAAACTTTTCCGTATTGCTGCCTCTTGTGAATGATCGCCTGAGAGAATGTCGTCGACATATATCTCATTTTTGAGAACGTTGGATGCCATAGGATATTTTGTCTGTGTGTCTTCAGCTATTTGATGGATGACTCTTATAGCTGTATAAGGTGCAGACGCTGTTCCAAACGTGACGGTAGTTAAGCAATGCTGTTTGATGACTCCATCCGCCGCCCGCCATAAATCCTCTGGTACTGCGTGTCATCAGGGTGGACATTGATACAGCGATACATTCGTTGTATATCGGCAGTGAAAACAACTGATATTGTCTCCAATTCAAGAGAACGGCTGGCAGATCATTTTGCAGCGTGGGACCTACACATAGTACATCGTTTAACGATCTGCCATTTGAGGTCCGGGCCGATGCGTCAAAACGATACGTTGTTTTGTGGTGAGGCTTTCTTCTTGAAAACTGCATGATGTGGTAGCACGCATGATGCAACATGCCGACCGTAGGAATCCGTGGTTATGGTTGAGTTTTCGCTCGTCTCTGCCAACGTGATTTGACCTAGTTGAAAATATTCTTCAATTCCTTTGCAGTATCTGATCCATTTGTCTGGGTCCCTTTGAAGGCGCCTTTCGAGTTGAAGATATCTGTTCAGGGCGATCTGATGAGATTTTCCGAGCGTCATACTGGGGTCAAAGTTCCTCTTGAATGGCAAACGGACTTGATAACTGCCGTCTGGTTGACGTTGATGGGTCTGCTTAAAGAAAGACTCGCACCATTGATCTTCTTTGGAGAGCTTTGGGCGTTCTGGAACTGATTCTACCTCGCAAAATACCTTAAGCAGCTCTTCGGAGTTTATTATGGCATGATTACATCGAATGTGGCGTGTAATATGCGTGTTGCCAACATTGCCTAACAGAACCCATCCGAGTTGAGTATTCTGCGCTATGGGTTCGTTTGGCAAGCCAATCTTAGTTCCAGGTAACAAGAGTTGTGCCATAAGGTCGGCTCCAAAATGATATCGATTCGCTTGGATCTATAATAATAGGGGTCTGCGAGCATGAGACCATGGATATGACTCCAGTTTCCTGCTGGAAAACTTTGACTTGGCATGTGTGATGTCAACGTGTTCAAACATAAGCATCGTCGACCTTTAACGAGAAATTTGGGTTAGTTGCTGTTTGCACCGAACAACTTACGATGAATTTGCAGCGTCGTCCTGAATCTTGACCGACTCCGGTGATTGAAGTGCGAGTTGTGCTTCGGGAGAGCTGGAGAGACTGTACAGCATGCTCCGAAATGATAGTTGCTTCCGATCCTTGGTCAAGAAGCGCGTTTACCGTGGCCTGGCATCCTGTCTGTGTGTTACTGAGTACAACCCGAGCTGTTGCTAGTAGTACCTTTCGATGAGTCATAGATGAAGTTGTAGTTGACATGCACTGTAGAGTCGGCTGGGCATCTGAACTGGCTGCTGAACTTTGGCATGATGTCGAGGAGGGTATCAGCGTTGGCTGTGTTGCTGGAAAATGTAACATCGTGTGATGACGTTGACCACAATGAAGACAATTCTTGTTGCTGGGGCAGCTTGCTTGTGTGTGCGATTTTCCCAGGCAATTGAGACACAATTTTGCCTTGCTGGCCACTTCCTTCCGTTGGTAGCAATCCATTGAAAGAAATTGCGGACATCTTCGAAGTATGTGTAAGTTGCCACAATGATAGCAAGCGGACGCGGAAGCACCCGACCTGGTGTGGGCGCTGTGCACACGCACGCGTTTAGTACCGTCTGAAGTTTCATTTGACTGTTTCATGCCGCTGCACGCGTTACGGCTTTCAATAGCGTCTAACGTAACAAGTCGATCATTGAGGAACTGTTGCAGATCTTTGTATGAAGGAACGTCAATCTTGCTGCCCAGATGATGCTCCAAGCTGTGTGAGTGTCTTTGGGTAGTTTGGTTGTTAGATAATGAGTCAACCAAAAATCTCCTCCCTGTAGTGGCGCCTTGACGGTATTGCAAGCGGCAATGCAGACGTTGACTGTGCTAACCATAGACCGTATGTCAGCAGATTTTTCTTTCGAAAGATTCGGTAAGTTGTAGAGCATGTTCATGTGGCTGGCGAACACAATTCGTGGGTTGTTATATCGTTGTAGAAGTGTGGTCCAAGCGACTTCATAGTTTGCTTCAGTTAAAGCGATTTGGCGAATGTCGTTGTCCAGGCCTACTGGTAATGCTTCCTTTAAAAAATGGAACCTTTGAATCTTATCCAGACGCTCATTATTGTGAATTAAGCGTAAAAATGCATCATGAAAACTTGGCCAGTCCGCGCAGTTGCCAGAGAATTTCGGAACTGGTAATTTTGGCAGTGGTATCCGTACTTCCTCTACATGTGTTGTTATTGTAGAGTTAGCTGATTCGTTGTGCGTCACTGTGCCTGGATAAATTCGTTTCTTTTCTTCGGCCACGAAACAGTAAACTTCCATGCCCAGGTCTTCGAATTGGCTGATTGTATTTTGTTGCTTATACACACTTTCTTCGTAGTCTGCCATGCATATAAGTGTGTGATGCGCCTGATGAAATTCTTTGTTAAACTCGTCGATTTGATTCAAACGTTTTTCGAAATATATTTCCGTTTTCCGCGCACTCGAGTCTTTTTTCACATTACTGAACAAGCGCTTCAAAGACTCAATGCGGTCAGTTTGAACTCGCACCAGTTGATCAAATTTCGACATTGTTTATACTGACGTTGCTCCACTGTATGTAATATGCACAAATGCTCGTATGTTATCGGTGTTCTTCTTTGACGTCTTGTTTTTTTTGAGTTGGCAGAGATTCCGGCAAATCTAACGGAATCGAAGGGCAACGGGACTTAGCTCTGTCGTGATGAGAGCGAGCGCGAATGTTTGCGTATACTGCTCTGTCGTGATGAGAGCGAGCGCGATAGAAAACGTAGGCACGGTGATTTATCTGGATGAAGCCGACCACGAAGATAAAAATTGCCAAACAGCTTTTAGCAATTATTAATTATGATTCTTATGAGCAAGGTTCCCCTCATGGGCCACCAATGGATAGTTGTGATGCCTCACTGCTTTGACATCATTGTAATGGGGTTCGCAAATAAGAATCATATATACACTATTTAACTTCATTTATTTCTTCATATACAAAAATCACGTCTGATCGCTATGACCGCAAATTACAAGAGAGAAAGAAAGAATACAGTTCAGTTCAATTAGCATCGATATATAAAATGTTAATCCGCTGTTAAGACAGCTGAAGCACCGGGTGACTCCGCTCATAATCCGTACACCACTCTATATACTAGATTAATACAAACCAGCATCGAAAATCTAATTCAAAAACTTCCAAGCCACATTTATCTCAGAATAATTAACTGTAATATTCCAAACCTGAGATCATTAATAAACATATTACAAGAAAAAGGTCTTTACGAGGCACCAACCTCAAGTAAAGATAATATAAAGCCAACTTCAATTCCAAACAAAGTAACAAACACTCCCCAAAACAGGCAAATGAGCTATCAAACCAGACCCCTTGCACCCTTCCAACCATTCTATAACAACGTCTATCAACCCTATCACCAAGCATATTCTCATGTACCCAGGTTTAACACAAATCCGATACCTCAATATCAAAATAGACCTATCTACCCACAACCTAACATACCTCTGACACAAGCACCCAGACCAAACACAGCTTTTAACCGACAAAATATTTTTGACCAAAATCGCTTTGGACCTAGCCACACTCACATGCCTACAACATATGCACAAACCGGAAACGTACAGACTAATAACCCAATAAAAAGACAGAGACCATCAGACAGCGGACAGTCTAAAATGAGCACAGAAGAGGTAAGATACCAAGAAGTATCGTCTAATCAACCCGAATATCCTTATAACTATAATTACTATTATCCCTACTATCCAGAATATTTTCAACCTCAGCCTTATCCCTATCAATCGAACTATACCCCAGAATTAATTCAATGTCCCATGAACAGAACTATGACAATTCAGAAACAACAGAAAAGGAGACACCGACAACAAATGACAACGAACCAGACGACCCCGAACAAGCAGAAAATTTTCGGCTAGTAGCCCCGGATCAAGCCAATATATAACGATCAAACATAATAATACCGAATTGAAATGTCTAATTGATACAGGATCTACGATAAATATGCTCACGCGAAATATTTTTCAAACACCAACACAAGAAACCAATTACCTAATCCACACCAGTAATGGCCCGTTAATAATTAATGAACTTACGAATATACCACCTAACAACTACTTCCCTATTGCCCAAGAGTTCTTGATCCACCAGTTCTCAGATCATTATGACATGCTGATTGGACGCAAATTGTTGTCCGAAGCCAAAGCAATAATCGACTATAAAAGAAAACTGCCACTCTATTTAACAAAATATACAAGATAAAAGACGGTAACAACATTACAGAACAGAACCATCTTCAAATGGACACTTCATTTCCACAAGACCCACTTACTTAGAAACCTCCACACTTCAGGAGAACTTGTTCCGATTAGAACACCTTAACGTAGAAGAAAACTGAAACTAACCAATCTACTGACAAAATACCAAGACATCCAATTTCGCGAAGGTGACAAGCTCACGTTCACAAACCAAGAAAACATATTATTAACACCACACACAATATCCCGTCTACTCTAAAGTTTATAGTTTCCAACAGACATATGAAAAGGAAGTAGAAAAACAGATCCAGGATATGTTAGAACAGGACATTATCCGAGAAAGTAATTCACCATACTGTAGCCCCATTTGGGTCGTACCTAAAAAACTAGATGCTTCTGGACAGCATAAGCTTCGTATCGTAATAGATTATAGGAAATTGAACGAAATAACAATAAACGACAGATACCCCATACCAAACATAGATGAAATATTAGGGAAACTAGGGAAGTCAAATTATTTCACAACAATAGATCTTGCAAAGGGCTTTCATCAAATAGAAATGGACTCAGAGTCAATAGCCAAAACTGCCTTCTCTACAAAATATGGACACTACGAGTACACACGAATGCCATTTGGGCTTAAAAATGCCCCCGCTACATTTCAAAGATGCATGAACAATTTACTCCGTCCACTTTTAAATAAATGCTGTCTAGTATACCTAGACGACATCATAGTTTTCTCCACATCTTTAGAAGAACATCTTCAAGCCTTACAAGCTGTTTTCGAAAAATTATCACAGGCAAACTTAAAATTACAACTAGATAAACTTTCTTAGGACATGTTATTACTAAAGACGGGATTAAACCAAACCCGGATAAAATCAAAGCTATAGTTAAATATCCGTTACCAAGAAAACTAAAGAAAATAAAGCCTTTTAGGACTTACAGGATATTATAGGAAATTTATACCTAACTTTTCAGACATTGCCAAACCCCTGACCAAGTGCCTAAAGAAAGGAGCAACAATAGATATAAACAGTTTAGAATACTTAGAAGCATTCCAAAAGTTAAAATTATTAATCTCTGAAGATCCGATCCTAAAAATACCGAATTTCGAGAGGAAATTTACATTGACAACAGATGCCAGCAATGTAGCTTTAGGAGCTGTTTTATCACAAGACGGACACCCTATTAGTTACATCAGCAGAACACTAAATGAACATGAAATCAATTACAGCGCTATAGAAAAGGAATTATTAGCAATAGTTTGGGCAACCAAAACTTTCAGACATTATCTATTAGGGCGACACTTCGAAGTAGCTTCTGACCATCAACCATTGTGCTGGCTACACAAACTAAAAGAGCCTAACTCCAAGTTGACTAGATGGAAGATTAGACTATCGGAGTACGACTTCGACATAAGGTACATCAAAGGGAAAGAAACCATGTCGCGGACGCACTGTCTAGAACCAAAATAGAACAGACATTTTTCGGAGAATCCACGCAACATAGCGCGGAAGAAGATAGTAGCGGACTAATAGGACTATCTGAAAAAGCAATAAACTACCATAAAAGACAAATCATTTTTTCGAAAGGCCCCAATAATAATACAGAATATGAAACCTATTTCAAGAAACAAATAGTACGTATCTCCTATGCAGAAATGACCTTCGAAACAGCCAAACAATACATACTCAACCACTTTTGTTCGAAGAATAGCGCCCTTTACATCGAAAGCGATGCAGACTTTGAAGTGATTCAAAGCGCGTACACAGAAACCATGAATCCAAAGTGTACAAAGATTTTCCGAAGTCTCGTCTTATTAAAAACATTCCTACTTATGCAAAATTCAAAGAATTAATCCTAAACACACACGAAAAGTTATTGCACCCAGGAATTCAAAAAACTGTAAAACTCTTTAGCGAAACTTACTACTTTCCTAATAGCCAACTCCTTATTCAAAATATAATCAATGAATGTCAAGTTTGTAACTTAGCCAAGACAGAACACCGCAATACAAAAATGCCAATGAAAATTACCCCTAAACCCGAACATTGCCGCGATAAGTTTGTAGTAGATATCTATTCTTCTGAAGGGAATCACTATTTGAGCTGTATCGATGTTTACTCCAAATTCGCCACTCTCGAACAGATAAAGACAAAGGACTGGATAGAATGTAAAAACGCCTTAATGCGTATATTTAATCAGTTGGGGAAACCTAGACTTCTAAAGCAGACAGAGACGGCGCATTCTCCAGCCTAGCCCTTAAACGTTGGCTCGAAACCGAAGACGTAGAATTACAACTTAACACTACGAAAACAGGTGTCGCTGACATAGAGAGGCTACACAAGACTATAAATGAAAAAATTCGCATCATAAAAAATTCTGACGACAACGAGACAAAAATATGTAAAATAGAAACAATCCTTTACATCTACAATCACAAGACCAAACACGACACTACTGGACAAAACCCCGCTCACATATTCATTTATGCCGGACAACCAATTCTAGATACACAACACGATAAGGAAGTTAGAATTAACGAAATAAACAAAAACAGAACCGAATACAATGTTGACACTAGATACAGAAAGGGACCATTACAAAAAGGAAAATTAGAAAACCCTTTTAAATTAACAAAAAACGTCGAACAAACTGACGAAGACCATTATAAAATCACCAATAGGAATAGAGAGACACATTACTACAAAACTCAATTTAAAAAACAGAAAAAAATTAATGAACTTCCCATTCTGCAGGCCCCTGGTTCATCATAATACTCCTCCTCACGTCTACAAATTATGCCAAACCCAACAACTTCAAATCAACAACATTGACACTAACCACGGATACCTCCTATTTTCCGATAAATCGATTCAAATCCCTTCAGAATACGAACATCATTGTCTTCGCGTAAACCTTTCCGATATAGATAACCTAACCCACTATTTTAACAATAAGATAACTAACTACACTAATATTCCCCAAATTGACCTTTTGTTCAATAAAATGAGAATAGAACTTAGCGGAATAACTTTACACCAGACAAATAGACAGAAACGAGGACTAATCAACATAGTAGGATCAGCGTTTAAATATTTATTTGGAACATTAGATAATAATGACCGAACAAAGATTGAAAAACAATTAGAATCAGTAGCAACAAGTTCAATAAATCTACATGAAATAAATGACATAATTCAACTCATTAACAGTAACATACAAAGAACAAAAGAATTCTTAGACGAACATAGTAACAGAGAACAGTTATTATATGAACTTATCCAATTTACCGAGTATATAGAAGACATTACAATGGGAATGCAACTTTCACGACTAGGACTATTTAATCCCAAATTACTCAATTACGACAGACTAGAGAACGTTGACAACAGTAACATCTTACAAATTAAAACATCAACCTGGATTAGTACTAACCAAATACTTATCATAGCACATATCCCCATTAAGCAAAAAACTGTCCACACAATTAACATAATACCTTACCCAGATAATAACGGGTACCAACTCGATCACAACGAAAAAGATACTTATTTCGAAGAACATGGCAAAATTTATAATCAAAATAGTAAAGAAATAAGTAACGAATGTATTAAGAACATTATAAAAAGAACTAAACCAATTTGCAATTTTGTCCCCACAACAGTTAACCAGATAATTAAATACGTTGAACCAAACAATATCCTTACTTGGAACATAAAGAATACTATTATAGAACAAGATTGCCAAGAAATAAATAAAAATGTAACAATTAACGGCAATAAAATAATAACAATAAAACAATGTAAAATTAAAATAGGAAAGATAACATTAAACGAAAACCAGCTAAATCCCGAAATAAATCTAACCCCATTGTACACACCCATTGAACTAATAAAAATAAAACAATAGAACATAAGGACATTGTAAAACTAATATCAAATAATAATATTACAGTCTCTATTATTGTATCACTCATTAGCCTCACATTTTGTATAGTTTGTATCTACTTAAAACTAAAAACAACAAAACAATTATGGAAACACAGGATACAAACCCATATGCATTACCAAGATTATATGCGTCAACCCCAATAGAAGCATAAGCTTCCTTTTAAGGGGAGGGAAGTAGCATAATATGCTTCTCATATTACGCTTACATAAACTTAAACCTAACAAAAACAACGCGCATACAATCTTGCGCGTGCATAAATACACAACATAACGTAACGAAACTTGAATCCACAAAAAAGTAAAGCGCATGATTGTTGTATAACTTCATCATTCTTTTTGCATGCACTTAAACACAAATAAATAAAACTGCTGAAAACACATTTCCGTTTCTCGCGACTCACTTCGAGCCGATCAAAACTCTGTACATTCAGTCTTAAGCTGACAGTTTTAAAATAAAGACGCTCACCGAAATCGTTTGTGTTTCAATTTATACTTGGCTTCAGCGTTGATCTTTGTCTTCGTTACAGACGGATCATTTATTTGACTCAAAAATAGTAACTACGCAAGTATATACATATATGGATATAGAGAAAACTAGGGAACAGGGTTCGTCAAACTTACCCCACTTTAATCCAGAGCGATGAGATCTCGACGTTGGATCCTGGGTGTTGCTATATATATAGTGATGGAGTTATTTTTTTTTTTTATTTTTTTTTTTTTACGAGTCCCACGGCCACACCTCCCGCCCAACCGACCGAGGGGCGCTGCCGTGTATCGTACGGCTCGAATCGCGGCAAGATAGACGCGATATAGAAGACAGTAAAGGACGAGGAAATATATGTATATAGTAGTAAGATCTAAGAATTCGTTAAGTATGTTAGTATTGATCGCTTTAAAAACATCAGAGAGTCAGAATTAGAGATAATAGGATACAATCTATTATAGTCAGAACATAATACTTTGTAGGGATCATGCAACTCATAATTAGATCTACAATGATTTAAAATTAGAGGTACGTAATTTCTAGTAAATCTGCTCGGAACAGTGAAGTTTAGCCGACTAACCAAGTCGGGACTATCCACTTCACCACGAATAAGGTTAAAATGAAGACTGGTCCAAGCATCGTTCTACGGTTAGCTAAGGAGGGTAAGTTAATTAGCATTAGTCTACTTGTATAAGGAAGTAATCTAAGGTTTGCATCCAAATTAAGCCGCCGTAAGGCAAAAAGTAAGTTCTTTGGAACCGATTCAATTCGGTCCGAGTATTGTGGACTGATGTGGACTTCATATTGTGGACTCCAAACAGGTGATCCATACTCGAGGATTGGACGGACTAGAGAAATAAATAAGGTTTTGGTCATGTAAGGATCATTAAATTCCTTTGACCACCGTTTTATAAAACCAAGCACACCTCTGGCCTTATTGACAATAGACGAAATATGGTCTGAAAATTTAAGTTTAGGGTCCAGAAGAACACCAAGATCATCAACATGTGTTATTCTGTCCAAAGAGCACCCACTTAGAGTGTAAGTCGTGTGCATTAAGTTGGCACGACAAAAGGTCATAACTTTACACTTAGAGCCATTTAAGTTTAATACGTTATCACGGCACCAGGTTTGAAAGCTATCTAGATCGGATTGTAAGTCCAAATGGCGAGAAATGTCCTTATACTGGAGACATAATTTTACATCATCAGCGTACATAATAATTTTTTTTTTTTTTTTTTTTTAAATGCTTTGCTTTTATTTATCGAATCTTCTCATTTACGAGACTAACAATAAGTGTATCAAATCTTATACTATAACCTAACTAGGAGTCATGTAGACTGAGACAGTGGCCCTGACAAGTTATGGCTAGGTTGGAAGGTCTGATCGTTGTAGGCGGGTTCGGCTGGAGACCCGAGTCAAGACCCTTGCTAGAGGATTTGGGTGGACAGAGAGTTTTTCATTGTAGGACGCTTTTTGCTTGTCTATTTCATCTTTTACTGCGAGAGTGCCGAGGTCCCTGTGGATGTTTTGGTTACGAATATACCATGGTGCCCCAGTGATAGTTCGCAGGATCTTTGATTGGGCTCGCTGTATGATGTCTATGTTGGTTCTGCTCGCGTTCCCCCACAGCTGGGAGCCATACGTCCAGATTGGCTTAAGAGTGGAGTTGTAGAGCAGGACCTTGTAGTCCAGACACAAGGGCGATCGTGAGTTTATAATCCAGTGGAGGCTGCTGGCTTTCCGTTTTAGGTGCAGATTCTTGGATTTGATATGTCTGCGCCATGTTAGACGTCTATCGAGGTGGATGCCCAGATACGTTACTTCATTAGCTTGGGGATCTGCGTGCTATTCATACAGAGCGGAGGGCAAGTTTGTCTGTTGAGGGTAAACGTTATGTGTTTACACTTTTGTTCGTTTATTTAATACGCCAGTCAGATAGCCACTTCTCGACTACCACGAGGTGGTTGGCGAGTTGGGTTGTTGCACGGATTGGGCATCTTGAGCGGCTAAGGATCGCAGTGTCGTCGGCGAAGGTGGATGTTGTTAGTCGGTCGCTCGTGGAATATCTGCTGTGTAAAGGACGAATAAAGTTGGCCCAAGTGCGCTACCTTGTGGGACCCCAGCTTCGATAGTGTAGCTGTCGGAAATTGTTGTGTTACATCTTACTGCGAAGGCTCTATTGTAGAGGTAGGATTCAAGAAGTTTATGAGTGTACCCGGGCAAGTGTGTTTTAATTTTATGCATGAGACCTTTGAGCCAGACGCGGTCGAATGCTTGAGATACGTCGAGAAATATCGCGCTGCAATATTCCCTATGTTCGAAGGCTGTGCGAATTTCTGATGTTATTCTGTTTACTTGCTCTATTGTTCCGTGTTTTTTTCTCTGAAGCCGAATTGATGGGCTGGGATAATGTTGTGGGCTCCCATATATGGTATTATGCGCGTTAGAAGGCATTTTTCGAATAATTTGGACAGGCATGATAATAAACTTATTGGTCTGTAAGATGACGGAATCGTGTGATCTTTTCCAGGCTTCGGTATCATTATAATAATTGATTTTTTCCATTTCCTTGGATAATAGCCGAGACTTATGATTCCATTGAAGAGTTTACAGATGACCTTAATAGCACAGTACGGAAGTTCCATTATCATTTTTGTAGTTATTAGGTCACCGCCTGGAGCCTTTTTGGTTTTAGCTCCCTGATGACTTTTGTGATCTCGTTCGGTTGAAATGTAGTTGGCGTGGATTCAGTTTCGAGGTGGATTTGCGGAGGAACATAATCATCTGCTGCGGGGTTCGGCTGAAAGACGCCTCTGAGATGTAAGGCAAATGATTCGGCTCTATCTTTGTCGCTGCGGGCCCAGCACCCTGAAGAATTCCTTATAGGGGTGACGGTTTGAATTGGAGAGCTTAGATTTGGGTGAGCCCTCCACAATGGATGCTTTGTACTAGTTGGCGAGAGTTTTCCAATATATTTAAGTTGTTCATTTTCAGCTTCTTGCTTCAGGGCCCGGCTAAGATTGCGGGTGGCTTCAGTAAGTCTTTGCTTTGAGCATGGCGATCTGCTGGTTTGCCAAGCTCGTCGCAGACGCCTCTTTCCAGAACCAGCTGTTCAATTTGCCGGTTGGTTTTGAACTTCTTAAATTCCCCATCCTTCCGTTTAGGGGTTGAGATCCTGGCTGCTGTGACGAGTACCTCTTCCAGTGCGGCGGTGGAGCAGTCGATGTCCGCTTCGATATTTAGTTGGGGAGTTAGCTCGATGTGGGAACTCACATACTTTCTGTATTTCATCCAGTTAGTGTTGTGCGACGTCAGCCTGTGGGGGTGGTCCGCAATTTCTGGGCTTTGAAGAAGGCTTATCAACAAAGGCGAGTGGTCAGATGAGAGATCCGGTAGTGCTATGGCGCTTATTAGATTGCGTGGGATGTTTTTGTCACCGCGAAATCAATTAGATCTGGGATCTTTTTTGGGTCTGCAGGCCAATATGTGGGGCTACCAGGAGAAACGTAGTCCAGTTTATTGCTCACCTTTATAAGTGCATTATACAGTTGCCTTCCCTTGGGAGTCACGAGGCGTGATCCCCAGTGCGTGTGTTTGGCGTTGTAGTCTCCTGCGGCTATGAAGCGATCCCCCAGAGTGTTGTAGAAGTCCATGAATTGACCTTCAGAGATATTAAATCGAGGTGGGCAGTAGACAGCGGCAATGCAAAGGTTGCCGTTTCCTGAGATCACTTTTATGGACGTCGCTTGCAGGTAATTTGTTGCAAACCTTTGATGAAAGTGGTGTTTGATGCGTTCTCTTATTAAGATGCCCGTTCCGCCGTGGGCCTTGCCATCCGGATGATCTTTGCGCTAAAAGGTATAACCTCTTATATGGAAGTTATATCTCCCTGTGAGGTGCGTTTCAACCAGCAGCATGGCGTCGATGTGATTTACGTTTAGAAATTGAGTTATTTCAAGTTTATGCCGTGAAATGCCGTTGGCATTCCACATGGATATACGTAGGTTAGTCATTTATTATTTGGACTGTTGTGCTACAAGCAACTGAATTACCATGTTCTGGTTCTGAACAAGGGTTTGCATGGTTGTTTTCATGAATGACATAAGTTCCATCATACTTTGTTGCATGGTGAACATCATAGATTCCAATTTGCTTTGCGGTTGCACTGGAACCTGCTGAGCATTTTCTGAGTGAGGCTGCGGCGGATTTTCCATAGGAGATTCCCTTGGTTGTATCTAGCTGCCCAAAAGATGATCTGGCTGCCTTGGCGAAATGTTGTTGGTGCGTAGCTGTCGCTCGTCGCATACGACTCTTCAGCTCCTTGTAGACCGCACAGCCTCTGTAGTTTGCCGTATGGTTTCCTCCACAGTTGCCACATTTTTTCATTTGGGGGTCTTCTTTGTTTGCGGGGCAGTTTACGGAGTTGTGGAAGTCTCCGCAGACTACGAAGACCGTCCGAAGTGTGCAGTATGTCCTGGTGTGTCCATACTCTTGGCAGTTTGTGCATTGAACAGGGCCGTTGCGTTTGTGGGGTTCTTCCACGGTGATTCTTCGATGCAGTAAGAGCTGCAGCTTGTAGATCGGGTGCACTTCGTTTTCTTTAAGGCTTTGCTATCTGGTTCGAGCTCGACCTTGAAAAGTGGTTGCGGTTTTTTGTTTCTGTTAACAATATTGCTAACATTTTTGGCACAGAAACCCCTGGCCTTAAGGGCTTCTTGAATTTCAGAGGGGGTGACGTCAGGTTCTATACCTTTTAGCACAACTTGCAGTCCCTTGCTGCTTTTTAGTTGATAGGTGTAAAAGTTCTTTTTTGTGTCTTCCAGGTACTTAGACACAGCTCGGAAGTGTTCTTCAGACTTCGTTTGAACCTTTGTTTCGTGAATGTTCCCTTTAATAAGCGGAACAACATGGAAATTCTCGTCCCCGACCAGCGCAACAATTTTGTTGACCAGGGCGCTTGAACTTTTTTCCCTTACGTAAATAGGGGGGGGCTTAGGTTTCCTTTGGGTCTCCTGCCCCAACTCTGGTTGATTGTTGTCCGTCTCTGCTAAGATGGAGAATCGGTTTTCATTGGAGCTCCTCGTTTGATCGGTGCTTTTGTTGGTTCGATTGATCTTGGGTTTATTGCCAACCGTGTTGGGTGGACTAAGCTTGCGCTTAATCTGGATGTAGCGGTCCATGCCGGTCTGTATAGCCGGGACCGCTTGTCGCTTATCGAGGCTAGCTGTTTTTGTTGCCATTTTATTTTGTTGTGCGGCCGTTGGGACCGAACTCGCAGTATTGGTAGTTGGTTTAATTATTGGTGGTGAGTTTGCTGCAGAAATTTTAGCACTGCTTGTTGTTGGAGCTTCATTCAGCGAAGCCGGCGGTGATGGGGTTGGCATTGGTAACTCCATGATGCGGGAGTTGGGGTGAGCAGAGAGGGTGAGCAAGAGCTGGCTCTCTTGCTGTCGACGGTCAGTAGAGTCGAGTTGCTCTTTGTCGCCTTCTGATGTTGATCTATATCTCTAGTTGAGAAATAGGAGTAGCAAGCATTTCTTGGGTTGACGGAGCTTCTACGCTCATTCTTTTGATCGCTGCTCATTTTTTCGAGCTGGTTGTGCGTGGCACTTATTTGTTTAAATTAAATTAAATCAAATTTTGAATTTAATTTTGAAATTACGCGCCCAACGTTCGCACCTCAGCACTGGTCTTACAGTTGATGTGGCAACGCCACTCGCTCATGATCGCCCTCCGAGATAAGTTGGCAGCGCTGTCAGCTGTTTTATCAGCTGCAAAAATTGCAAACTTATATATTTTGCTAACCACCTGCACACGCGGTCATTCAGCACGCCTAGGTTACGCGCAGAACTATGGCACAAGTCCACCGTTTGTTTTTGCAGATTTGCCGCTAACACTGTTCAGCACAACCACGTTAACACAAGATTTTCGCGCAGCGCTATCGAAAGACGTCCGCTTCCACGAATGTGTAGACTTATGAACATAATAATAAATAAGGTAAAAAGGAGCGGACCTAGGTGGCTCCTCCAAATAACTTAGAATCCAATTTAGGAGATCAACAGGGAAACCTAATAAATCAAGTTTCTTTAATAAAAGTGAATGATTAACATAGTCGAATGCATTACTAAAATCCGTATAGATGACATATGTTTGAAGATTATTTTTGAAGCCCAGTACTACGAAGGAGGTTAGCACCAGAAGGTTTGTAGTTGTTGATCTGCGCTTCATGAACCCATGCTGACATGGTGATATAATTGACCTATAAAGGTGCTGCAAATGAGGGGCGATAACATTTTCAAAAAGCTTAGGGATAGCAGACAATTTGGAGATTTCTCTGTAATTGCTTGCATCGGATTTGCTACCTTTTTTATGGAGAGGGATCACAAAGGACTCCTTCCATATATGGGGGAACTGTGAAGATTCCAGAGATAAGTTAAACAGTTTAAGTAAAGGTTTGCACAAGGCTTCCGCACAGAATCTAAGCACACAGCCAGGAATTCCGTCGGGACCTGGCGAATAGACAGGCTTAACTCGCTGAAGATCATAAAGCAGAGAGCTTTCGTTTAAAGTGGGACAGAATATTAAATTGGACTTTGATACCGCGTAAGAGTAAGGCCGTTCGGAGTGAGGAAAAAACTTGGCAACTTGGCAAATAGATCGGCTATTGCCTGATCCGATGTTACCGAAGTATTTTCAAAAAATAGCGAGGAAGGGTAACTGGTTGTTTTGCGCTTAGTGTTAACGAAATTATAAAATTGTTTGGGATCCTGTGCGAACTGGAACTTATATAAAGTCTGTACTTAACATTTCTTAGATGTGTCAACTCTTTATTATACCTAGGAGGTTTGTTAGAGATAGACGGATAGTACATCGGAACACAAGAGTTGAAAAATGATTTAATTGCAGTATACAAAATATCTATGGCATCGGCCATTATGTTGCAAGAATATAGATCGGACCAATTAAAGCCAGATATAAAAAGATTTAGCCTCCGAAAGTTTGCCTTACGAAAACAATGAATTCGTTTGGTTGACTTATCTGGCCTCTCTTTTATTACGGTACCTGTGTCGATTGTCACCTCGAAGCTGGATAGTATGGATCTTCTGGTTGACTAAGAGGTGCTACTCTAGTCAGAAACACACATTCAGGATTGTAACAAAACATAGATCCAATAAACGACCAAGAGAATTTCGAATATAATTAACTTGCGACAACAATATGTCAAGCAAGCCGTCAATAAAGTCATGCTGTGCTATAGGCAGGAGAATATTCGACTGTTTTCTGTGGGCCACTTAGTGCCTGGTATATTAAAGTCACCTAGAACAACTAGTTGGTCCCTATCGGACAGTCTGTTTGAAACGGATTGCATATCGGACAAATAGTTAATATATTCAGGAAATTCAGAAGACGGCGTAATGTACGAGCACGTAATATAAACATAGCTATCAGAAAATGACAGCTTTAAGCATAAGAATTCTAAGTTACGGAACTCATCAACAAGTACCTCCTCTGACGTGACGGTGGACTTAACAGCAATTAGGACTCCACCTCCCCGCCTGGAGGGACGATCATGCCTGTATACTGTGTACATACCTGGGAAAGCTTCGGAGTTAAGTATCTCCGGTTTTAACCAAGTCTCTGTAAGCACAATAATATGGGATGCAAAGGAATGGCTATTAGAATACAAATTAGTTAGCTTACTACACAACCCTCTTACATTTTGATAACAGATAGTGAGACTTGATTTTAGTTTTTTGAAGATAAAGAAGTAGAAGTAGTAGAGGAGGATAGGGCATTGATCTGGCCACTTGTGGGAAGTTGTCTTGAGAGATGAGATGTCCCTAGCATAAGAAAAGTTAAATTTTTCCACTTTTATGTTGTCGGCTTTTGTTTTGTTTTGTATATAAGACAGTACATCAGATGATGTTTGATCAGGGAAAGCCGAGAAACAAAAATTTGTTTCTTAAGTGGAACCACAAAGAGTGGTTTTGGCACTGCAGGTTGTATTTCTGAAGTGCCAACTTGTCCCGGTAGTCCGGACTCAATATTTCTTTGTGGTAAACAATTCGGGACATGTGGAATCACCGGTTGAAAAACCAGTGCGGACAAAACGGAATCCGTAGCAATCCCAGGCTGGACTCCCTCCACAACCGATTGATCGGATTGCACCGAATCTGTTTTAGCTGCCGATCTAAGCAACATTTGAGGGTTTGCTGCGATCGTCAACTGATCAGCTGTGGATTCCTGTTGATCACTTGCCGAAGGTTGCGGGGCATTCCCCTTAGGCAGCCTACCACCAGCGGCTTTCTTGCGCTTTGAAGATTCTTCTAATAGTTTGAGGCTATTAAATTGTGAATCAAGCGCAGAAAGAAGATCATCAGCTCGACGAAAACTATCTCTAGCCACGCCAAACCTGCTGATCAGTCCTTCAAGCCACCTTTAGTTTGGCGCATAAAGAGTTGCATTTCATTCGCAACTCCTAGGCAAGTATCACAACAGTATTTTATATTAGGGCCTTTAGCTAGGTCATCACTTGTTCGGCCGTTAAAACCAGCGCACTTAGTGTGCACCATTCTATCACATAGCCAACAGGTCATTTTTGACTGCTCAGGCTTTATTACCTGACGGCATTTGTTATGGAAGCAGACAACATTGTTTTCCATGTTTAATTGGGTTTTGACCTCTGTACCAAAAGACAAAATCAGAAAATGTACCGCAAAAGCGCAGTCTGCACTTTAGGATTTTGTGTCGGAAAGCGAGAGAGCGGGTGCACCGTGCAGTTAAGTACAAAAACAACACCAAACTGCACTACGGACAACGCACGAAAGAGAGAGTAAACAAAACGCAAAGACAGAATGAATTAATTTAGTAAAATAATGCACATATCACAAAAGATTCACTCGCGAAGCGAACGGAACTTTAACTAGTACGGATTACGAAATTGAATTATTACAGAATTTGTTAAATTCCACCGCTGGATTTAGCAAAACAAAAATAAATTCGGAGCGCAGGAAAAAAACACGACCGTTCGCTTTGAAGCTAGAATGCTATGTACTATACATACATATACCTTCGTGCACCAATTAATTGTAACCGAACAATAATAAGATATACACAAACACAAAATAAAATAAAAAATACACTAAGTGGAGTATCCATATATATGAAAGTATGAATGAGTTCGGTTTATTTCTTTTGTAGCACGCCTTGGCTGCTATTCGGCTCTCAGGTTACTTGGAGCGAGCACTTGCTGTTGTTTGTTTTTGCTGATGTTCACATTAACGGCCGTGCACCGGTTCGTTTGCCGTTTGTATTTCTAATTAAGCACTTTGTGGGACACCGGATGCAATCCTGTCCAGGACACGGCTGTACTCCTTCTATTTCCTGTTTGTGGTCGACAACCTCCACGGTGTTTATCACATTTGCTGTGTTGTCGGAGGCCTTGGACTCCTTGCCGCCCATCCTGAGAGTTTCGTGGAACTATGGACTTCCTTCAAAGGGTGTTCCTTGTTAGTCCTGTTATTTCTTTTAAAGGATGCTTGTGTCCTTGCTCCTTGACGTTTTCCTTCGAGACTGGAGTTATCCCTGAGTCTTCCCCTCGATGGACAGAAGGGTAATTGCCCGGGTATTTGATGTACGGATGACTACCTCTGGGTGTTGACTACGGATGTTTTCCTGGGTACCGACGCACTACGGGAGTTTACCCGGGTACCGACTACGGGTGTTTTCCCCGGTACTGACTGCGGTTGTTTTCCCCGGTACTGACTGACCTCTCAATCTGTGGGCCATGGTCTTTTTATACCGGCATAGAGCTTTTTCTGATCTATTGGTCTTCTATGCCAAGTGTTCCCACCTAGGAGTCATATTTCTTACTTTCCCGTATTTTGGGGAGTCAATACCCCCTTCGGTGAAGTGTACCCGGAACTGGTGTTGATTTTCTTTACTTTCACAATCTATTGCGGCCACTGACCGGGTCATCGGAGACTCAGTTATTGCCGACTTGTAATTTCTTGGTCGCAATCCAACTGAGCCAACGTTCCTTTTGAATGGACAGAACACTGTCAAAAATCATTTGTACACTTAAAAACAAAACTGTTGGAACATACCCCGATTTTAGTAAAGAATTTTGTATCACAACAGATGCTAGCAAAATGGCATGTGGCGCAGTTTTAACTCAAAACCACAATGGCCACCGACTTCCAGTTGCATACGCATCTAGATAATTTACTAAGGGCGAGAGTAATAAAAGTACTACTGAGCAATAACCCACTTCAGACCCCATATTTATGGTGAACATTTTACAGTCAAAACTGATCATAGACCACTCACCTTTTATTTTAAAGACTAATCCTGGCTCAAAATTGACTGGTGTGCGACTTGAATAGAGGAATATAATTTTATAGTAGAGTATCTAAGAGATAAAGATAACTATGATGCTGATGCGTTATCAAGAATAACCATCAAAGAATTAAAAAATATAACCGGAAATATTATAAAAGTCACTACGAGATTACAAAGTAGACCAAAATCCTGCGCAGGAGAAACAAACAAATCTGAATTGCATACGCAATCAACAGAAAAAGCTTCAATGCCCAACGTATACCAAGTCATCAATAATGACGAGGTACGTAAAGTAGTGACCTTGCAAGTAAAAAATATATGTTTCTTTAAACATGGAAAAAAGATTACTGCAAGATATGAAGTCGATGATTTATATACAAGTGGAGTTCTTGATTTAGATCAATTTTTCCAAAGGCTTGAAATGCAGGCCGGTATATGTATATAAAATCAGTCATCTAAAAATGGCACCGTGGGGAAATATCTTTGAACACTTTCCAATAGATTATTTTAAACAAAAGGGCAATAAAATATTAACAAAATTAAGAGTGGCGCTACTCAACCCGATGACCTTAATAAGCAATGAAAAAGAAAAAGAAGCAATTTTGTCTACACTACATGATGATCAATTACAAGGAGGTCATACAGGCATTGTAAAAACCTTGGACAAGGTCAAAAGACATTATTTTTGGAAAGGAATGTCTAATCAAATTACACACTACATTAAAAATGTCAAAAATGCAAAAAAGCGAAAGCATACAAAGACCCCAATGACTTTAACTGAATCCCTGATAAAAATATAACGTCTACAGCCCACCACCATCAAACAGTAGGTGTAGTCGAAAGAAGTCATAGAACCCTAAATGAATACATACGATCTTACATATCGGTTGATAAAACTGATTGGGACGTATGACTTCATTATTTCGTCTATTGTTTTAATACAACCCCTTCTATGGTACATAATTACCACTTGTTTTTGGTAGAACAAATAATGTATCTAGAAATTTCACTAATATAACTAGCATAGAACCAAATACAATATAGATGATTATGCTAAGGAAAGTAAATATAGATTAGAAGTAGCATATAAAAGAGCTAAAACTATGCTTGAAGAGCATAAAGAAAAAATAAGGAAAATTATGATTTACAAACAAAAACAAGAGAGAACGCTATAGTCGAGTTCCCCGACTATCTGATACCCGTTACTCAGCTAGTGGAAAGGAGAAGGAGTGTCTTCAACTCTGAAAGTTTTTGGCGGTTTGTGGGCGTTAGAGTGGGCGTGGAAAATTTTTTTTGGCAAATCGATAGAAATTTACAAGACCAATACAAAACTGAAAAAATATCAAAACATTTTAAAAAGTGTGGGCGTGGCAGTTTTGGGCGGTTTGTGGGCGTTAGAGTGGGCGTGGAAAATTTTTTTTGGCAAATCGATAGAAATTTACAAGACCAATACAAAAATGAAAAAATATTAAATTATTTTTCAAAAGTGAAGGCGTGGCAACATGAATCGACAAACATGCGCTGCGTCTATGTCTCGGGAGTCTGTATGCCTAATCTCTACTTTCTAGCTTTTATAGTTCCTAAGATCTCGACGTTCATACGGACGGACAGACAAACATGGCCAGATCGACTCAGCTATTGATCCTGATCAAGAATATATATACTTTATATGGTCGGAAACGCTTCCTTCTGCCTGTTACATACTTTTCAACGAATCTAGTATACCCTTTTACTCTACGAGTAACGGGTATAAATATAGAAATAACAGGCGATAAAGTTTTATTAAGAAATGAAGTAGGTTATTAGATATTAAATATATGGACCCTATAAGGCAGAAAAGATAGAAGAAAGAGACAATATAACAATATCAAACAACAATATTAAAATAAAAAACAAATAGTACACAAAGATCGATTAAAAATTTTTTGTTCATTAATGACGGCATGATTTAATACAAATATCAATATAATATTGGAAAAATAAAAATAATGTTCAAGTGGAAGTGTTATATGATCGCCGATTTATGGAGCACACTGCAAAAGTGCATGGTCAGCATTCCCACGCTAACCGAAAGCCGCTGTGTACATAATGTGCGCACATAGCATTCTCTCCCAACTCTCTTAACATAAGCAATACATAGTGCAGCCGCTTCTCTGCCGGCTTCACCAGGCAGCGAAGGCGCACTTCATAGCCTAAGTGGAATATGTTATTAGCAATAAGAGTCAATCAAGTTGGAGAAGCGAAACAAAGAAGTTACAAATAAAGTAAACGGAGCTATGCTCCACAAAAGCCAAAAATAAATTGTGAAACGATTTCTGGAGGATCCTACTTTGGACAATTGATTTCGCGTTTATCTGCCTGAAGTCCACGAATAGTCTCCATTTTCCTTCATGGTTATCGTGTGTTCGGCTATACTTGACGTTCCGGTCATAGAGTGAAATTCCATGAGCTCTTTTTCCAAGAATTAATTCATGTCATCCTGCATCTCAAGCACCAGCGCATCCACTATTCCTGGTAGTATCAGTAGGCTCATGTAGAGTCGAACTCAACTCCTATCTCGAGCTTTGCGTTGATTTCGCCGCACCTTCCATCTGCCAACCTAACCTGCCATCGTATCCTTATAATCGCTCCATGGGCAGCCATCTTGTCTGCCAGCTCTTCGCTTATGAAACTTGCTGTCGCCCTGGTATCGATCGTGATCTTGTACGTTTTCCCACCGATCGCTACCGCTGCGGACAACTGCTGTTCCTTTTCGCTTAGCTTGCCAGTTAGTTTGGAGAGGTGGCACCTTGCGACCCCGGCTCGCCTCTCTCCGGCTGGGATCGCCGGCCATTTCCCGCTCTCTGGCATTTCGTACTTCGGATTCCCACACTTCCGTACATCTAGTAGAACAGCAGCCTCTGGTTTCGGCAGCCTATTGCCCAATGGTTATGTACACCGCCCCTGCGACATGATTTTTGCAGATTGGCAACTTGGGTTGGGTTCTGACCCCAGTTGCCCCCAGGTGTCGTTCCATTGTGTCTCTGGGTGGTGACTGGCTGGTGGTCGCCAGGGTTGAGTTTATACTCCTTGACTGGACTGGGGTATATTGCGCCCACTGTTCCTGGGTCTGCGTACCAAGATCGCCTGCGTCCTCACACCTTCTACACGTGACTTGTATGTCTTCCGCGGCTTTGTTGCGGCTGAAATTATGTTCTTCCGCGAAGGCTTCCCGTTTCTTGAACAGCTCCTCGTACTAGTCTGCCAGGATTATGAGATCCTCTAGGGCGTCCGCATGGTAGGATCTTAACGCTATTTGGAGGTCTAACGTGCAGTTCTCCTTGATGATATCCCGTACCCCAGTGGTCTTATTATCTCGACATGTAGTCCTTCAATGCTTCCCTAAATCCTAGCTTCCTTTGCCTCACATTGTCAGCGAGTTTTGCAAATTATCTCCTGGGCAGGAAGTATGTTTGGAAACTCTCTATGAACTCGGCCCAAATCCTCCAATGCCTGTTATCGGATACAAACCATTTTAGAGCTTTTCCCTGCATCAATTCCAGCATTGCTCTGGGAATCATGTAAAGATCCAAACCATACGTGTTTGAGGACCATTCCGTCAAAGCGAATAGACAATTCCCTGACTTGCTTTGCTATTTTTGCATAATACGGCTGGCTGGGCCTGGGTCTTTCTGGACTTGGCCTCCTTTCCCTGCTCGTCTCTCTCCGTTAACCTATCTACTGCATCTCCTCCATGCTCAGACTTTCTATGAGGTCTTCACCATCGGGTTCATAAGCTTTACGCTTGGACCTGGTCTGTCTGGATATGCTGCCTCCAATTCTGTCCAGATTGCTGTGAGCATTGGGTCGTTTTCCGTCTCTGCGTAGTACTTCGCCAGGGCTTTTCGCATGTCCTCTGTTCTTCCGGACAGTGATATGCGCAAGCTCTTTGCGACAAATGCGAAATCCTCCTTTTTGAGACGGTAGATCCAACTTCTATCCATACTGCATGGTTTTTTTTGTTTTGTGTACTACCGGGATAATCATGTTTTTGGGCGCCAGATGTAACGAACTGATTTTATTTGTGTGCTCGCTGTGCGATCCCGTGCTTGTGCGGACCGTGTCGCTGTGCGGACCGTGTCGCTGTGCGGACGTGACTGTCCAAATTCCAGCGTTCGGCCTGCTTATATAGGCCTCCTTTAACGGTTTATCCCTCTTGCCTCCCGGTCCAAAGTCCAGCTTGTACCGTTATTCTTCTTACCCTGGCACGTCGACGCCTACTTTTAAGCCCGGTGCATTGGTAGCAGAATGTCGGACCACGCATTTATCGCCGAGCAAATTGCAAGTGGCTTTTACTCCTTGGAGCCCAAGCGCAAGGGAAAGAGTTTCGTCTGGAATGTTTTAAGCGGGATTATTAAGGATGATGGATCAACTATAAACGACTTGGTTTACTGCCGCTCATGTCGAAAAATCCTAAAATGTGTTGGCAATCAAACTTCAAATTTAAATTTCCAAAGATCAGCTGCAGCAAATGTACGCGAGAAGTTAAAGTCCCTTCTGAACGAGTTCGACATAAAAGAAATGGAAAACATTAAATTTGTAACAGACAGGGGAACTAATATAATTAAATCATTAGAATCTAACACGCGCCTCAATTGCAGCAGCCATTTATTTGCTAATGTGCTAGATAAATCCTTTGAAGAAACAGTTGAACTGGCTGACGTTTTACTTGGTTGCAAAAAGTTGTCATGTACTTTAAAAAAGCAAATTTGCAACACAAGCTAGTAACATCATTAAAAATCCTTGCCAAACGCGGTGGAACTCGAATTATATATTATATATATAACGGGTGTTTTTTTAGAGGTATAGAACTTTAAATTGCAATAAAACAACGATGGATTATTCGATTGACATGAATTTTATTGACATGAAAGATAATCTTGTGGCATTACATTTTAAATATGATTTCTGGCATATGACCGCCACGGCTGGCTCGGATGTAGTCCAATCTGGACGTCCAATTTGCAATGACTTTTTCCAACATATTTGGCCGTATATCGGCAATAACACGGCGAATGTTGTCTTCCAAATGGTTTAGCGTTTGTGGCTTATCCGCATAGACCAATGACTTTACATAGCCCCACAAAAAGTAGTCTAGCGGTGTTAAATCACAAGATCTTGGAGGCCAATTCACAGGTCCAAAACGTGAAATTAGGCGGTCACCAAACGTGTCTTTCAATAAATCGATTGTGGCACGAGCTGTGTGACACGTTGCGCCGTCTTGTTGGAACCACAGCTCCTGGACATTATGGTCGTTCAATTCAGGAATGAAAAAGTTAGTAATCATGGCTCTATACCGATCACCATTGACTGTAACGTTCTGGCCATCATCGTTTTTGAAGAAGTACGGACCAATGATTCCACCAGCCCATACAGCGCACCAAACAGTCAGTTTTTCTGGATGTAACGGTGTTTCGACATACACTTGAGGATTAGCTTCACTCCAAATGCGGCAGTTTTGTTTGTTGACGTAGCCATTCAACCAGAAGTGCGCTTCATCGCTAAACAAAATTCGCTTACGCCTTGCTTGATGATCGTTTGGTTTCAATTCTTGCACGAGTTGGATTTTGTAAGCACGCAAACCAAGATCCTTCCGCAAAATCTTCCATAAAGTGGATGGACACAGATCCAATTCCTGTGCTCGATGGCGGATGGACTCATTCGGGTCTTCCTCAATGCTACGCTCTACAGCAGCAATAGCTTCTTCTGTACGCACCGTACGGCGTCTCTGGGGATGCGAGTTATCAATAAGAGTAAACGCGGTGCGAAAACGGTCCATGGTTAATCGAATTAACTGCTCTGATGGACGATTTTGTCGACGATAAAATGGACGTAGTGCGCGATACGTATTCCGCACAGAACCATTATTTTCGAAATAAAATTGCACTATTTGCAAGCGTTGTTCAGGCGTGAGTCTATTCATGACGAATTGCCAAACCAAACTGAGAATAAATCACTTGACAGCTGTTAAATCGGTCGCCATCTTGAACAGTAATGCCAACTTAAAGTTCTATACCTCTAAAAAAAACACCCGTTATATGTGCAAATCTATTTTTGATAATTGGCCCGAAATTAATAATATATAAACGGAAAGCAATGAAAACCATAGACTGCAGCAAATAAACATAACTACGTTAAATGTGATAGTTGAGCTCTGTAAAAATTTTGAAAGTATATTCAAAGAAATGCAAACTTGCAGTTCAGCATCAATTTTCTTTGTTATTCCATCAATTTTCAAAGTTATATTTTAGATACGGGTCCAATTTCAATCTAAAAGAAAAAATTACTCATTATGTTCATTCTTTGTGTGTGTATGCGGTGTACTTGTAGTTGCGGTGGACTAATGCAGATCTCTGGTTCAGAGTCTCTAAACTCTCTTTCTACCAGTTCAGTTTCTCCAAACTCACTTTCTCCTCGGTTTCGCACTGCCGTTACTTGCTGCGTAACTGGCAACGGCAGACCCACATCATGCAATCTTAGACTGCATTTGTGCGGAGTTTTAACTCCTCACAACCGTGAAAGTGGCGAGTAAATACTCCTATTGTTTTTCGGAGTTCTGTATAGTGAGACCGAGATGGACGCTAGGAATTATTCGGTTGCAAGATCGCAGGTGGGTTCCAAATGGATCGCATTCGTGGAAAAACACACAAATATATACCTTTGTTATAAGACATGGTGTCCCCGTGTAATTTAAATTTTCGAAAGGGCCGTTATAGTCAATGACTGTGTAGATGTGAGCCTCGAGAAGAACCCTCTATCTGTCGAAAAATCGCCCATCAGCTGTGTTTGAAATCTCTACTTGTAAATCGTGCAAATCTTACAGGGAGTAACCACAGCCTTCACCAGAATCTTGATTTTAGGAATCCAGTACTGCGATCGGATCAGGTGTGCGATCAATTGACTACCGCCGTGAAGAGTAGTCTGGTGAGAAAATCATCTACTGCCACCTCTGACTCATTTGGTGGGAAGCTTATCGTCCCAGCCTAAGTCCTGCAAACAAATCCCCCGCATGAACATTTTGGAACGGATGATGAACGGAACGACCCACAGGATCGAAGAACCTAGCCACTTGGGACAGAAGTTCGCGCTTTGTATAGGAGGGTTCCAAAGCTATTTCAGGAGGGAGCTCGTCTTGGTCGTGCTTTCGGCATCGATGTCGAGGAACTCGCTATGATGGAGTTGCTCGGCCGGCACGTCTTTTAGTACGCCCTTGTGGTTTGAAACTCGGAGGAACTTGAGGCTTGCAACTCTCGAATGGAACTTTGGACTTCGTTCACGGAATTCGCCCCTGCCGGAAAGTCGTTGACGTACATGCTGCTTAGTGATGCCAGTTGTTGCGGTTCTCAGATGGCGTGCAACGGGGCGCTGTTAGCCCCGAAGGTAACTGTTTGCAATTCGATGTCTCGCATATCTCCTTCCTTGTTTCGGAACAGAATTCTTTGAAAACGGGTATGCTTTGTATTGACCATTGATCTGACACATTTTTTTAATGGCCGCTTTGAAGACGTATTGAAAATACCGCCACTTCAGGATCTGAATCGTTAGATGGGATTGTAGGACTGGACCAGCATAAAGAATATAATTTTGGCTGGTTTTAATGCCGACGCGAAGCTTTGTAGTGGGGATTTCGGATAATTAGTCGGAGAATTATAAGTCGACGGAAATTCTTTCATATTACCCAGATCCAGATGCTGGGCGAATTATTTTAAACGACTCTCGTTTCTAAGAAACTGAGCTAACGCTATGGACCTCCAATATCCTAATTTGATTCCGGAATACTCGATGTCTTCCTTCGTGCATCGTTGGAAGAAGTTCCATTTGCAATAGGAATATACCATCTTGACTGGAAGATCCTCCACCTCCCAGAACATTCTAGGAGGCGTGTCGAGCTTATTTGATGCACCTGAATCGCACCTGAGTAGGAAAACGAACGGACAATCCCAGTTGTCAGTGGATGTAGGAGAGTTTTACCACCTCTGAATCGAGAACTGCAGCTCCTTTAGAGCATTACCATGTTCTTAGGATATCGAACTCAATCCTAATCAATCAATATCGAACTTTCCATCGCCTCTTAGTTTTGTGAAGAGATGAAACAGCTTCTCGAACGGTGTCAGTCTGTGGTTGTGAATATAAACTGCCGTAAATAGGTCCCGGAAAAGTAGGTAGTCGCCATCGAAAACTTCCGTATCGCAAGGAGGCAAGTGGCTACCGGACGAATTAAGCGGCTGGGAGGTTGCTTGCGCGATCTAAGGCTCTGCCAATAGTTTAGCCAATTTGTGATTCGCATGACTCGTATACTGAGCAGCAGTAGTCATATTTGGCCTGGAGAAGAGGAAATTTGTCAAGGGATCCTTCTAGGGCTATAGGGTCCGAGAATGTTTTGTACTCTCTTTCCACTTTATCCCATAAGGGTCGCACTTGTTGCAGACGGACTTGCAACGTATGTAGGGACGGGGAAGATGGATCAGAGTTGTTGATCTTGGCTTCAAAGGAGCCTTAGAAATTCAATGCCAACTGCAGAGAGATATTCGGGGTTTTTCGCTAGTAAAGACTCGCTTTCGTCAATGGTCGGGAAATGACAATTCCTGGAGTTGTCTTCGAACTGCTCGATGGAAGGTTCTTTCCTTTCTGAGTGGAAATCGCGGCTCTCCCTTTTGGACTAGCGGACTTGAGCGCTCGCGTAGCGCTAGCGGGTAGCGGAGAGTGTGGAATTTGTTTGGTTTCTTTTCCTGGCGCAGATGCCTTTTTTGTCTGCCTCTATGGGCATACTCAGTTATGAAAGGAAGAAGGCAAGCAAGAGAAAAATACACACCAAATAACCCGGATCTGGATGGACAAAATACCCGTCGGAATTCGAGTAAAAATCGGAATAGAAAAATTTTAAACAAATCGCTTTAAAAAAAAAAGATTGTTTTTTTTAAATAAAGTTCAATAAAGCCAACGTTTTGAAGTTCGAAAATTTGAATGTTTTGATATTTTTTCATTTTTGTATTAGTCTTATAAATTTCTATCGATTTGCCAAAAAACTTTTGGCACGCCCACTGTCGGTATTGAAAACTCTCCTTTGCACTTCCACTAGCTAAGTAACGGGTATCAGATAGTCGGGGAACTCGACTATAGCGTTCTCTCTTGTTTTAATAATTATACCCGTAACTCGTAGAGTAAAAGGGTATACTAGATTCGTTGAAAAGTATGTAACAGGCAGAAGGAAGCGTTTCCGACCATATAAAGTATATATATTCTTGATCAGGATCAATAGCTGAGTCGATCTGGCCAGTCCGTCTGTCTGTCCGTATGAACGTCGAGATCTTAGGAACTATAAAAGCTAGAAAGTAGAGATTAGGCATACAGACTCCCGAGACATAGACGCAGGGCATGTTTATCGATTCATGTTGCCACGCCTACTCTAACGCCCACAAACCGTTCAAAACTGCCACGCCTTCACTTTTGAAAAATAATTTAATATTTTTTCATTTTTGTATTGGTCTTGTAAATTTCTATCGATTTGCCAAAAAACTTTTTTCCACGCCCACTCTAACGCCCACAAACCGCCCAAAGCTGCCACGCCCACACTTTTGAAAATTGTTTTGATATTTTTTCATTTTTGTATTAGACTTGATGATTTTTATCGATTTGCCAAAAAAAAACGGGTATCAGATAGTCGGGGAACTCGACTATAGTGTTCTCTCTTGTTTTTAAATTGTGTTAGAGTTAGGAAACAATATTTTTTTATTATTCAGGACTTAAATCTTAAACGAAAACAAATATATAGCCGTCTAGAGCTGCATGTTAAATTCAGCTGGGCAATGAATCAACCGTAGTGACTTCATATAGTTTAATGATATTTCGGTCCATCCGTGTTTGATAGCATTTTTTAACGTTCTTCTTTATAAACCTTTCTTAAAACCCATCCTCATCCATTCTCATAATGTTCAAATCAGGAGAGTATGGCCGCCACTCCATTAAAGGTACATTTTGATCGGCAATCCACTTCTTTACCACTCGAGCGTTGTTTATTGGGGCATTATCTTGTTGCAACGTCCATGATAATGATCCAAAAATGTTAATAAACTGTGGAAAAGCCTTTTGGAAAGTTCCTTGTAGCGAATGCCATTCATTTTGGAAGAAACAAACTCGATATCAAAGGTAGTAAGAGATGGCACCCCACACCATTATGCCACCCTCAAGGCTGACTGGTCAAATGGTGCTCTTCCTTTCTTATGTCATGTAAGTAATAGTTGAAACCATCTGTTCCATCCAAATTAAAGCGTTTTTCGTCCAAACCGTTTTATACCATTCGGTCGTCCATGCCATATGATTCCGGGCAAAGTCGGAGCGAGCTTTTGTAAGAGCTTTGGTTAACGGTGGTTTTTTCTTTAGTTTTAATCTCTTCAGGTGTTTAGCACTTCTAATAACATTTGAGCATTTTGAGTTTGAGGCCTCTCGCAGAATTCTTCGCTTTTCACTAGGCGAGACTGCTTATCTATTCGGAGTTTTCATATTATTTTCCTAATTTGATGGATTTTTTAATGACCGCCGAATAAGCTCCAATTTTCGCATAGCGCAAAGCAAAATTGAAATGCACAATAACTGTAATATTTCTGTAGCGCATGTTGTGCCTCAAAATTTGCTGTTTTATAATCGCTAACTGCATAAAAAAGATATTCAAAGAGGTACACAAAAATTTGGCTGTTTTTTTATTGATCGGAAGCTCAGCTCCACAATTGGAAAATAAAAAATATAATACAAATTTTCTTGTATAACATACTAAAGTCACCTTTTTCCTTATCTCAACAGAATTTTTGTAAGGGTACAACCTGAAACAACCAATAAAATAAAACAAGAGAGAACGCGTGAGAGTGGGCGTGGCAAAAAGTTTTTTTGCAAACCTATAGAAATTTACAAGACTAATACAAAAATGAAAAAATATGAAAACATTTTTCAAATGTGTTGGCGTGGCAGCTTTTGGCGGTTTGTGGGCGTTAGAGTGGGCGTGGCAACATGAATCGACAAACTTGCGCTGCGCCTATGTCTCTGGAGTTTGTATGCTTAGTCTCAACTTTCTAGCTTTTGTAGTTTCTGAGATGTCAGCGTTCATACGGACGGACAGACAGACGGACAGACGGACGGACGGGCCAGATCGACTCGGCTATTGATCCTGATCAAGAATATATATACTTTATATGATCGGAAACGCTTCCTTCTGCCTGTTACATACTTTTCAATCTAGTATACCCTTTTACTCTACGAGTAACGTGTATAAAAACCCAATTAAAAAATATATATAAATTTTTTTTTATCATTTGAAGCTGTTGTCTCACATTTTCTTAATATAATATAATAACGCATAATATAATCAGTGCTTTAAATACTTTCAGCATCTTTTCAACACGAACCAAACTTTGTGCTTTGACAAATTATCATAGGGTGGCCATTTTAAAACAAGATTGTGGGAATGCTAACCCGATCAACCACAACCCCTGGTACGCGCACGCATCGAATATGAATTGAAGGAGATACCGGTCGTCCCTGACTGTGTCAAAGAACTACAAGCGTTCGAAGGACAGCTTATTTGTCTTGGATAAGAAGGGCACAATAGATATTGACCGACTATGATTTGATAAGAACTAAATGGCCTTGGCGTCTTATGGAGTTCGAGACGACGACAAATGGGGAAAAACAATATCGCATGGCAGTCAATTTCAAGCGGTTAAATACCATCACCATATCCGACATTTACCCCATTCCAGATATAGACGCTACACTAGCCAGCCTTGGCAATGCTAAATATTTTACCACCATAGATTTGACTTATGCATTCCATCAAATCCACATGAAAGATAGCGACATTCCCAAAACAACTTTCTCTACTTAAATGGAAATTACAAGTTCCTCCGTCTACCATTCGGTTCGAAGAATGCACTTACAATCTTCCAACGTTACGTTTATATTGGCGATATAATCAACTTCAGTGGGGATTATGATACGCACTGGAAAAATCTACGATTGATATTTGCAAGCTATTTGCAAGTAAACCGGGAGAAGTAAAAATTTTTGGATACACAGGTAGAATTTTTGGGATATATCGTCACGGCCGATGGCATTAGGGCGAATCCGAAAAAAGTCAGAGCGCTCAGCGAAATGCCACCCCAACTTCTGTTAAAGAGTTAAAAATATTTCTTGGGTGATCTCATACATACTACAGGAAGTACATTTAGGACTATGCGAAGGTAGCGAAGCCCCTCACGACCTTAACGCGTGGACTGTATGCCAATATAGTATCTTCGCAATCTAGCAAAGTCGCAATTACGTTGGACGAAACTGCTTTACAGTCTTTTAACGGTTAAAAGTAAATTTTCTCTTCTTCTGAGATACTGGCGTTTCCATACTAAGCCATTTCATTTAACGACGGACGCTTCTTATTATGCAATCGGAGCTGTCCTTTCACAGGACGACCATGGTTGAGATAGGCCGATAGCGTATATTTCCCGATCACTAAATAGGACAGAGAAAAATTACGCTACTATTGAAAAATAAATGCTTGCGATAGTTTTGGAGTTCGACAACCTTCGGGCTTTCTTATATGGTGCTGGTATTATTAAAGTATACACTGGCCATCAAATTTCAATGCGAAACTGAAACGCTGGAGGGCTCGTATAAAAGAATATAACTGCGAACTCATCTACAAACCTGGGAAATCTAACGTGGTGGCTGACGCGCTCTCGCGCATTTCGCCTCAGCCTAACCAGTTGAGTACTGATTTAAATACCGACCCAAATGATAATACGGAGTCTTTGCCTACTGCCCATAGCGCTTCACATGACAGTTCACAATTGGGTCCCCAAGTCTAATCTCCGATCAACGTTTTCAGGAATGAACTATTTTTTGGCACGACCAGGTCAGAGTACATATGCGAACACCCGTACCCAGGTTATACTCGCTTTTGATTCCTCTTAAAAACGGAACATTTACCGATTTAACCAGCTCGTTACAGTTATATCTGCGACCCGTAATAATTAACAGCGTCAAATCCCAGAAGTGTAATTGCAACTTTTTCAATCCATCTGCTTAGCGAGTTGTCTTTTATACAAATTCGGATAACGTAGCGTCTGGTGGCGGACGTGACTGACGCAGAAGAAATTTGTGAAATAATTGAGAAGGAACACCGTATAGGCATTCGCCTTCAACTTTAAGAAAGATATTATTTCCTGCGGATCTCCAGTACGATCCGTCTGAAAATTGCCTCATGTCAGTATTGCAAACTCTACAAATACGAGAGCCACCCTAATAAGCCAAACTTACAACCCACGCCTATTCCTTACTACCCGTGTGCGATACTTCACATAGACATTTTCATGCTTTAATAAAAATGTATACCTAAGTTGCATTGATAAATTCAGCAAGATTGCCAAACTTTTCCATTTACAGTCAAAAGCATCCGTGCATTTGCAGAAACCTTGGTGGAAGGTCTCCATTACTTTACTGCCGCTAAAGTTTTGATTTCAGATAACGAGCGAGGGTTGCTGTGCCCAACAGTGCTCAATTATCTCCGGACATCACCTTTATTATGCTCCATCGGAAATCAGCCGATGTTTTTTTCGACAGCTTGTCGATAATGAATTATCAGGGTTTGACAGATTACCGGAGACAGACTTTAAAAGACATAAGGCGCTTAAGCGAGCATAAGCAAGCTAGAACTGGGAACGAGCCCAAGTTTTATGGCTGGGGGGATGAAGTTTTTGTTGCAAATAAGCAAAAAAAAACAAAAGAAAAGCCGAGGTTCAGATACGAAAAATTACAGGAAGACAACTAGGTAACAGTTAAAACAAGAGAGAACGCTATAGTCGAGTTCCCCGACTATCTGATACCCGTTACTCAGCTGGTGGAAGTGCAAAGAAGAAGTTTCTATACTGACAGTTTTTGGCGGTTTGTGGGCGTTAGAGTGGGCATGGAAAATTTTTTTTTTGGCAAATTTTAAACATTTTTCAATAGTGTGGGCGTGGCAGTTTTGGGCGGTTTGTGGGCGTTAGAGTGGGCGTGGCAACATGAATCGACAAACTTGCGGAAACGCTTCCTTCTGCCTGTTACATACTTTTCAAAGAATCTAGTATACCCTTTTACTCTACGATATTGTGTAAATTATTATAAGGGTTGGCCGGCGGTTAACGCGCGCGACCTTTACTAATCAGGTGTCAGGCGGAGCCGTGACAATGAAAGATTAGGAGTTACTTTTAATGCTTTATTACACCGAGCCAAGCGGAGCTGTAGCGTCGGAGACAAAATCAGAACTGAATATAAAATACAAGAATTCAAACTTAGGAGCTAGCATGAAAACGAAACACATTGTTGCGATCTCATATTCGTAGCGGCCACGCAAATCTGCAGTGTCTGCCGGCTACGTATCGACATCCGGCATAATGCTTACCTTGCAGTATGCCGATGTTGTCGTATTTCATGCGCCCGTGGGAGCGACGATTGCTTTAGTTAACTACCCCCCCCCTCAAGACGGAGGCCGCCCTCGGCCGACCTTAACTCAGCAATCGCCACGTTCAGTTGTCTTGCGGACCTCTTGGCCTTCCAGGCGCGCCAGCCCACAATGGCAACACATAACAGGAGGAAACAAGATGCTGCTACGGTCAGTGCCACTCGCTGGGGTCGTTCGGCGCTGAATTCTTCTCTGAACCTCCGGATTGTCTCTAAGTTACCTTCATTTAGGCGATGAAGGTACGGGAGACTGAGCTCGCTTTGGTGAGAGGTGATGTTCAGCAGAAGGAATTTCGCTACCCCCGGTACTCTGCTCTGGATCCCGTTCTGGTTGACGTACGGGGTTCCGTTAATGACGGCACGTCGGGCGAAGGTAACAAGATGCGTACCATGCACCCAGATTTCAGAGCCGTTGTCCACTTGTACCTTAGCGGCCCTGTCGTTGATGATGACGATCCCCTCATCTACATAGGTGATGGGGTCCAGGCTGCTGGGTTGTATTTCGCAGTGCGCCTCGCCGCCTGCATGGAGTTCTTTCGCACAAGAGCTGCCTGATGATAGCTGGCAGAAGGTGGCGCTGGTTGATGCGGTGCAAGCTTTGACGGTGTGGATCTCGTTGTCGCATTCTGCGATAACGCCATCATCTAAACGTAGCATGGCTCCTTCGTGACTGACGGGGAAAATAGTAATTTTCTTACAGGCGAACTTAATTACCGGAAATTTGATGATAAAGTGTAATGCGTTATTGGACTGCAGAACCTTTACGGACGATACGGACATGAGGTCCCCTATGGGGGTGTTGGTGGGCTCCTCTAGCCAAACTGAATTCAAATCTGCGTGATCAAGAATATTTGGGCTAACAATGTTCATTTTTGCAAGTGTCACGGCCAACATTAAATTTTGAAGCTCCATCATGAGCATTCTATTTCTCGCGAGCAACGTTTCATACAAATGACCGGAGTCAATTTGCGACGCTTTTGCTGCTTTGAGGATTAAGTTGACGGTGGCAGTTAATTTATTAATTTGACTCTGGATTTTTGTATTGATTTCTATCTGCCTATTGTTCGCGTCTATCAATCGCGCCGCTACGACCCTACTGTTTTGCAAATCGCTGGCAACGCTCCACCTGCCCGTTGGAGGTGCTGTGCAGTGGTGGTGCGTTTGTAACGCTTACCCCAAAGTTGTTACACAGCATGGACACGATCGTGTGTGACTTCAACGACGGTTCGTTGTCGCAATAAATGGTCTTTGCCCTTGGGAAAAAGTTCATGAGCTGAAGCAGCGCCGGCTTCAGGTCTTCAATAGTTCTCGAGGCGATTGGTTGTACGACGGCAAATTTAGAAAACTTGTCGACGCAAGTGAGGAAAAACTTTTTGTCGGTAGAGAAAATGTCGATGTGCAACATTTCCCCTGTGTGTGACGGTATTGGCGTTTCACCGAGTTCTTGTTTTCTCGGGTGCCTGTCATACTTTTCCCTTGCACAAGTCCTGCAATTCTGCACGATCTCGTTGGCCAGCTTGGCCATTTTGGGGAAATAGTATTCCGACAATACCTGCTTTACATTTTCTTGCGCTGCTCTGTGCGCCCTATTATGTTCAGCAGTTAAGATTTCCCTTCTTTCTTCCATTCTGAGTACGTCCACGACACGGTTCCTGCAATGCCAGAACTTTGTGGCTGGGAACCTCCGGACTATCTCATCTTGGATTATTGCGAGCGTGTGCAAATCGCAATGGAAGGCGTTTACGGCCCTTGGGACGATTATGTCTGCCAGTTCGTCTAGTAAAGACCCCTGCAGACGAAGTTAACCGTGTGGCGCCTTTTATTCCCGAATAAAATAAAGGTATTTTTAGACGGGAAACGTGCTTCTTCCAGTATTATCTGGTTCTGGAAGCAGTTCACTTGCTTGTCTGTTGACTCGATTGTGTGGGTGAGAGACACCTCACTGTGAATCGTTGCTGCGCAAGATTCGGGCTCTTCTTGTTCCAGCACATTAAGCTGTTGTCTGGACAAGGCGTCCGCTACCAGGTTCTCTTTACCGGGCTTGTAAAATAGACGAGCATTGAACTCGTCTATGCGGGCCTTCCACCTCTTAATTTTTGCGTTCGGGTTTGATTCCGACACAGAAAATGTTAACGGCTGATGGTCAGTGAAGATATTTATATCTTTCACTCCATACAAGTAATGCCGCAGTTTAGCCAGGGCCCAATCGATGGCCAATAACTCACGCTCGTTAGTCGCGTAGTTGGCCTCACTGTCTTTAAGAGTTCTTGAAATCATTGTTATAGGGCGGCCCTCTTGAGACAACACCGCACCTATACCATGGGCTGAAGCATCTGTCGTTAGATCAAATGGCTTCTTATAGTCCGGGTAGCTGAGCATGACATATTCTGATGCCAATATATTGCGCAGCTTTTGGAACGCCTCTCGCTGGGACTCAGAGAAATGCACCTGAATGTTCCTCGATCTATGCCTACTAACTGTTCCATTTTCGCCCTTTAATATGTTTGAAATGGGCCTTGCTATAGCAGCGAAGTCTCTGATAAAGCACCTATAGTAGCTCGCGAGGTCCAGAAACGATCTGACATCGAATACCGTCTTAGGCTCTGGAAATTCTTTTATGGCCTTTACCTTTTCTGGGTCCGTTGTTGCACCGTTACTGGTGACAGTGAACCCGAGAAAGCTCACGCTTTTCTTAAAAAAACGCGATTTCTCGATCGATACTCTCATGTTAGCTTCTTCTAAGCTCTTTAACACCCACTCTACATGTTTGATGTGAGCCTCCTCGTCTTGCGAGAAGATGATCACATCGTCAACATAAACATAGCAAAATTTGCCTATTTGCTCCCGTAGGATGTCATCGATCGTTCTTTGGAAGATGCTGGCGGCGTTCCTGAGGCCGAATGGCAATCTCTTAAACTCATACTTTCCTCCGTTTACCGAGAAAGAAGTTTTTTCACGATCGCGCTCCGCTAGTACGACTTGATGGTATCCTGATTTAAGATCCAGTGTCGAAAAATAGCGTGCTTTGCCCAAATTGCCTAATATCATTGATATATTTGGCATGGGGTATTTATCGGGAATGGCGTGCTCATTAAGCTTGCGAAAGTCTATCACCAAGCGCTTCTTGCGGTTTCCCGCATCATCGGTGCCCTTTTTATCAACTACCCATATGGGGTTGTTGTAGGGGGATGCCGATTTCTGAATTATATCGTTTCTTAGAAGATCTTGGATCTCCTTATTAACGAAGTCAGCTACGCCCATGGGATATGGGTACAGCTTGGCATAGATGGGCTCTTCGCTCACCGTTCTGATGGTGGCAACCACCGAAGTATTATATGGCAGAGCCTCGTTTGGGTCTGCAAAGGCCTTTTTTCTGGCCTTTAATAATTTCCGAAAAGTCTCCCGCACTGAAGCGGGTGCATCTGAGCAATCCACATCGGTAAAATTGACATCAGTGCATTTGTGGAAGGAGATTTTCTCAACTTCCGTACCCCATTTGAGCTGACCGGAGGCCAAACAGAGTGACGCCCCAGCCTGAGCTAACAAATCGAGACCGATTATCCCATCGAAGGTTGACAAGTCTGGTAAAATGAAAAATGTTGCTTTCACGTTGAACAACGCAACAAAGCATTTTTGTGTGACGGTGGTTGAGCCATGGATGGAATGCAAGGTGAATTGCGAGTTAACCGGACGGACGCCACGCAACCCCTTGTGTGGTCTGATGTAATTCTTGGACGTGCCGGTATCAATAAGGAAGCTCATATCCTGCCCTGCTACTCTTCGTCTAATGACGGGTAGCAGGGATTTTCGCCTAAAAAATTGAGGTCGTCAGAATCACTTTCGGCATCGTCCTCGATCTGCGCCATAGCGCCGTTGGCGGCTTCGGCGTACGAGGTCTGCCCCTGTCCAGCATCTTGGGTTACATGATTCACCCTTTGTTGCTTGCCCTTTCCGTTAGAGCGACCGGACATGGCCGACTGCCTGCTGACGCCAGCGGAGGCCTGGATGGGCTGTCCAAATTTTGACAGCGAAGGGTCTACCTCCATTGGTTCTGGAGCACTGGCGCGAGTTTGCTGCTCGGCATTTCGCTGGCCGTATTGTTGCTTGTTCTGCCTACTAAAATGTGGGTTCTTTGACCCGCTTGCCTGTGTTTCTTGTTGGGGTGGCTTGACCCGCTGTTGGGTACTTGCCTTTTGTTCTTTTTCCTCAATGCTTCTCGCGAAGTTGGCAGCGAACGCATATCTTTCATGGTTCGATTCCACCTCTTGCGCGAGTGCCAGAGCTGACGGCAAGTCCCTTGGCTTTGCTGAGAACAGCACATCTGTGAGACTACGCTTGAGTCCCGAAACAAACACACGTAGTGCATCTTCGCGGAACTTTTCGCAGAGGCCCTTTGCTAGGACCGGCTCGTATGACATGTTGACTTTATTAGTCAACAATGTAAGCTTTTTGCCGACCTCATCATAGTATTGAAGCAGAGACATGTTGCCTTGTCTCAGCGTGGCCAGCTCTTGCTCAATTACGTGAACTGGACGTTTGTCGCTGTACGTGAAGTCGAGGCGACTTATAATCGCGTCGAAGTTAAGAACTGTGCCGAAAGAGGCTAGAACAACGTCCGCGGCCCCCCTGATTATGTTTCTTATAATTATTATTTTTTTTTTTTTTTTTCCTTCTTTTTCTTATTTATTGAATCTTCCCTTTTACTTAAGAGACTAACAATAAGTTTTCAAATCTTATTCTAAGCTAGCTAATTATCATTTTATGAGATGATTTGTGCTATGTGGCCTAACAAATTTAACGCTGGGCTGGTTGATCGTTGCGGTGCAGTCGACTTTGGCTGCATACTCGAAGAAGTTTCCTTGCAAGGGGATTTGGATGTGAGCCTAGTTTTTCCTTGTATTTAACTTTTCTCTCTGTTATTGTCTCAATGACAAGTTTTATTTTTAGGTCTTTGTGTATATTCTCGTTCCGAAGATACCATGGAGCTCCGGTTATGATTCTCAGAATCCTAGACTGTGCTCGCTGAATGATGTCGATGTTGCTTCTCGATGCATTGCCCCATAGCTCGGAGCCATAGGTCCATATGGGTTTAAGAACGGAGTTATACAAAAGGACTTTGTACTCCAGGCTCAGGGGAGACCGAACGTTTATAAGCCAGTGTAGATCCTTTGCTTTTAGTCTCAGGTGCGTCGTCTTGGCCTCTATGTGTTTCCGCCAGGTGAGCCGCTTGTCCAGATGAATACCTAAGTATGTTACGTCATCGGCTTGTGGGATGCGCGTGTGGTTCATAACCAAGGGCGGGCAGCTTTGTTTGTTAAGGGTAAACGTAACTTGTTTGCATTTTTGTTCGTTTACTCGTATGCGCCAATTTGCAAGCCAATTCTCTACACATGTTAAATAGCGTGCTAGTTGCATCGTAGCTTTTACTGGGCATCTGGATCGACTCAGTATTGCAGTGTCATCAGCGAATGTGGATATTGTTAGCTGGTAGTCTGTTGGGATGTCCGCTGTGTATAGGGTGTATAGAATTGGACCTAATACACTTCCTTGGGGCACTCCAGCTTCTATAGTACAATCGCTTGAAGTGCTTGAACTACATCTAACCGCGAACACTCTTTTGTATAAGTAAGACTTTAGAAGCTTATGTAAGTTTTGAGGCAGCAGTTTGGTTATTTTAAACATAAGTCCATCCAACCATACTCTATCGAATGCTTGTGCAACGTCTAAGAATAGAGCTGTACAATATTCACGATGCTCAAAAGCAGTGCGAATTTCCGTTGTGATGCGGTTAACCTGCTCAACAGTTCCATGTTTTGCCCGAAAACCAAATTGGTGCGATGGGAGTGTGTCGTGTGTTTTAAGGTGGGGACTGATTCGTAGCAGCAGTACTTTTTCAAATAACTTGGAGAGACAAGTAAGTAGGCTTATTGGCCTGTATGATGATGGCTGTGTTTTGTCTTTCCCAGGCTTAGGGATCATAACTATAACTGATTTCTTCCACTTTTGAGGAAAGTATCCAATTTTGGTAATAGCGTTGAAGAGTAGGCAGATTTGTAGAACTGCACACATTGGAAGCTCGATGATCATTTTCGGTGTTATTAAATCGAAGCCAGGCGATTTTCCAGTCTTCAGTTGGTCTCTAATGACTTTCGTTATTTCGCTTGGCCGAAATTCTATGGGATCTTGTGGTGCTAAATCAGATGCAGTTAAGGGTGGGAGAGTAAATGAGTTAGTGGCTGGATTGGGTTGAAATACCTTTTGAGATGATCAGCGAAGACTCTTGCTCTGTCCATGTGACTACGAGACCAGTTTCCGGTAGAGTTACGGAGGGGTACGACAGTTTCTGCTGGTGCCTGCAGATTCCTGTGGGCTTTCCACAATGAGTTTTTTGTGCTGGTGGGCGTGAGGTTCTCGATGTAACGCAGTTGTGCGTCCGCTTCTTTTTTCTTAAGCGCTTTAGTAAGTCTGCGAGAAGCTGCTTTTAGTCTACTCTTTGCGCCAGGTGATCTGTGCTCCTGCCACTCCCTTCGAAGTCGTCGTTTTTCAAGCACAAGGAGTTCGGTATCTCGACTTGTCATGTTGAACTTTTTACTGCATCCGTTAGTATCTTGTGGAGTTGACGCTTTTGCTGCTGCGACTAGTGTTGATTCTAGGCTACCAGCAAACTGATCGATGTCTTGCTCGGTTTCCAATGAGCTAGAGAAGTCGGTATGTGAACAAACATATTTTTTGTACCTCTCCCAGTTGGTCCTGTTGCTTGTGAGTCTATACGGCCGCTCGATGTGTTGCAGTTGGTACAAAAGATTAAAGAGCACCGGGCAGTGATCAGATGAAAGTTCTGAGAGTGCCTCAGCTGTAATCATTGATTGGGATATCCTTTTGGTGATGGCAAAGTCAATCAAGTCTGGAAGCTTTTTAGGATCTGCTGGCCAGTATGTAGGCGTACCCGGAGAAACATAATTAAGCTTGTTTTGCGGTTTAATAATTGCGTTGTATAGCTGTTTTCCTTTAGGGGTCGCTATCCGAGATCCCCAGTACATGTGCTTGGCATTCCAATCACCAGCTGCAACAAACCTTTCACCGAGCGAGTCGAAGAGTGTTGTGAATTTGTCCTCTGATAGTGTGAAGCGGGGTGGGCAATAGACAGCAGCCAGAGTGAGAGCACCGTTATAGCCTTGGAGGCTTATAGAGGTAGATTGTAGGCAATCTTCTTGCCAATTACTAACAAAGTGGTGTTTGATTCGCGATCGTATTAGTATGCCAGTGCCTCCATGGGCCTTGCCATCCGGGTGATTCGTAAAGTAAAATTTGTATCCTGGTATTTGAAAATTGTACTTTTCAGTGAGGTGAGTCTCTGAGAGAAGCATAACATCAATGTTTCTGTCGGCTAAGAACTGAGCAAGTTCTAGCTTGTGCCGCGAAACGCCATTAGCGTTCCAGGTTGCTATTATTAGGGGAGTCATTATACTGTTTTAGAGGAAACGAGCATTTGAATAAGGATGTTTTGGTTCCTCATAAGCTCTTGCATAGTTGTTTGCATGAAGGCCATAAAGTCTTTCATGCTTTGCTGCATCGAAAGCATAATCGCTTCAACGCCAATTGGCTGCTGTTGCATGTTATCGTGAGTGTTGTTTGATGAATGGGGGTGTCCGCTGCTGGTGTTTGGATCCCTGATTTTAGTGCACTTGCAAAGGAAATATTTGGCGCTGTTCGGTAGCTGGTAGACAGAGGGATGTTAGTTGTACTCGGTTCCATTGCTTTGTGAATTGCTGGTGTGGTACGATCACGAACTGAAGTCACTCGTTTGTTTAGGCGACACTTAAGTTCCTTGTAAACAATGCATCCTCGCCAGTTGGCAGTGTGGTTTTCGCCACAGTTGCTGCATAATTTAATTGAGCTGTCGTTCTTGTTCTTGGGACAGTTTGCGGTACTGTGAGCATCGCTGCAAACAACGCAGATAGATTTTAGGGTGCAGTACGCTTTGGTGTGGCCATATTCTTGGCAGTTAGTGCACTGCACAGGCTGCTTGCGCTTGTGTGGCTCTTCGACGGTTATTCTCCGGTGCAGTAGAAACTGGAGTTTATAAATAGGATGTACTTCATTTTTGCTGATTTTTTGACTCGATGGCTCCAGTTCGACTTTGAAGAGTGGCTGCGGCTCTTTCTTCCTGTTAAGAATGTTGATCACCGTTTTTGCCTTAAAGTTTTTCTCCTTTAGTGCCTCGATAATTTCGGATGGGGTCACTGATGATTCAATTCCTTTAATGACGACCTGCAATCCTTTGGCACTTTTAAGCTGGTAGGTATAGTAACTCTTTCCAGCTTCATCCAGGTACTTGGTCACTGATCGATGGCTAGACTCATCCGGAGTCTGCACTTTCGTTTCATGTATGTTTCCCTTGGTAAGAGGTATAACGTGGAAGCTGTTTTCTCCGATGATCGTAGCTAGTTTGTTAACCAGTGCGCTTGAGGTTTTCTCTCGTATAAATATTGGAGGCGGCTTAGTCTTCTTCTGCTCCTGTTCTTTCATTGGATGCACTTCGCAGTCATCCAGTAGTGCAAACCTATTTGAAGTTGAGTTGTCAACGTTGGTGCGATTTATTTTCGGCTGATTGCCAGCCTGTTTGTGTTGTGGGCTTAGCTTTCGCTTTATTTGAATGTAGCGATCCAGCCCTGTTTGAAACAGTTTTGTGTTTTGTTTTGGTTCTTGTCCGCTTTTGTTTTCTAGAAAAAAAAAAAAAATATATTCGTAGCGGCCATGCGACGTTTGCTTTAGTTAACTTGTATAACTAGGTCAAGGAAAATGTTCCACAAATCTGATCTAAGGAATTATCACGTGGTTTTCACTAATAAAAAAAAAATAATAATAACGAAATAAATGTAAACAAGAAAGAATGCTATAGTCCAGTTCCCCGACTATGTGATACCCGTTACTCAGCTAGTGAAAGTGCGAAGGAGAGTCTTCAACACTGACAGTTTTTTGGCAGTTTGTGGGCGTTGGAGTGGGAATGGCAAAAAGTTTTTGTGCAATTCGATAGAAATGTACAAGACTAGCAACTTTCTAGATTTTGTAGTTCCTGAGATCTCGACGTTCATACCGACGGACAGACGGACATGACCAGATCCACTTGGCTATTGATCCTGATCAAGAATATATATACTTTATATTGTCGGAAACGCTTCCTTCTGCCTGTTACATACTTTTCAACGAATCTAGTATACCCTTTTACTCTACGAGTAACGGGTATAACAATAAGTAGTGGCAAATTATTTAAATATTCCACCCATTCATACACTTACTTTTTAAAACCATCAAGCACAAAAACACATAAAATACTAATGTTAAGATTATATAAAAGAAAAAACAATATAAAAAAACATATAAAAAGACTACACAAGGGTATCATCATATCTAACCAGGTTTCGGAAGTCGTCAGAGCTTGCCAATTGGCTAAATCCGGCATAGTCGACTCAAATTTGCTGGATCATGGCGAGATTGGGACCATACTGATGGAAGTGGATAACTTGCCATATAAGAATGTGATCGAAGGCATCAAATTCTCTCGTCTAACCATTATAACCAATGGAACCATATTGCTCTACATACTGGCGTTCCCTAAGGCTGCGGTTGAGAATTACTGCCTTATGCACTTGTCTCGGTGCCGAGATCTCAAGCGTAACATATTGAATGAATAAATATTTTAGTAAACTTACTATAGCTTAAAACCACACACACATAAATAATAAAATAAATATTTATAATAATACAACGGAGTATTGTCATCAAAAAAACCATGGAGCCACATTAATAATTATAATTTTGAAAATACCCGTAAACTTGTTACTAGGTAAATACCGTCGAGTTTTTAGTATTTGATATATAAGAAAAAGTGTTACGGCCTCATTAGGATTACATCAAATGTTATTTAAATCAGGAAATCCAAGAAGAAAGTGCTTGAACAATGGTATGAAAAAGTGAAAGAAAAGGGTGTTGACAAGGCGTTAAACACATGCTTAACTAGGTAGATAGGTCTCAAATGGGAGAATGGGATAGTCTCCAGTCTTTTCAACAGCCAGATAATGAGTATTTCTTTGGTAAGCCCGAGCAAAAATTTGAAAAAACAAAAAAAAGGGAAAGAGGTTGAAATAGGTTTATTCTCCAAATTCATTATCAATTAAATAAAGACGTCTACGAAAAAAATGTTTTCGGGAACAAACAGTTTATATGTGATAAGTATGTGTGATAGTATTCTTCGCGAGTGAATCTTTTGTGAAAAGTGCATTATTTTAATAAATTAATTCAATGTGATCTCTTTCTGTCTTTGCGTTTTGTTTACTCTCTCTTTCGTGCGTTGTCCGTAGTGCTGTTTGGTGTTGTTTTTGTACTTAACTGCACGGTGCACCCGCTCTCTCGCTTTCCGACACAAAATCCTAAAGTGCAGACTGCGCTTTTGCGGTACATTTTCTGATTTTGTCTTTTGGTACAGAGGTCAAAACCCAATTAAACATGGAAAACAATGTTGTCTGCTTCCATAACAAATGCCGTCAGGTAATAAAGCCTGAGCAGTCAAAAATGACCTGTTGGCTATGTGATAGAATGGTGCACACTAAGTGCGCTGGCTTTAACGGCCGAACAAGTGATGACCTAGCTAAAGGCCCTAATCTAAAATACTGTTGTGATACTTGCCTAGGAGTTGCGAATGAAATACAACTCTTTATGCGCCAAACTAAAGTTGGCTTGAAAGGACTGATCAGCAGTTTTGGCGTGGCTAGAGATAGTTTTCGTCGAGCTGATGATCTTCTTTCTGCGCTTATAACTATAAGAAGAAGAACCAAAGCGCAAGAAAGCCGCTGGTGGTAGGCTGCCTAAGGGGAATGCCCCGCAACCTTCGGCAAGTGATCAACAGGAATCCACAGCTGATCAGTTGACGATCGCAGCAAACCCTCAAATGTTGCTTAGATCGGCAGCTAAAAAAGATTCGGTGCAATCCGATCAATCGGTTGTGGAGGGAGTCCAGCCTGGGATTGCTACAGATTCCGTTTTGTCCGCACTGGTTTTTCAACCGGTGATTCCACCTGTCCCGAATTGTTTACCACAAAGAAATATTTAGTCCGGACTACCGGCACAAGTTGGCACTTCAGAAATACAACCTGCAGTGCCAAAACCACTCTTTGTGGTTCCACTTAAGAAACAAATTTTTGTTTCTCGGCTTTCCCTGATCAAACATCATCTGATGTACTGTCTTATATACAAGACAAAACAAAAGCCGACAACATAAAAGTGGAAAAATTTAACTTTTCTTATGCTAGGAACATCTCATCTTTCAAGACAACTTCCCTATCCTCCTTCCCTATCCTCCTCCTCTACTACTTCTAGTTCTTTATCTTCAAAAAACTAAAATCAAGTCTCACTATCTGTTATCAAAATGTAAGAGGGTTGTGTAGTAAGCTAACTAATTTGTATTCTAATAGCCATTCCTTTGCATCCCATATTATTGTGCTTACAGAGACTTGGTTAAAACCGGAGATACTTAACTCCGAAGCTTTCCCAGGTATGTACACAGTATACAGGCATGATCGTCCCTCCAGGCGGGGAGGTTTAGTCATAATCCAATCCGTTTCAAACAGACTTTCCGATAGGGACCAACTAGTTGTTCTAGGTGACTTTCATATACCAGGCACTAAGTGGCCCACAGAAGAACAGTCGAATATTCTCCTGCCTATAGCACAGCATGACTTTCTTGACGGCTTGCTTGACATATTGTTGTCGCAAGTTAATTATATTCGAAATTCTCTTGGTCGTTTATTGGATCTATGTTTTGTTACAATCCTGAATGTGTGTTTCTGACTAGAGTAGCACCTCTTAGTCAACCAGAAGATCCATACCATCCAACTTCGAGGTGACAATCGACACAGGTACCGTAATAAAAGAGAGGCCAGATAAGTCAACTAAACGAATTCATTGTTTTCGTAAGGCAAACTTTCGGAGGCTAAATCTTTTTATATCTGGCTTTAATTGGTCCGATCTATATTCTTGCAACATAATGGCCGATGCCATAGATATTTTGTATACTGCAATTAAATCATTTTTCAACTCTTGTGTTCCGATGTACTATCCGTCTATCTCTAACAAACCTCCTTGGTATAATAAAGAGTTGACACATCTAAGAAATGTTAAGTCCAGACTTTATATAAAATTTAAAAATACCGCTTCTCAATCTATATTTTCTAAATATCGAAGTGCTCGGTTAAATTTTACCGTGCTTAACGCTCAGTGTTATAAGAATTATTTAAACCGTTGTAAGTTCCAGTTCGCACAGGATCCCAAACAATTTTATAATTTCGTTAACACTAAGCGCAAAACAACCAGTTACCCTTCCTCGCTATTTTTTGAAAATACTTCGGTAACATCGGATCAGGCAATAGCCGATCTATTTGCCAAGTTGCCAAGTTTTTTCCTCACTCCGAACGGCCTTACTCTTACGCGGTATCAAAGTCCAATTTAATATTCTGTCCCACTTTAAACGAAAGCTCTCTGCTTTATGATCTTCAGCGAGTTAAGCCTGTCTATTCGCCAGGTCCCGACGGAATTCCTGGCTGTGTGCTTAGATTCTGTGCGGAAGCCTTGTGCAAACCTCTACTTAAACTGTTTAACTTATCTCTGGAATCTTCACAGTTCCCCCATATATGGAAGGAGTCCTTTGTGATCCCTCTCCATAAAAAAGGCAGCAAATCCGATGCAAGCAATTACAGAGAAATCTCCAAATTGTCTGCTATCCCTAAGCTTTTTGAAAATGTTATCACCCCTCATTTGCAGCACCTTTAAAGGTCAATTATATCACCATGTCAGCATGGGTTCACGAAACGCAGATCAACAACTACAAACCTTCTGGACCTAACCTCCTTCGTAGTACAGGGCTTCAAAAATAATCTTCAAACATATGTCATCTATACGGATTTTAGTAAAGCATTCGACTATGTTAATCATTCACTTTTATTAAAAAAACTTGATTTATTAGGTTTCCCTGTTGATCTCCTAAATTAGATTCTAAGTTATCTGGAGGAGCCACCTAGGTCCGCTCCTTTTTACCTTATTTATTATTATGTACGCTGATGATGTAAAATTATGTCTCCAGTATAAGGACATTTCTCGCCATTTGGACTTACAATCCGATCTAGATAGCTTTCAAACCTGGTGCCGTGATAACGTATTAAACTTAAATGGCTCTAAGTGTAAAGTTATGACCTTTTGTCGTGCCAACTTAATGCACACGACCTACACTCTAAGTGGGTGCTCTTTGGACAGAATAACACATGTTGATGATCTTGGTGTTCTTCTGGACCCTAAACTTAAATTTTCAGACCATATTTCGTCTATTGTCAATAAGGCCAGAGGTGTGCTTGGTTTTATAAAACGGTGGTCAAAGGAGTTTAATGATACTTACATGACCAAAACCTTATTTATTTCTCTAGTCCGTCCGATCCTCGAGTATGGATCACCTGTTTGGAGTCCACAATATGAAGTTTACTCGGACCGAATTGAATCGGTTCAAAAGAACTTCTTACTTTTTGCCTTACGGCGGCTTAATTGGGATGCAAACCTTAGATTACCTCCTTATACAAGTAGACTAATGCTAATTAACTTACCCTCCTTAGCTAACCGTAGAACGATGCTTGGACCAGTCTTCATTTTTAACCTTATTCGTGGTGAAGTGGATAGTCCCGACTTAGTTAGTCGGCTAAACTTCACTGTTCCGAGCAGATTTACTAGAAATTACATACCTCTAATTTTAATTCATTGTAGATCTAATTATGAGTTGCATGATCCCTACAAAGTATTATGATCTGACTATAATAGATTGTATCCTATTATCTCTAATTCTGACTCTCTGCCGTTTTTAAAGCGATCAATACTAACATACTTAACGAATTCTTAGATCTTACTACTATATACATATATCTCCTCGTCCTTTACTGTCTTCTATATCGCGTCTATCTTGCCGCGATTCGAGCCGTACGATACTCGGCAGCGCCCCTCGGTCGGTTGGGCGGGAGGTGTGGCCGTGGGACTCGCGCGATTAGTTAACCCCCATTATTCTTCAGAATTCTGCAGGTCCTTAAAATTCCACTTCTCCGAACCCTTTGTACTGAAGTCGGCCTCTTCTATGCTTCGGTTTTTCAGCATGCTGCTGAACTGACCGGGTGTATCCTGGAATGCATTGCCTACGTGTGAGTGGCAGCATTTTGCAATCCACTGCCCACGAGCTGCTCTCTGGAAGGCGCTGTCGGACTGATAGTTCCTGCGCTCCGAACATGTGGTCCGGTAATTCGAAACGCTTTTTTTCAGAGACTCTTTGTACCTACGAAACACTTTTCCGAAAAACATGTTGTTGCACGAACACTACCGAAATATATTCTATTTTATCTTTACGAATCCAAACTTTTTAATTGATATATTAATACAAACACTTTCGCCAACCTTTAAAGTCACAAACTACAAGTGGAGCTCGTAGGTATTTTAGGGTAAAAAATTATATTATCGTTATTAAGTGTATTCCATAAATTTGTTTTTTGATTTGTTATATATTTGATACTAACTTGTTTATATGTTAAATTCCTATTTAATGATCGTTTTCGTCTTCTTATTTCTTCCGTTCCTTCAATTATGTCAGAAGGCTCAGTTACTTCCATTGGAAGCATCATTATACTTTGTTCGTCTTCTTTACTCTGAAAAAAAATGAATTTAAATCGTAACTTAAAACCAAAAAGAACTTTACGGCCTAGTTACCAGTTATTAAGATACAATTGTTAAATATGTGTATATACATATATATGGCGCGATGTGCTATGCGTTTTAATTTTAATTCTTTTGAAATATGAATTTAAAGGCTTCATTTAAATAAATAAAAGTCTGGAAAACAAAATAATAAAATTTAAAAAAAAATCGAAAGACCGTTGGTTTCGGTATTCCGATAGAAATTGGCAAGGCATATAATGAAGCGAAGAAAATGTAAACCTTATTCAAAAATTTGGGCGCGCCAGTTTTGGTCGGTTTAATGGCATGGAGAACAGGAAACAAGCTTGCACTGCGATTACGGCTTTGATATCGGCATACTTAATCTGAACTTTATAGCTTTTATGGTTCCTGCGAGCGAGGCGTTCATACAGACAGATTGAGGGACAGACGGACGTGAAACGATCGACTCGGCTAGTGACGTTGAACAAAAATATAAAGTTCTTCGACTATTAGATACCTGAATATCGATATCGATAGTTCCTGCGAGCGAGGCGTTCATACAGACAGATTGAGGGACAGACGGACGTGAAACGATCGACTCGGCTAGTGACGTTGAACAAAATATAAAGTTCTTCGACTATTAGATACCTGAATATCGATATCGATAGTTTCTGAGATTGAGGCGTTCATACGGACACACAAAGGAACAAGGCCAGATTCCTATCCTAATCGAATCTAGTATTACTACCTTTTTTATCTACTAAAAATGAGTATACAACTAATTTACGTAAATTTAACAAAAAACAAGAGAGAACGCTATAGTCGAGTTCCCCTACTATCTGATACCCGTTACTCAGCTAGTGGGAGTGCGAAGGAGAGTCTTCAACACTGACAGTTTTTGGCGGTTTGTGGGCGATAGAGTAGGCGTGGCAAAAATTTGTTGGCAAATCGATAGAAATTTACAAGACTAGCAAAAATATCCAAACATTTTTCAAAGTGTGGGCATCCACAAATTTGCGCTGCGTCTATGGCTCTGGAGGCTGCATACTGATTTTCAACTTTCTAGCGACGGGCATGGCCAAATCGGCTTGGCTCTTGATCATGATTAAGAATATACATATATACATACTTTATATGGTCGGAAACGCTTCCTTCTGCCTGTTACATACTTTTCAACGAGTCTTGTATACCCTTTTAATCTACGAAGAACGGGTATAATTAGAAGAGTTGACAAGTAAAATATGTTGTAATCTGAGTTTATACAACTATCCATCAAAAGCGTATATATAAAATTCAAAATGCAATCGGCAGAAATCGGCTAAAATCAATTGCGGTCCTTAAAGACGACCGATAGGAAGTCGGTCTTCAATGGAAGGATGCAACAACCCCACTGCCAAGTTCTCCAAACAGATTGAACCTAAGGACTAAATTCAGAAGGAAGTAAACAACCTCAAGTTAAAGTTCGCAAGATTCCGTCGTTAGCCAAGGACTGTGCAACGGTGTGTTTATGGTGCTGCGACTGGAGAAGGTAATGCATTTCATCAATAACTCATTACACAAAATGTGTGCCATTGTCGCTGAAGATTTAATAGCTTTTTCTCAAAGTGCGACGAAGACATCAGCGTAATCACATCCTTAGTGCTGAAATGGTAGTGCCTCTGTGATATGATTGCTCGGTAGATCAGCCATAAATTACTGTGATGCATGTGTGCGTTGCCGAAAGAATTTTACGCAGTCGTGAACCAGTTTTCTTATTAGATTGCGTGCCCACAGATTCAATATTTTTGCCGTACACGGACAAACAGCTCAGAAACTCCTGGATGTAGGTTTGCCCAGTGTTCATGCTTAAAAATCATCTTTGTGATGCTATATGACTTTGGCAATAAGAAAGGATGTATCCCATCTGCGGTAGCTGCGAGTTCCGTAGTCTGCACCCAACTCTTAAAATGTCATCCTTGCATACAATTGAGGACAATTTAAGAAGTTAAGAAGGGTTTTAAAGCGTCTTGTTATTCAATAAAAAGTTGCGATGAGGATCGCCTGTCGAAAACAAGTGATGTGAGTGATGTGAATTTCATCAAAGTACAGCCCTCCTTGTTTGTTTGATGAAGCGTAAGACGTAAGCTACGATGCGATGTGTTGACGAGATACGCTGAAACAGAAATTCTAGTGGGGTATCCGATGGTTCTTGCTGTGTACTCAAAGACAAAGTTTGCATCTCTTCTTGGTCGTGATTTTCTGAAAGGGAAGTATTTTAACTGTAGCACAAGCCTTTCCAGATCTCCCAGCCACGATGGGCCCGTCCACCAAAGATAAAAATTGAGCAGGTCAGATGTGAGCATGCCCTGAGTCGGCATGATTTTCCGTGGTGTTTACATGTTGCCATGTATTGTATTTCGTGGAATAGCATCGAGAATTTTTGATGTCCTATTTGCTAAAAACGTTTTTAGTTCCTGATGGGTTGTAGGAGGGTGCTGTCCTGGAATTTTCCAAATATGCTGAAATAGAGACACTCGAAGAAAAGCGAACATCTTTATTCGGCGAAATTAGTTTTGACACTGGTGCTTATTCTAATTAGACTCCTTGGAGACTCTGTGGCGAAGAGCGGGAGAGCGTAAGAGGGAGCGGAGAGCGGGTGACAGTCCAAACCCCTTGCAATCACTGGGGTCGCTCAATGCCCGCACAGGTGTGCGGATCCGCTCACTGGGCTCGATCTTGAGCACGACCTCCAGCTTAGTGTTCGCGTCGATCCTGGAGCGAATCGTCGTCGTGCAGACCTTCTCGTCGCCACCATTGGTCATCGGTAACGAAAAGGCTGACGCCAACGAAGCGTCGATGCAGCTCATGGGGGTGCACGGATTGATGAGTGCTGCGGTCTCGAAGGTCTTCGTCCCGGTCTCCAACATGACCAGCGCTGTCGGAAGGATGTTCACGATGTGGCGTTGCAGCAGCGACGAGAGCGATGGGCCTGGCGTGGTCGATTCCGGGCGTTGTGGCGGTGAACTCCTACGCTGAGTTGGCGGATTTTGCCGGCGGGAACGCTGAGATGAGGCCGAAGCTGCTTGTCGGGTTGGCACCGGTTGGAGACGAGAGCGCGCTCGCGACCTAACCTGCTCGTGCATGTGGAGCAGCGTGTGGTGGGATCGGTCGCACATCCTGCAACGATCACCGCTTCGGCAGTCTCCTGTAGAATGCTCGTGAGCGAAGCAATTGGCGCAGTATTTGTTAATGAGGACTGCTCGCAGACGCTTTTCAGCGCTGAGCTTTAGGAACCTCGATCACTTCCAAAGAGTATGGATACCGCGGCAGACTCGGCAACGGTAGGATTGAATACTGCTGCGGGTAGTTGAATGGCGAAAGGAGATCGAAAACGAAATGAAAAAGAATGGATGATTAGTGCTAGTGAACTACAACTAAGGACGAGAGGCGCCCCTATTTATTGTTGAGATTCGGAAGACTCAGTCGGCAAAAGCACCACTTTTGCCACTGGACGTACAACAACTCCACGTGCAGTACGGATATTTACTACACGGACGTTGCCGTCGGCTCCTGGAAAGACAGACTCAATTCTGCCGAGCCGCCACTCATTAGAGGGTAAGTTGTCGTCCTTGATAACGACCATGTCATCGATGCGAAGATTTTTGGTCGGGGCCTGCCATTTAGTGCGCTTATGGAGTTCTTCGAGGTACTCTTTTTTCCATCGCACACGGAACTGCTGATGGAGAGCCTTCAAATGCTGCCACCGATTTAGAATGGATTTCGTTTCTCCCTTTACTTCAAGTTCCACCGTGGACATAAGGGGTCCCCCGACAAGGAAATGACCTGGCGTCAGAGCCAGCAAATCTGTAGGATCCTCAGACATAGGAGAGAGCGGCCTGGAGTTAAGGCACGCTTCTATTTTTACCAAGAGCGTGGAGAGCTCCTTGAACGTGTATTTTGGTGTGGCAGTGCATTTGTAAAATATCGTCTTAAAACTTTTTACGCCTGCTTCCCAAAGGCCTCCCATATGGGGTGCCCCCGGAGGAATAAATTGTCATTGCATCTCTTGATGACTATAGGCATTCGTCACCGACTCTTTTACGGCTTGAAGGAAATCGCGGGAAAGCAGGGTGGCAGCGCCAACAAAGGTTTTGCCATTGTCTGACTGGACTTGACGTTGACACCCTCTTCTGGATACAAAACGAGCGAAAGCGGCAAGAAACTTTTCGGTCGTTAAGTCAGATGTAGGCTCTAAATGGATGGCCTTGGTGGAGAAACAAACAAAACTAACACATACCCCTTTGTAATAAGACATGCTCTTCCCGTATAGGTCTTTATATCGAACGGACCGGCGTAATCCATGCCAGTATACGTGAATGGTCGGGAGAACGATGCTCTTTCTTTGGACAGGTCACCCATCAGTTGGCTTTGCAACCGCTTTTTGTGGATCACATATACTTTGCACGAATTTACCACTGCTTTCATCAGGTTCTTAATTCTCGGAATCCAGTATTTCGACCGAATGAGGCGCACCATTAACTGGTTACCACCATGGAGAGTTATGCGATGAGTGAAATTCGCAAGGAGGCGAGAAAGCAGGCAGTTATACGGAAGAATATACTCGGAACTACGACAACGAAAAATGCGTGTGCTCGTGTTGAATTCAATTTTCGACTTCATCTCTATTTAACACATGTGTTCTTAGGCCTAGCTTAACAGAGGTTGGTGAAGACGGGGCGAATTCGCAAAGAGCGAGAGAGAACTTTATTATGCTCCCGCCTTAGCCCTAAACTAACTTACACTAAACTAACTTACACACTTCAGATTCTTTCTACTTCACAATCCAACAATAAACAACAAACAATAAACAATAACCGACAATATGAGTTCCGCCAACACCGGCCCCGTTGAACGCCTCCACGGCTTCAACAAATCGGCAGCGGCGCCAGCTTGTGGATCGCCCTCCGGAAGATGGCTCCATCACTCCTTCTAAGGCCGCTTTTTGATGCGTAACTCGCGAATTGCGTCCGCCTGCTCCTCGATCCGATCGCGAAGAACCAGGAAGTGGCGACTCGCTCCGACGAAGTTCGTCGCGTTGTCGCAATGCACTGTCTGCGGACATCCTCGTCGACCAATGAATCTTTGAAAAACCAATAGAAAAGAATCAGTACTTAGATCTGAGACAAACAAATAAGGCAACGTAGGACTTATACGGGGGCCTACCTCGAATTTTTAATGTCGTATAGACAGGGCCACAAAAATCATCGCCACATATCGAAAATGGGCGGAGAGCACGGAGTCTATCTGCGGGTAGATTTCCCATAATTTGTGTCATCAGTCGAGGCTTGCATTTGAGGCAGCGCACACATGATCGAACTGTCTGACTGCAGAGTTCCTGAGCGTTTACGGTCCAAATACGCTGTCGTAGGATGCTCACAAGTGCTCGAGGGCCGACATGAAAATTGGAATGGTGCAAATGCCGGACGTAGCTCTGCACAAACTGCGAGCGTTTCGTCAACAGCAAGGGAAACTTGGCATCATATGATATAGGAGCGTTAGCTAGTCGCCCCCCAACTCGCAACAACGAAAAGTTGCACCAAGTGCCTGTATCCTCATGGATGAATGGGTTCAATCGCTGAAGACTTGGGCCGACCTTGGAGCCTTTACGAACCTTTTCAATTTCTACTTGATACTCGTGCTTTTGTACTATTTCAATAATCTTATGAAACGCTTCATTATATTCAGTCGGTGACAGAGTTTCTTCGAAAACTATACTCTTGTCTTTGCATTTTCTTATAAAGCGGAACATATAAGCGAACACTCTAAGAAGTTTGAGGTGTGACGAAAACCCCTCGATGACATCCAGCAAATCGGAAGTTTGCACAGCAGCGGTCAGCACGACCACAGTCTTCCTAGCTTCCTGACGCAAGACTTCCTCATCCGGCTCGAAATGCGCATTTTTGGGCCAGTTTTCTTCTTCGTCCTTCAGAAATGGTGGGCCAGTGAACCAGATCGACTGCCCTATCTCATCGACGTCACAACCTCTCGAAACGATATCTGCTGGGTTCTGCTTTGTGGGAACATGCCGCCATGTAGCTTCTCCTGACCATTCTTGAATCTCCGCTACCCTGTTCGAAACGAATGTCGACAACGAAGATGGATGAGATCGAATCCAGTGAAGAGTAACTTCAGAGTCCGACCAGTATACAATTCGTTCAATAGGGACTTTTAATAAGGGTTTGATTCTATGGCAGAGATCTGCGAGAGGGTGAGCGGCACATAACTCAAGCCTTGGGAGCGTTTTGGTCTTGAGCGGCGCTACTTTTGACTTTGAAGTCAACAACGATCAACAACAATTTAAAACCTTCGGCAGTTTTGCTACGAATATAGACGGAAGCTCCATAAGCTCTCATGGAGGCATCGGCAAAGGCATGTAGCTGTACCGGTGACAATGGGTCGGTATGCACGAACCGAGGAATCGATATCTCATCCAGTTGAGACAGAGTGCTTTTTAGCATATCCCAAGCTGTTTTCAAATGCATCGGAATTGACTCATCCCAATCTAACTTATTAAGCCAGAGTTCCTGCAATAGGATCTTTCCTTTAATCACAATGGGACTTAACAAGCCGAGTCAAACAGCTTCGATGTCACCGATAGTATGTTCCGTTTTGTCGCTCGGAGACCCATGACAGAAGTGTCAATTTTGAACTTGAAGGCATCTTCGCTAGGCAACCACGATATTCCTAACGCCTTAGTTCACTCTGAATCCGAGACTCAGAGTTTGAAAACCACTTTGTCAATTCAAAACCTGCTGTTTGAAGAACCTGAGACACTTCAAACTTAATTGTCTTTAGCTCCTCTACGCATGCAGCACCAGTTAACATGTCATCGACGTAAAAATCGGATCCAATCACGTCGGCAGCTCTAGGGAATGAACATTTAGCAGATTCACTCAACACCGAATAGCCAGAAATGGGGGTGGTCCAGTACCATATGTGACGGTGTTGAGCTTGTATAATCTCAAGGATTCAGAGGGGTCTCTCCTCCACACTATGAGTTGAAACTTCCGCTTCATTAACCATTACTTGGCGATACATCTTTTTTACATCCGCAGTCAGGGCATACCTGTGCAGCCGGAAGCGGAGTAGAGTGGAGTAAAACTCTTCTTGAATTGTCGGCCCCACCATCAGGATGTAAGGCCACCTGAGACGATGTTTTGCAGGACGCATCGAACACGACGCGCAACTTTGCTGACGTACTCTGGGGCCTTAACACGCATTGATGGGGAATGACATAATGTGGAGCGGAAGGGATTTTGTTGTCTGTAGGCGACATATGACCTAGGGCGAGATATTCTTCCATGAATTCCAAGTACATGGTCTTCAAGTTAGGATCTCGAGACAACATTCGCTCAAGCGACAAAAACCGCCGTTTTGCAACCTCGAAGGAGTTGCCTAATCCATTTGGATCAGATTTAAACGGCAGCCTAACTTCAAACCGACCTGATGGCAATACCTGAGTAGTCTTCCTATAATGGTCTTCACATAACTTGTGCTCAGGCGACAGAATTTTCTTTAGATTTGGCATTTCCTCCAGTGACCAAAATTTCTGTAGTGTGCTGTCAATCGATACTAAAGGTTCTTCACTACAACTGAAACTATTCACAACTTGTTTCGGGACTGCAGACTTGTATCTGCCCGAAACAACACAACCAAGTAGGGACTTTTGTAGAGTTGGATAGTCAGGACCTTGTCTAATTTGACCAACAGCTAGCAATTCGAAAAATGATTCTGCTCCTATCAACATATCAATTTTTTGTGAATTGTAGAAATATGGGTCTGCTAATGGTAGGTTCTTCGGGATCTTCCAATCACTGACGTTCACCGACTGATCAGGATGGTAACCGGAGATCGACTTTAAGATCCAGAAATCGAACGAAAACTCACTACCATTTATTCGCGACTTCACCACTGTGTGTACCTTTTTTTTGACTTGAGAATTGGAGTAGCCCATACCAAGTAAGTTGATACACGACTCCTCTCTACGAATCTGTAAGCGGTTCGCCAGTTCTTCTGTTATAAAATTCGTTTGAGACCCAGAGTCCAGCAGAGCTCGGGCCAAGACGTATTCTCCGTTTTTCGTACGGACGCTTACGATTGACGTAGCCAAAATCATCCTGTCCAAGGACGTGGCATGCATAACATGTGACGTGGAAGGCTGATCTTGGTTAAAAGTAGGAGATATGGTCTCTGGCGGGGGTGGCAACGCTAAACTGTTCTCAGGCACTGTATATCTATGAAGCAGAATATGGTGTGAGCGGTCACAAGCTCGACACTTTGTGCCTTTGCATTTCGAAACAGTATGGCCTTTTCGCAGACAATTGATACTTAAGGAGGCAGAGAGCCGCCAAACGGGCTACAATTCTGTAGCAAATGATCTGCTGCATTGCAATAGCTACAAGTTTGCTGAGGCTTGCTGTTGGAGAAGGAACACGAGAGTGAGCTAAGATTATGTGGCTTGCTCGACACCATTTTATCTTGTTTCGGCTTTGTCGATTCTTCAGCTGATAAATGCTGATATCGGCGACTTAACATTTTTTCAAAATCGGCCCAAAGCGGCAAAATCTCATAATCCTCCCATTTCCTCCCATTTTTGTTTGGTCACTGGGTCGACTCTATTCAATACCAAATATATCAAAATTGCATTCGAAATTTTTGTATCACCTCCTATCGATAACAGAGAACCATAAATCGAAGAAACAGTATCGATAAGGTTTCTCAAAAAGGAAGCGGACTGATGCGATATTTTAGGCAGACTAAACAATGTTGATATATTATTCATAAAGATGAGGCATTCGTTATCGTAAACCTTTTTTAAACTGGCTAGTGCCTTTTCGTAATTGCTCTCGGTGACTTGGTAAGATTTAACTGTTCCTAAAGCTTCACCAGAGAGACATGAAATTAAATGGTTAAATTTTTCGATAACTGGAATGCTAGCGTCTTTATGAACCAAAGTTTCGAAAAGGCTGATGAAATTTTTGAACTCCGAATAATCTCCACTGAATTTTGGCAATGCCAAATTCGGAAGTCGCGCACGAGTTGGAGCTTTAGCAGACAACAGGGACATTATTTTTGCCTTGGTCACTATACAAAGCTCTTCCAACTCGTCGCCAAATTCATCGCTACAATCTATGTCTTCTATCTGTTCTTGTAATTGATTTGCCTTACTAATTGAAGCATTTAAGTTTTCTAGTCGACATTTCAATTCTTTCTCTAATAGCGGAATCGATTCCGTTTCTAGTCGCTCATTTAATCGGCGAATTGTTCTGACCCGACTTTGGAGCTTGCTTTTCAGCTCTTCCAGAATCGATTTATTTTTGTCTTCTAGGCTCATTTTAAATTAAATATTTAAATTAATTACATTTTATTTCCGAATTAAATGAATAAATGGCCGAAATAAATTATCTCAAATCAGACCGACAATATAATTTAATAACCTTCGAACAATAATTAGAAATTTATTGAACCAAAAAAATAGTTTAATTTTATTTTTATAAATTATTAATTTATTGTTCGAAATGTATATTAAATATTTTTCTGATGAGAACAACGAAAACAAATTATTTAAATTGAAATTCAAGTCACGCAGTATCAATTAATAGTGGGTGCGAAATGACGCCGAAAAGGGTATACCCGTAGAGCGTCAATTGACGGTCCGCTAATCTAAGCGCGCCAACGAAAAAAGGGTCAAACAACAACAACGCAGGTAGCGGTGCAAAAGCGAAGCGAAAACGAAAAGTTCACCGCTGCAGCTGCTAGTATATAAGGCTGTCTGTGTATTAGTGCGCAAGCTTGGATTAACTTCCCAACTATTAATGCAAGTTTCAACGAACGAGAAGGGGGGCGACAGTGATTTCAATAATACAGTACAAAATTATTAATAAATGTTGCGTCCAAAAACAGTTCAATATGTATGTGTATGTATTTTATCAACAAATAAATTGGATAATTTGCATGCAATCTAGCTCTACTATATTGATACGTACATATGTGCCATGAACTGAAAGCGAGGTGCAATATTCCAGCACAAGACAATAAAAATTAAAATTGTCTATAACTCTAGCTTTCAATTTTTTGCACAAATACCTGTGGTTTCCGAATGCTAATTTTAGCGGCCACTTTCCTTAAAAGTTCCCTTTGGTGGCAAGAATAATTAGTTTAAACTCGGAACTACGACAACGAAAAAATGCGTGTGCTCGTGTTGAATTCAATTTTCGACTTCATCTCTATTTAACATATGTGTTCTTAGGCCTAGCTTAACAGAGGTTGGTGAAGACGGGGCGAATTCGCAAAGAGCGAGAGAGAACTTTATTATGCTCCCGCCTTCGCCCTAAACTAACTTACACTAGACTTCAGATTTTTCTACTTCAAAATCCAACAATAAACAACAAACAATAAACAATAACCGACAATATGTCCGAGAAGAGGCGGAATAACCTCCAGCAGTCAACGCCTAGGGAAATCTGTGGCCTACGTGGGAGCTCTCTTTTCAAAAGCTGATCCGCGTGTTGGGACAGACCGAGAAGCATCCTCTCACCCTTCTTGCGCCACGTTTGTACAATGGATAGTCCAGCGGGGGCAGTGCCCCCAAAGGCGACGACCCCTTCAGGAGAAGCTCCAGGATGTCAAGGTCTCCTACGAGAGGAGTAGAAATAACGGTGCAGGGTGCTGGTACCCACGCGCCGGCGGTTGAGAGAGGGGACCAAACGGGCCCCCATACGACGGCGGCGATAACCAGCAACCGCACTGCTGTGGTAGCTAGCCTGGCCCCGGCAGCAACCATAACAACAAACCAGAAAAAGATCAGTGATCTCATCAGCGTTCCGACGCAGAATATAGCGTCGAAATCTCCACGTGGTTCGGCAATACGGCCTTTAGACCTGTCAGCGCTCCAGCACGAGAATCTGAGGAGCATCTTGGACATGATGAATGCCAAGATAAATATGGTGTTGTGCGCATTTGAGACGCAGCGTCATGTCACCAAGGAGACGAAAGGTGCAATAACGGATCTGGCTGCTCTTAATACAAGAGCGATCCAGCTGCAGCAGAGCACAGTCAACGTAGCGGCCCCCGCTAAAGACATCGCTACACAGACAGAGGCAGAGGCTCAGAAGAAGCGTCCAGCGACGTCGGCCTTAAAAAGCGTAACGGAGAAGTTTCCAGTGTTACCTCCTCCAAACAAGGCTCCCAAAGCGGCTGCTACCAAGGCAAAAGTATCAAGCCCATCCAGCTTTGCAGCGGTTGCTAAGAGCACTAGCAGCACTGAATGGCCAAAGGTGAAGCCTAAGCGCATACGCAAAAAGCCCGAGGAGTTCATATTAAAGAAAACTGGCGAAGCATCGTATGCCGATATACTGCTTAAGTTGAGAGCAGATCCGAACCTAAGCGAGTTTGGCAACCAAGTGAGGAGAATTAGAAGGACTCAACAGGGGTAGCTACTGCTCGAGGTGAAGGGCAAAGCCTCCGATAACGTACCCTTATACAGAGGAGCCATCGAAGAGTCCCTTAAGGAATGGCGGCGGTACGCACGGGTACGCAGAGAATGGCGCTAACTTGTAGCGGAATGGATGAGGCGACCACGGTTGAGGAACTCCATAGATGCATGGTCTTACAATTTGAAGGCATCAATGTTGCCCAAGAAGATGTGAGGGGCCTGCGCAAAATGCGTGACGGCACACAGATAGCGACTGTGATGCTCAGTGCAAACGATGCAATAACTGTGCTTAAAAGGGGCTCGGTTAACGTAGGCTGGTCTCGGTGCCGCATCTATCAGGATGTACGTCCTACAAGATGCTTCAGGTGCTTGGGATATGGCCATAGGGCAACCATAGGAACCGCTCGGCGGCGGTGATTTCAGTGGCCAGCAAATGCACATCAGATGGAGATGTCTGCTTCCTGCACCGCTGAATGAAGCGATGAACATAAGCAAGGACCCGTAGAGCTTTCTCAAGCTTGGAGAAACGTGCCAACAACTCTTCAGAAGGAGCTTTTGCGAGATGGACTTTTAGAGCACGCTTTTCCAGGTCGGTCCCCGGAGCGTTGTCGACCTGAGTTGGCCATTGGTTGCGTGGATTTTGCAACCAAGTCGGTTCGTGCCACCATAACTGGCTATCGGCTAGATCTTGGAGGGAAACTCCTCTACTTGCCAGGTCTGCTGTATTATGCTCAGATTGAACAGGAGACCAATTCTCTGTTTTTGTGGCCTGGGCGATCTTCGTCACCCTATTAGCTACAAATGTGGTCCCCTGGCACGCTGGCTTGCTTAACCATGCAAGCACTATCGTGGAGTCCGTCCAACAGTAAAGTTCGGAGTTAATCGTAGGCATCTGCGGAATGATGGCTGCAGCCATTTCGGAAAGCAATAACGCTCCAGTCGTGGGAGCGAAACCGTTTGACTGGTGCTACCCGGGTTTTCGCGATTAGGGTGGGTTGCACCATAATGGTGCTGCCCACTTCTACGCGGACATATATTGCCGCCCCATAAGCCTTTTGCGATGCATCGCAAAAGCAATGATGTTCGACCTTGAAATCTGGATTAAACCATAGCCAGCGTGGAATGCGTATCTGCTCTAAAACCGAATAACTTTGGAGAAAATTAAGCCATCGTCCCACCCCAGTTCCTGCAGCCAAATCTCCTGAATGAAAATTTTAGCTCGAACGATAAACGGCGCTAACCAGCCTGCAGGGTCGAACAATTTGGCAATTTGGGACAGGACTTGGCGTTTTGTAAAGGACGTTTCGATAGTCAACTCTGCGGGACGAAGAAGAATTCGTCGGAGGTTGCCTTCCAGCGAATACCGAGGGTTTTGGCAGTGCTTTCTGCATCGATCCCGAGAAAATCAGTATTTAAAAGATGGTTGCTCTGAATGGCCGCTAAAACTTCCTTTTGGTTGGAGGTCCATTTCCTCAATGGAAATCCGGCGGAATTCAGAGCGTCTCGGAGCTCTTGCACCATGAGCTGAGCCTCTTCCGTGGAGTCCGCTCCGGCTAGAACATCATCCACATACATGAAATTTCGAATGACATTGCTAGCTTTTGGATGGCTGCGTTCTACGTCAGCTGCTAGCTGCTGCAGTACTCGGATGGCCAGGAAAGGCGCGCAATTGACTCCAATTCGAAATCTCTGATTTCCCCTCTATTGTTACGGAAAAGTATTCGCTAGAATGGAGTGTGTTTCGGATCTACCAGATCTGCCGATACATTTTTTCGATATCGGCGCTGAACATGTATCGGAAATAGCGCCACTTCAGAATTTGAATGGTCAAGTCGGACTGTAAGACAGGGCCAGCATGAAGGATATCATTTAAACTGGTACCATTCGATGAAAGGCTGGAGGCATTGAATACTACACGGAGTTTAGTAGTTACGCTCTCCGGTTTTAAGACGGCGTGATGTGGCATATAATAGGCGTTGCAATCATGGGTAGGAAGAACTTGTCGCATGTGCTTTAAGTCGAGATATTCCTGGATCACCCAATTGTATCTCGCTTTTAAGGCTTCATCTCTTTTTAGACGCTGCTCATTTCTTAAAAACTGAGCCAACGCGAAAGACCTAGAATGCCCTAGCCGGAACCGATATGTTCTGGGTCGCGAAAGGCAGAGTAACGACATATTTGCCGCACTCGTTTCCCGTGGTCGTTTGAAAGAAATTCTTCTCGCACATGGAATCGGATTCTTTTACCAACTTTGTTGGTATATTATCCACCTCCCAAAATGTTGTGAGTAGTTTGTCCAGTGAATTATCGTACGCGTGGGAGATCTGCGTCGAAAAGGAGGAAATTTTGCTTTGTGCTGAGGCTGACACCGGCCCAGTTAGTACCCAGCCGAAAATGGTCTCTTGCCGCAAGAGAGAGCCGCAGATGTTGGTTTTTGCTCCACTCAGAAGCACCGAAGGCAGAATGTCGGCTCCGATAAGGACATCTATTTGTGCGCTCTCATAGAATTTTGGATCCTCCAGTGGAAAATCGGGAAGATCCCGAAGGAAATTTTGCGGAATTGGGTAGGAAGGCAGATTTCCGGCTAGTTGAGGGAGGACATAGGCCGTCGTCTTACGGCAGTGCCAAGAAGGATAGCTCTTGAGCCCGTGGCGAAATAATTTTGAACACCGGCTTGCACATTTGTAACGAAATTGGGCCTGATTAGCGGAAATTGGCCTTGCAGGATTTGAAGAGCTTGAATTGCTGGAAAAGGGGTTGTTTCGGTGCAACAACGTGTGATGCCGGCCACGGCAAGTAAAACAATTGTGCGTGCTTTTGCACTCACGAAGCTGATGTCCCTTTGCAAAGCAGTTTAAGCATAACTGCTTCCGTTTAATGTAGACTGACCGGTCGTCAACCGACATTTGGAGAAAACGCGGACAGGATGGTTTTCCTTGTTGCACAAGTCGCAACTTTTGGAGCCACTTTCGTCTCATAGGAATTTAGTTTTCTAGAGGGCCCACTTGAGTTCATCGCTTTGGAGTGCGACTGACTTGGTACGGACGGTCTCACATCATCGATGGCCTCTAGGGTTCGATGACGTTCTATGAGGAAGGTGTTCAGCTCTGCCCATGTCGGGATGTCGGCTTTCGTATGTAGCGACTGCTCCCATAAGGAGAGAGTTATCTTCGGGAGCTTGGATGAACACAGATATACCAGCAGGCAGTCCCAGTTCTCAGTGTTGATGCCTGACAGTTCTAAGGCAGTCAAGCAACCTTGAACAGTACTTTGCAGTACCTTCAAGGACGCCCCAGATTCCTTTGGTATCGACTGCACATTAAACAGTATTTTCAATTGACTGTTTACCAACAATCGTTTATTTTCAAAACGCTCTCTTAGGTTTTCCCACGCAGAGCGGAAACCCTCGTTGGTGAGAGGCGAAATCAAAACGATGGCATGCGCGTCGCCACTTGTTTTAGCATTTAAATGGAATAACTTTTCAACCGGAGTCAGCCGTGGATTATTGATATAAATGGCTGTGAAAATATCCCGAAAAGTCGGCCAGCGAAGATAGTCGCCTGCGAAAACTTCTGTATCGCATGGAGGCAACCGACAGCCAGAGGAATTGTAGGCCTGGGGCGCAGCGTTCGCGGCTGGGATGGACTGAGACGTGCCCTGCTCGATTTTATCAACGAGCTGGGCAACACATGTTTCATACATAGACTGAATAGCAATAACTGTATTTAGCCCTGAGAATAGCCATGCAAGGCACTCTGAGCAGAGGTCGAATTCCTTTTCAACCTTGTCCCATAGGGTTCGGACTTGGTCGCGACGGACGCTAAGCATCGTGACGGTTGGAGCTGCGGATTCCGGTGTGTTGATCTGAGCCTCAAATTCGCTTAAGCGGTCAGAAACCGAAATGAATTTGGCTAGCGCTGTGGCCTTGGATGGAGTAGCACAGTCGTCGGAAATCTGTGCAGGCGTTTTCACCGAAATGCTTGGGACTCTTGGGCCCTTGTGGTGAAAAAATAGACCTGAGTTTGTCAGCGGACAATTTCTTCTTATCGTTTCCGATGGGCATAATCGAAGAAATGCGAAATGGAAGGGAAGCGGTTTGGAGCCCGGTCACACTTTTGAAAATGTAGACAGATTCCTTAGACTGCACTTAATAAATTTAAGCTTGCCGCCGTGAACGGTATAAAGCAGCGGAAAAAGACCGTATAGAATGTAATGGGTGGGAGAGTGGTGTAAAATTTACGAAGTGGAAACGCCGTAGTTTCGACTAATTGGACAGGTGACTCGGAGTGAACAGCGAATTGTATAAATGACCTGTTATTTATGGTAATTAGGTCCACCTGATTTACGGTTGGAGCACTTGGAATATGGAACACGGTGAAAAAAATGTTTATTAGAACGTGAAAATTTTATTTTTTTGTTTACAACTGGAAACGGAGAAAATAGAATGGTGGAATTGGAGTCTTTTCTCCGCGTTGTAAGTACTTCTAAAACAAACACAAATTAATATCCAAGCAATACAGGAAAAAATATTTGTCGGGTGAACGACTGGTATTTGGCGGTCGTATTATTTATTTATGGATGAAAAAAAAAAAAAAATTATTGTCTTGTAGTTTTTTTTTAAATTTTTTTGAAAATTAAAAAAAATAATTTAATAAATATTGAAAAATTGATTTGTTATAAAAAAAGTGAAAAAACCGCTTTTAATTTATTGCTCGGAAATTAATTTGGAAATTTACGGAAAAAATTGATGGAAACAAAACGCCTTTTCCGCGTCGGCACTTGGAATAAATTTTATTTGTGGTTTGGATTTGCCGACGGGAAACAATTTACACTGTGGTATATGTTTAAAAGGAATGCAGATAATATGCGCAATGTATGTCGGTAATATATGTGGATATAATATATGTTGATGTAATATTTGTAATATATATGGATGTAGTATATGTAGATGTAATATATGCAATGTATATGGATGTAGTATATGCTGATGTAATATATGTTGATGTAATATATATGGATGTAGTATATGTTGATGTAATATATATATGATACTGGCGGGTAAATGTTTAATTAATATTTTATTTGGAATGGCCAGAGGGTATGTGTTCTTTGTTTCGTTGTTGTATTCTTCGATAGCAAAGCAAATTGTATTAAGTGGACTGCGGAGTTAAAGCAAAAATGTGTTGCGAAAAGAATTTGGCTTGCGTTGGACACAGTGAAACGAGAACAGAATTTTTGCCACTTTTGGCAGAGCTTTGGACTTAGAAATTTTCACTGAACTTATTATTTTTTCACTTTTTCACATTAGGAATTTTGCACTTTTCGGACTGGATGGATATTTAAATATATTCGGAATTTGAACTTAGAAATTTTCACGAATGAGGGTGAAAGGAGAACGGTGGGTAATATGGCGGCGCCCGTGAGAATGAATAAGTACTTTTCTTTAACTGCCTTTTGTCGGAGAAATCCGTTAGATTTGACAATAAATCTTACAGCAAATTGAACGAAATTGGATTTTCGAACCTTTTGCTGCAGACCGGCAATTAAAAGGAATGGAAATTTCGTACTTATCTTGTAATTTGTTCGCTGGTGGACAAACTTGAAAATCCAGGTGATCTGGCTCGAATGGATCAAAAAGTGATGGGTTGTAGGGGGGTGCTGTCCTGGAATTTTCCAAATATGCTGAAATAGAGACACTCGAAGAAAAGCGAACACTAGACTTTTCGTAATTGCGCGGGCGCGACCGGGCGTATCTTTATTCGGCGAAATTAGTTTTGACACTGGTGCTTATTCTAATTAGTTAGGCTCTCCCAAGCGCAGCGGAGACTCCTTGGAGACTCTGTGGTGAAGAGCGGGAGAGCGTAAGAGGGAGCGGAGAGCGGGTGACAGTCCAAACCCCGTAACTTGGACAGTTCCGATGGTTTATGTTGTTGGGTCGCACCAGCGTGAACTTCGATCTTCTCATGCTGCAGAACAGCGTTAATCGACACTTAGAAACAAAGCGCCGCATAGCTCGAGGCGCGTTAGCAATTGTTGCTTTAATGGAGAAACTCGTGTTTTCCCTGCGATGAGTTAAACGCATATAGTGCCATCTTCCTGTACTTGTCGACGGTTGACGATCGCAGAATTTCACCATTCAGTGAGTTTTTGTGGAAATGGCGTGTCGCAGCTTGAAAAAAAATCTTAAAATTTACTACTGCTGTCGACAGTATGTCAAGCGGGCGAAAGATGTGAGCCACGTCAAAAAGGACTTGCCGTTTTGTGCTATTCGCATTTGATGTGAGGCAAATTGAGTGGGATAAAGTGTTATCTTATGGATATCAATCTTTGCTGACGAAGCATTACCATTGCCTAGGCCATTACCACTGTTGGTTAGGAATTTTGAACGGCAGTTCAACGATGTAGCGACCTTTGGCGGCTCACAAAATGTTACCTAACCTTGTCATTATCTGGTTCTCAATGTGTGTACTGGTAAACATCCTCCAGCTCCCAAAAACGTCGAGGCGTGGCGTCGATATCAATATCGGTATGCAAAGCTGACGATGAATTAGTGGTCAGTATTGATGAGATGACCCAACCAAAAATTGTGGAAATGGCAATGATGTTGCCCTGGCTGTCAAACATTTTTAGCCCGTAAAAACTGACCAAACTTAGTCGCTTCCCAAATGGATATCAATGGGAGCTTGAGATTGATACCCGAATATCCAAGTTCGAAGTCGTCGAGTGCCGAGGGGTCAATACTATGTCTGGCTAATGTAGAAGTGATTTTACTCAAAACGTGGGACCGTACTTGCATTTTGTTATCTGAGATTCTTGACTGTACCTCCAGTGTGTTGAAGTCTTAAATTGTTTCCGCCTTGATCAATGAGATTCCAAATAAAAAATTCGAGAAAGCAAGCGTGCCAGCCCGAGTGCTTGAATGCACCGTTCCGAGATGTATGACCGTTCCGATCCACTGTCTAAAAGCACCCTACGTATAGTGCGCGTCCAATTAGCGTTGCGATCTAACACCAATGCTGTTGCCAATGCACTTTGATTATAGATCCAGGATCGACTTGCGTTCAACCTTTTCTGTCATGGCGTTGGTTAAAGCTGTTTGCAAAATCGGTATTTGTGATTAAACCAGTGTGATTTGACGACCGTGACAATGCAGTGCAGTGACAATAATAATCATGGAATTAAACCCAATAATTACAGCTGAAAAAACCAGCCGGAAAAACAAGCAAACAAAAATAGTGAACCCATGCATTTTTTTTTCAAATGGCAGAAAAATTAGAATAACAACAATAACTTTCACAACAAGTGCGGGATTCAAGTTATTTTAAGACTCAGAAACAGGGAAACGTACATACATACATACCACCATACACCAAATATTTGTCACGTATTGTTTCGGTTAGTATAATACTTTTTTCGTCTGGGTATGGTATTATTTCAAAAAGTGGTGTTTTGATTATGTCTCTTGGAATGTGGGACGTTATTAGAATTTCGGTGGTATCAGATTTAAGCCAAGCTGAAGTTTTGATATAAAGAAGTTTTTCAGAATTGAAGATACCTAAGCGTGTCAGCTGCAAACCAAGCTCTATGTCTTCAATGTATTCAGTGAATTATTGTAAGTTGAAAATTAATAAATCATTTGTTCTCCTTCAAAGTTATAATATCAATGATTTGTATATTCGATTCCTTGATTAATGACCTCTATTAAGTGGTTGAGTTCGCTTATATGCGCATTAGTTTCAGAGATGTCGGCTATTTGTTGTTGTATTTCTTCTTGATCTAGACACAGAATAAGTATTTGTGGGAGCCCGTGCGAGAGAGCGGCCAGCCAAGCAGTGAAAGACCATTGCTCTCTCAGGAAAGCCGATGATGAGTAGTATGAACTTGATCACCGGCAGATACGGACGCATGTTATTGTGTTCGAAAATAAGTGAATAACAAGCAGTTACATATAAAGTTCTACTGAAGTGAAATTGATTTCATTTATGCGGGTTGTTACAGTGGCAACAAGGTATAAATTCAAAAAAAAAAAAAAAAAAAAAAAAAAAGAAGAAATGAAAAAGTAGTATGTTAAAATATGTATGCACACATATGTACTTACATACCACAAGAAGTAATTTCGTTGTGTGCCGTTATTTACATGTTATCCGTCTTTCCACCCTCATTCTTCCTTCACGTTCACTGGTGCCGTTATTGTTTTTTTTGAGTATGAAAAAGGAGAGCAACAGCGGCACCGATGAGCGAGCTCGGGAGAGCGTCGAATGAGTGGAAATGTTTAAAAAGGAAAGAGAAAATAACAGAGAGTGTAAAAAGAACACACGTGAAAGGTACATATGTTGGCACACATAATGAAAGAGCGTAAGAGGCATAAGAAGATATTCAACGCACACACGCAAACACAGCCAAAAAAAAGAGAGAAAGAGAAGGATCAGCTGACTTCGAGTCGGGGCCTATACTGAGAGTATGTGGTGATTTGGAAAATAAAAGAATAAAATAAAGCTGACTACAAAGTCAGGGCCAGTACTACAAGTATATGGCGATTGGAAAAAAAATCTGACTGTATGTCAGGGCCAGTACCATGAGTATGTGGCTAATGTATATATAGTGACATATTCATTTCTTCATACGACATATTCACTCTACATATAAAAAAGCTAAAGCCGATCTTTTGGAAAGCTTCACTCTCCAAAAGCCTCATAAATAACATTCCCCCAAGATACGAACCGCTTAACGGTAACGAGCTTAATGATCTGTTAAGCTTGACATATAATGCTAAGTAGAACTTAAAAGGCTTATGTTAATCCTCTGTAAAAGGTTTGCTGGGCCGAAGGAATACATTTGTAGATTAGTTCTTAACTGACCTCTGGTGAAACTTATTCAAATAAAGATCATAAAAAGGAAAATATATTTTTTTTCATTAAATCGATCACCAAAAAAGTTTAATATATATATATAATATGTATAACATATACAAATATTTATGAATGAATCTAAAATCACGATCTATCTAAGTCAGAGGCAGTTTGCCAGTAATAACGATATTGCATTTAATTTCAGGTACACTGATAACAATGGCTGAAATGTAATTGCATTTAATTTCAGGTACACTGATAACAATGGCTGAAAATGTAATCAAGCCATTTCTCTGCGAGACTATTGACAAGTCTCTTTTAAGTATCGAGTGGGAGAAGTGGCTAAGAGCCTTCGAGATTTATCTCATAGCTGAAGAAATTAACACACCTATTCGGAAAAGAAGTAAACTACTTCATCTAGGAGGACCACAACTTGAGACGGTAGCGTTCACATTACCCGATGCGGTGTTAGAAAATGCCACAGATAATAATATAGATATATACAAGGTCCTTGTTCAAAAATTAAATGCATACTTCTCGCCAAAGCAGAACTCCAGTTTTGAAAGGCATCTGTTTAGGAATCTCTGTCCATCAGAAGGAGAGACTTTTGCTAAATTTGTATTAAGGCTACGCCACAAAATTCGGAAGTGTAATTTTGGGGCTACTAAAGCAGAAGTCGAAGTGATTTGTCTAAAGGACATAATAATTGACAGCTGGGCCGGAGTAGATCTTAAAAAGAAATTGTTGGAAAAAGAATACAATTTGTCTCAAATGATAGATGCCTGTCAAGTCGATGAGGAAATGAATAAACCATCGGAAATGATGCGATCAAACCCAGAATTGGGGACAAGTAAAAACCTAGAAGCCGAGAGTATAAGAAAAATCTCAACAGGGATCATGAGCATTAATAAATCCATCGAATGCAGTTACAGTTCTTTGTGCCCAGCCAAAAATCAAAAGTGCAACAAGTGCACACGAATTGGTCATTTCGCCATTAAATGCAGAACAAACTTAAAACGCGAGAGACCTCAAGGGCATAATGAAATCTCTAAACGTCAACGCACCAAGGTACGTCGGGTAGAGGGAGAACGCGATTTGAAATCTGGAGAAAGTTGTTTTAAAATTCAGAGTGATGAGGAGGATGAATTTATTAAATGTCGAGTTGGTGGGCGCGAAGTTTCCCTAGTAATTGACTCGGGCTCCAAATTCAATCTGATAAGCCCAAAAGACTGGTCATATCTTCAGACAGGAAAGGCAGTTTTATTTAACGTTCGACCAAATTCAAATAATAAATTTAGAGGATATGCTTCAAACGAATTGCTTCATGTAATTTGTGTGTTTGAAGCCCCTATATCAATTGGCTTGAACCCTGAGGTGATGGCTTCGTTTTTTGTAATAAAAAACGGAACACAATCACTGCTGGGGAAAGACACGGCACTGGAACTTAATGTTTTACGCCTCGGACTGGAAGTTAAGAAAATCGATTCAGTAACTCCACTTCCAAAATGGAAGGGGCCGCCGGTAAAATTATCAATTGGTACAAATATCAAACCGATTCAGCAACCAATTAGAAGGATACCAATTGCACTTGAGGATAAAGTAATTGCTAAACTGGAAGAGGCTGTTGCCCTTGATATAATCGAACCAGTAATAGGGCATTCTTCCTGGATATCACCCATGGTCATAGCGTTTAAAGAAAATGGCGACTTAAGGATATGCATAGACATGAGGCTTGCCAATAAGGCAATCTTAAGGGAAAATTATCCGCTGCCTGTATTTGAATCGTTTATGACGAAACTAAGGGGCGCACAATACTTCACCCGCTTAGACCTAAAAAGCGCATATCATCAATTGGCGCTAGACGAATCCAGCCGATACATAACCACTTTCATTACACCCCTGGGTTTGTTCAGGTACAAAAGATTAATGTTTGGAGTTAATTCTGCCCCAGAAATTTTTCAAAGAAGACTGGAGGAGCTGTTAGCACCATGCAAAAACGTTATGAATTATATTGACGACATCATTATTTTTGGAACAAATGAAAAAGATCACGACGACGCCGTTCAGAAGATCAGAGATATTCTAAAAGTAAATAACGTATTTTTGAATGAGGAAAAATGTATTTGGAAAACACAACAAGTTAAATTTCTGGGACACATACTATCGGAAAAAGGCATCGAAGTAGACCCGGAGAAGGTGACAACGATCCTCTCATTCAGACATCCCAAAACCAAAGAGGAAACACGCAGCTTTTTGGAACTTGTTACTTATGTTGGGAAATTTATTCCCGATTTGGCCAATCTTACTGATCCGTTAAGACGGTTGCTAAAAAAAAGAAAGCAAATTTAACTGGAGCGAGACAGAAACAAAAGCTTTTAAAGACCTAAAGCACCATTTGGCGAAAATTCCAGGTTTATCATATTTCGACCCGAATAATAAGACACGCCTCTTAGCAGATGCAAGTCCAGTTGCTCTAGGAGCAGTACTATTGCAACTCGACACAGCCGGTGAACCAAAGATCATTTCGTTTGCAAGTCGCAGCCTTTCGGATGTATAAAAACGGTACTCGCAGACCGAAAAAGAAAGCTTAGCACTTGTTTGGGCAGTCGAAAAGTTATATTTTTATTTAGCTGGACTGGAATTCGAATTGGTCACTGGTCACTGATCTTGAAGCCAACTTCTAAACCTCCGGCTCGAATTGAGCGATGGCTTTTACGCTTACAAGCCTTTAAATTCAAAGTCATCTATAGAGCGGGTAAGGAAAATATTTCAGATGCCCTGTCCCGACTATGCGATTTTCCATCAACAAATTCTAGCTGGAGCCAAACCGAATTTAACCTATTTCGGGTTGTCGAATACACAGTCCCAACATCATTAACTATTTCGGAATTCGCACAAGAGAGCGCAGCCGATGAGAAAATCGTGGACGCGATGACTTGTTTGGATTGTAACGTGTGGGATACTGGTACATCAAACAGTTTCTACCCATTTCGTTTTGAGCTTTCAATGCTCGGGAAAATTTTGTTGAGAGGCACACGGTTAATTATTCCGAAAGGACTACGAAAAAGAGTTCTAGAATTGGCTCATGAAGGACACCCTGGCGAGTCGGCCATGAAGCGACCACTGAGAGTTAAGGTGTGGTGGCCGCATATCGATTGAGATGCTGAAAACTTTCTAAAAACATGCAAAGATTGCATGCTTGTTTCTCAACCACCACGTCCAGCTCCGATGCAAAGAACAGCTTTTCCGACGAGCCCATGGAGTTCCACTTCCCAACGGAAAATACGTTCTCGTGTTTATCGACTATTTTTCCAGGTACATGGAACTAAAATTCCTACAGTCCATAGTCGTCCGAGTCAATTATCGGGGCCATCAAGAGAACGGCGAGGTCGAGAATATAAATCGATCCTTAGTAAAGAGACTAAAAATTGCACATCTGAATAAGGAAAATTTTCAACAAAAGTTCAGGATTTCATGCTAATGCATAATGTTACCCCACATAGCACAACAGGGACCTCTCCTTCAGAACTTATGTTCAATCGTATGATTCGAGACAAAATTCCTAACATCCAGGAAAAGTATCGACCTTCTGGACTTACCGCCAACAGGCACGGAAGTAGAGGTTCCACCTCAACACCTTATGGCTGACACCTCACCACAAATTTTCACATCATCTGGACCTGGGTTGAAGCTCAAGCTGGTAAACAAAGGAGGGATGTGGGAGCCCGTGCGAGAGAGCGGCCAGCCAAGCAGTGAGAGAGACCATTGCTCTCTCAGGAAAGCCGATGATGAGCAGTATGAACTTGATCACCGGCAGATACGGACGCGTGTTATTGTGTTCGAAAATAAGTGAATAAACAAGCAGTTACATATAAAGTTCTACTAAAGTGAAATTGATTTCATTTATGCGGGTTGTTACAGTATTTATAAATTGTTGAATTTGTGATAAGTTATTGTGTTTGTTTGATAAGTTCTTCATAATTACTCGTATTTTCTGTTTCAGTTAAGTTAATAGATAAGTAATGATATTCGTGGTTTATAGGTAGATCTATTGATCCGGAAAGATTAGGTAGCCGTTTTTGGCCAGGATAGGGGTTACTTCTAGGTATTGTGTGTTAATTGTCGATAGGAGGCATAACATGAGTAGGCCTGCTCGGGAGTATTATATCGTTAATATATTTACTTTTATTAATTACACCTGTTACTCGTAGAGTAAAAGGGTATTCTAGATTCGGTAAAAAGTATGTAACAGGCAGAAGGAAGCGTTTCCGACCATTTAAAGTATATATATTCTAGATCAGGATCAATAGACGATTCGATCTGGCCATATCTGTCTGTCCGTCCGTCTGTCCGTCCGTATCGAGATTAAGCATACAGACTCCAGAGACATAGACGCAGAGCAAGTTCGTCGATTCATGTTGCCACGCCCACTCTAACGCCCACAAACCACCCAAAACCGCCACGCCCAGACTTTTGAAAGATGTTTTTATATTTTTCGTTTTTGTATTAGTCTTGTTAATTTCTATCGATTTGCCAAAAAACTTTCTGCCACGCCCACTATAAAGCCTACAAACCGCCAAAAACCCTGTTTAAGACTCTTCTTCTCCCTTCTACTAGCTGAGTAACGGGTATCAGATAGTCGGGGAACTCGACTATAGCGTTCTATCTTGTTTATTTTTTTTTGCTGAGTGTCGGATGTCAGCTGGAGCTCGACCAGTTGTGTTATGTTTTGTGATTGTATATGTCGGGTTATTGATGCCAGGAGCCCCGTCGTCCGTTCGTACGTTCATATCGGCGTTACTCATAATGATTTTTTCACTACTCACTTACGAGTCCACTTGCGTCTACTTTGGCTTCTCAACGGTTAATGTCGTTTCGTACAGACTGCTATTTGTCTTCCCAATTTTTGACATTCCCTTTTCATTATGACTCTTTCGCACTCTAATTCAAGTAGCGCAAGTGGCCACGTTCAGCAACAGCTATATCGCTCTCATTCTAGCAGAGTCCTGTTTATAGATAATTGTCACACATTGACAATGAATAGGAACACGCATAACAGCAGAAGGAAAAGTAAATAGCGACTAAGCGCATACACATTATTTTCGCCTCGACATATACGTTAAGTATTTTTTCGAATTTTGTGAATTGATTTTCAGGTTCAATTTCGCTTGTTATTATTCTTAATTTTTATTCAATGTTAATTAATATTCAATGTCAGTGTCGCGGATCGAACATTGTATTATGAACTAGTCCGAATATATTAGCCAAATGTGTGCGGGAAAGCTTGGAGGACACACTGCGGTGAGCTAGGATTAAGTTAGTTCCAACTGTTATAACCTTAATCCTTACAGAATGAAACGAGCCTACTGCCACGGGTTAAGTTTGCCCTTTCTTTCAGGATCTATGGTGGAGTAGCCGTTTAAGGCAACTCCGTTCGCGCGACGACAGTCAGAAATTCCATTTATACTTTTTGTTATATTTAGAGTCACTTCTGCTGACTCTAACCATATTTTAAGTGCAATGCACATGAAAGCGGAGTCTTTTTCGGCTTTTATTACTCCGGTTTAACCCATATCGTTGAATATTCGTAAAATAACTCTTTTAGCTTCAAGCCACTGTTTACTTCTATCAGGAAGGTGTATTTAGAATTGTTTATTAAGTAAAAATCCATGACATACTTGTCTCTGGGATTGAAGGTTTCTAGGGTTGTTTCAAGGGTTCATTTTCTGTTTCTATGTTCAGTTTTGGAATATCGCTATTTTACATTCATTTATGATGTTTTGGATTAGTTTTTGGTAATCAGGGTAATAGTAAAGTTCTTTGAGCTGAAGTGTGAGTGTTTCTATATAAGGGTGTAATAATTCTTTATGTGTTTTGAGAATGATTTCCTTGAATTGGGCATATGTTTGAATGTCTATTAGTTTACTACTGGTTTTCATAGTTTAAGTAAAATTTTCCGGACTTATGATTTTAATATAAGCATTTTGAAAGATTTGAATGTCGATTTCATTAGGGAAGTAAATAACACTCTTCTGAGTAAAGAAGTATTCTTTAATTAGATCCTTAGCATCCGGACGTCGTCAAAATCGCCTTTTTTGAATTCGAATTGTCTGTTGTAATAATTAAAAGGCTTACTGTTATTCAAATGTGACTTTGGTTGTCTTCTGGTGCACTACACACAGTAGATGCTGTGGGTAGGGAAGCTGGGGTTTCTTCTCCTAGGAAGTTTTCTTGAATTTGAACTCTAGATAGAGCATCAGCGACATGATTTTCTTTACCGGGTAAATATTGAATATTATAATTGTATTGGTTAAGTTTTATCTTCCATCTTGGTAATTTCATATTGGGATCTTTTATGTTACTAAGCCATACAAGTGGCGTATGATCGCTTAATGTGTCGAACTTTCTACCGAATAGGTAGCACCTAAAATATTTTTTTGCCCATACTATAGTCAATAGTTTTTATACCCAATACTCGTAGAGTAAAAGGGTATACTAGATTCGTTGAAAAGTATGTAACAGGCAGAAGGAAGCGTTTCCGACCATATAAAGTATATATATTCTTGATCAGGATCAATAGTCAAGTCGATCTGTCCATGTCCGTCTGTCCGTCCGTCTGTCTGTCCGTCAGTCCGTCCGTCTGTCTGTCCGTCCGTATGAACGCTGAGATCTTAGGAACTATAAAAGCTAGAAAGAGGACATAGACGCAGAGCAAGTTTGTCGATTCATGTTGCCACTCCAACAAACCGCCCAAAACTGCCACGCCCACACTTTTGAAAAATGTTTAGATATTTTTTCATTTTTGTATTAGTCTTGTAAATTTCTATTGATTTGCCACACACCGCCCGAAGCTGCCACGCCCACACTTTTGAAAAATGTTTAGATATTTTTTAATTTTTGTATTAGTCTTGTAAATTTCTATCGATTTGCCAAAAAACTTTTTGCCACGCCCACTCTAACGCCCACAAATGGCAAAAACTGTCAGTGTTGAAGACTCTCCTTCGCACTGCTACTTGCTGAGTAACGGGTATCAAATAGTCGGGGAACTCGACTATAGCGTTCTCTCTTGATTTTCTATTGCTGAATAGTTGAGTTCGTGTTCTGCTTGCATAGCAAATCGGTTTATGCTCTTGGGATAATACAGTACCTATGGCTATATTACTCGCTTCTGTTGTCAGCGAAAATTTCCGTTCGAAGTTAGGGTATACTAGGATTGGATCGGAAGTGATGAGTACTTTTAGTTTCTCGAAGGCGGACAAGTAATAATTCTCTTTGTGTTAATTACTGCTCCTTTCTTTAATTTGAGGGTCATAGGTTTTGCTATGGGAATGAAACTTACGGGAATGAACTTACGGTAGAATCCACAGAGTCCAAGGAAAGATTTTATTCCTTTTGTGGTTTTAGGAATAGGGAAATTAATAATTGCATTTATTTTGTTAGGGTTTGGTTTTATACCGTCTGTTGAGATAATGTGACCGAGAAATTCTGTCTCTTTCTTTAGAAATTCACATTTATCAAGTTGCAATTTTAAATAAGCTGATCGTAATATATCAAATACGCTTTTCAATGACATTATGTGTTCCTAACCAATATTTATAAATTAAGTCTTCTAGTAAATTGTTCATGCAGCGTTGCAATGTTGCTGTTGCATTTTTCAGACCAAAGGGCATACGTGTATATTCATGTTGAAAATGGTGTTTTGGGTATTGATTGTTGGTCTATTTGCATTTTATGGAAACCTTTAGCTAGATCAATGGTTGGGAAGTATTGACAGCGTCCAAGCTTGTCTTATATTTCATCCGTTACAGGAATAGGGAATTCGTCAGTTATCTCGATGAGACTATGATAGTCTATCAGTAATCGAAATTTTGGTTAGGACGATCCAAATTGGTGAACAATAGAGGGATTTAGATTTCCCAGTTATTTTTTGTTTTGACATTTCATTAATTTGCTTGTTGACTTCTTGATCAAACGCTTAGGGACACTTATGGTTTTTTATAGATAGGGTCTTCGTGTTTTGTATGAATAGAATGTTTAATCGTACTTGTGAAAGTCAAATATTCACCTTCACCTACTATCACTGTATTCAAGCAAAACGTGGGAAGGTTAATCCCTTTCTTTTGTATTTATTCTAATCTGAATACGTTAGATTCTCTTAACTCGTCGTCTAAGGCGTAGTTAGAGGATGTTGCTAAAGGGAATTCTTCTATGTAAGGGGTAATCAGAGGGTTTTCGTCAGATTTAGAGGACTTCCGCTTAATTTTCCACAGGGTTTTCTCCTTTTTCTGGGTATGTAGAGGGGTTTCCTCTGGGTTAGATGACCTGGGGCACTTATTGCTAGCCTTGCCCTCATCTGTTTGGATGTGGTCGTGCTACATTTTGAATGTATAGCCATTTTCAGTGACTGTTTGTGTTGAATACTTATTTCGAGTGTTGGTTGGCTCTAAATAGTTTCTGCCTAATAGTGAGTCAAATTTTTCTGAAAAATTGTCAGTATAGAATGTTTGTTTAATGGGACAAAGTTTGGTTGAATGCAATTAAACGCTTTTGTTCAATGTTATAACGCTATTTATTGTAACGAACTGATTTTGCTTGTCTGCTCGCTACGGAATACGTCCGGCTAGCTCAGTAGAGTTTGTGCGTTCGTCCCACGAAATTTATAGAATAACGTTATCACCCGGTTACCAGTAATAACACTCGCAGTTTCGTTCTTGGATCTTTATTTTGTGCTTGGACTTACAAAGGAATTTGATTATCCGGCCTTGGTACTGGATGGTTTGTTCACCGGCCTCGTTCCGCTGTCTCGCCGCTCCTGTCGTCCTGAATGTGGTTGGGCGCTCGTCGCTTGGGCTGAGAGTGGTTGTCTTACGCAGACTCACGGCAGCTAACGGCTGTGATCCCCAAGGCATACGCCTGTGGAACAGCAACACGTCAACCCCACGTCTGGTTCGGACTGGTGGCGCCGGTATCACGCCTGTTCGGATCGCACGGACACACCTAGGCGATCGCCTGGTTCACGTTCGCGGTCTCCTACAGAGTTCTCCGGGTCTACACCACAATCCCTGCCGCTTATCCTGTGCCCTCCTTGGTTTGGATTCGCCTGTTGGGCGCTTCTGGGCTACTCGTGCGTCGTCGTACTGGACCTCAGCTACCTTCGTCTCAATTCGGAAACCTTCTCGTCCCGAACGTCTTGACGTAGCGATCTTGCTCCTTGTTGACTACCACGGCTGTAGCTCCTCTGCTGACTTCGATTTCACGTTGTTAATTCGTACACTTGCTCTCCTCGACTGACTGACCCGCTTCCAGCGTTCGGCCTGTTTATATAGGCCTCCTCTAACGGTTCACCCCTTTGGTCTCCAGTCTCCGAATCCAAAGTCCACGATTTTACCGTTGGCCCGGTCCAAAGTTCGATGTGTTCCGTTATTTGCCTTTGAGCCTGCTGACTCTCCAACCTCTCTTCTCAGTAAGTCCGGAGTCTCCACTCTCTTTCTCTCCATTTCCCGAGTCTCTAAACTCTCTTCCTCTAGAGTCTCCAAACTCTCTTTCTCCAGCCCAGAGTCTCCAAACTCTCTTTCTCCGGGCTTCGCACTGCCGTTACTACGCCTTGCCTTGTTGCGTAACTGGCAACGGCAGGCCCTTCTCATGCGATCACCATCCGCATTTGTGCGGAGTTTCAACTCCTCACATCTCCCCCTTTCTTCGGGAAAATGTAGAATTCGGCCTTGCAGTTACCGCGGAACACTCCTGAGATCTCGTTGACGCTTCCAGTTCCATCTCGAGTTCCACCGCGCCGATCTCCTTCCAGTACGTTCCTCGTTCCTTTTTTTTTTCAAATTTGCCGCCCATTCGAATTTCCGTGACGCTACTTCGTCCACCACTCTTCTTCCCGCATTCCGCGTTTTCGTCTTCTCGCCATCTCGTCACACTACTGGCCGTCGATCGATTGTTTCCGATAACTTTTGTTGGCGCGGCGTTGCCACTCGATGACCATAGTGTTTCCATAGTGTGACACGTCATGTGCTGCTTTTTCCGATGTTTCTGCCCATCGATTGACACTATCGAGCGCCGATCGACCGCCTTGTGATCGAGGCGCCCACTTCCTTCTTTGACTTTCTTCCCTGCAGCCTCATTTTGTGTGCCTTGCGGTACTGCTGTACCGCCTTTCCGCTTCCTCGGGATTATGTGGGTTCCTTGGTCTGGTGGTTCCACTGCCTCTCCGTGCCCCGTTGACTCCGGCTTCGGCCTGACGCTTAAGCGGTCGCCTCTGCTGCTTGTATTTGAGATACACTGAGTGTACCTGTGTCAGATGTTAGTCGTGGAATCCTGATGTCCGCGGGGAAGAAACAGTATTCTGGCTTGCTCGCTGCATGGCCCCGCTGACTTTCGCCTTGGCCTGACGCTGAAACGGGTGTCGTGTTACGTCCGTTCTCGGGTCCTGCCATTTCTCCATACCGACAGTGGTGGTCTCGCCTTTGGGCCCCGCCGGTGGTGGGGCTGTTGACTCTGGCGGTTTCCAGACGAATAAACAGTCGTCTTCAGGCATGTTCTTAGGACACAGTTTTCCGGTTTGCTCGCGGCATGTCTCCGTTGACTCCGGCTTTGGCCTGACTGTGAAACGGATGACTGGCCCTGTCCATTCTCGGGTATAGTTGGCTCTACTGCACGCTTACCCTATTCCCTTCCTACGGATCCACATCCACGTCATTCTTCTCCAGATCCTGTTGCTTAAGGTCGCTGACGTGTACCGTGCGCTCCGTTCTGTTCTTTCGGTGGCGAATCGTACACATCACTGGCGATATGAAATCCACAATCTGGTACCTCTTGAACCTCGGAGCTAGTTTGGCAGCAAACCCTTCAGCCGCTTTTGATAAACGGTGCTCTTTGGCCCACACCGCTTTACCAATCCTTGGCTTCCACTGCATTCTCCTCAGGTTGTAATGCCTCGCTTGGTCCTACGACACTCTTCCTGGTTTCTCCGCACAATCTCGAAGATCTCTTTCATCTTCTCAGCGTACACTGTCGCCCAGGTCTCTTCCGGGATCTGTGTCAACATCTTTCCCGCCGCCTGCCGCTGATTCGGTTTGAACCTTGCGCAGTCCTCGCATTTCCGAACGTAGGCCCTTGCGTCTCTCTGCATTCCTGGCCAGTAGTACCGGGCTGCAACCCACGCAATCGTCTTACGACTGCCTACATGGCCGGCTGCCGGGGAGTCGTGGTTTTCGCGCGGTACAGTTTCTCTCAGCTGCCGCGGAAGACATAGCTCCCAGGTCACTACATCTTCGGTCACTGCTGGTGGTCCTGTGACCATGTCCACTTGGTACCCTTACGAAGGAGGTCGTTGAGTGGCCTTACAATGCGCGCGAAGTCAGGCACTCCTCGGTATTGCCTCAGCTCGCGGTCGTTCTAGCTGTGCTATGGCCGCTACCTTCTCTGGGTCGGTGCCTATCCTTGGCTTGTGACGCGGTGACCTAGGTACAGTAGTTCTTGCTTGAAGAACTGGTATTTCTCTGGGTTTATTCTTAGGTTCGCGTTCTTCAAACGACGAAACACTTCACTGAGGTTTCTTCTGTGTTCCTCTAGGGTACGGCCAATCACGATGATGTCATCTTGATACGCAAAGGCGACATTTCCGGTCCAATCACCTGATCCAGGGCTCGTTGAAATGTGGCTGACGGGGAGTGTAATCCAAACGGAAACACTCTCCATTGGAACAGCCCTTTCCCTGGGACCGTGAAAGCCGTAAATCCCCGGCTTGACTCTTCCAACGGTATTTGCCAATACCCATTCTTGAGGTCCACACTGTGTAGTATCTCTGCTTAATTGATTTATTATTCTTCATGGTTATCGTGTGCTCGGCTATACTAGATGTTCCGGTCATGGAGTAAAACTCCGCGAGGTCTGTTTCCAGGAATTTATTCATGTCATCCCCTTTGCCGTCCTTTTGGACTACTGCGAGCCACCCATTGTGTCTGCCTCTGGCCGGTATCCTGATCTGGGCCCCGACTTGCGGAAATTCCACCCAGCACCAACGCATCCACTAACCCTGGTAATATCAGCAGGCTCATGACGAGTCGCCTGTTGCCGAACTCCACTCCTATTTCGAGCTTTGCGTTGATTTCGTCGCACCTTCCATCTGCAAACCTAACCTGTCGTCGTATCCTTGTAATCGCTCCATGGGCAGCCAGCTGGTCCGCTAGCTCTTCGCTTATGAAGCTTGCTGTTGTCCCGGTGTCGATCGTGGCCTTGTACGTGTCCCCACCGATCGTTACCGCTGCGGACAACTTCTGCTCCTCTTCGATTAATTTTCCAGTTAGTTTGGAGAGGCGGCACCTTGAGACCCCGGCTCGGCTCTCTGCGGCTGGGATCGCCATTTCCCGTTATCTGGCAGAATTCCGTACTTCGGATTCCAATGGTAGTGTTTACCGCACCTGCGACAAGCTTCTTGCGGATTGGCAACATGGGTTGGGTTCTGACCCGAGTTGCCCCCAAGAGTCGTTCCATTGTGCCTCTTGGTGGTGACTGGCGGCCACCATAGGGTTGTGTTTTGTTGCCTAGACTGAACCCGGGGTATATTACCCCCACTGTTCCTGGGTCTGCGAACCTAGATCTCCTGAGTCCTTACACCTTCTACACGTGATGTGTGTTGCGGCCGGCTTTGTTGCGGCTGAATTTATGCTCTTCCGCAAAGGCTTCCCGTTCCTTGTGCAATTCCTCGTACTCATCTGCCGGTAAGATCTCAACGCTATTCGGAGGTCTGGCGTGCAATTCTCCTTGATGAGCTCTAGCGTTTCCTTTTTCCCGTTCCCAAGGCGTCTTATCAGGGTCTCATCTCGACCATGTAGTCCTTGAATGCGTTCCCCATTGTTTCACCTTGTCCGCGAGTTTCGTGATGTACCCCTGGACAGGAAGTATGTTAGGAAACTATCTATGAATTCGGCCCAAGTCCTCCAGTGTTTGTTATTTGATATGTACCATTTCAGAGCCTTTCCCTGCGAAATCTTCCTTTTTAAGACGGTAACTTCTACCCATACTGATTTTTTTTGTTGATTAACGCTAGAGTCCAACGGTCACACCTTCCGCCCAACCGACCGAGGGGCGCTGCCGTATATCGTACGGCTCGAATCGCGGAAAGATAGACGCGATATGGAAGACAGTAAAGAACGAGAAAATATACATATATACCAGTAAGATTTAAGAATTTGTTAAATACGATAGTATTGATAGCTTTAAGAACTGCAGAGAGTCAAAATTAGAGATTGTTCATGCTGAACAGCTGAGTCCGGTATCCCGCCAGCAGAGCATCGCTGTTGGCGGAATGTTTCGGAAGTGGGACATGAAGCCGTTATTTTATGTGAGAAATTACTTGAAAATAAAACCCCAAACGAGAAGGACGAGCCCCAACCCCTTGTGTTTCTATTAAATTCTGGGACATTTTGCGACATCTACTTTTCCGGCCCCCGACGTCTACATTTTTGGTCCTTCGAGCCGGATCATCCAGCGCTTTGCCGAGATAAGTACGGTGCCAAAATCCCCACCATATATGTATATACATACGCAGCTATATGGTGGATGCGATAACACCTTCCCATCCGACTCCGTAGCTTCTGACGAGTCATCACGAAGTGTGTGGTCTGGCGTTGTCCTGGTGGAAACTACATCCTTCCTGTTGGCCAATTCTGGACGCTTCTGTCGATCTCCCCTCAAGCTATCCAGTTTTTCGCATAATGTAGATTAAGCGTCTGGCCATATGGAGCAGCTCATAGTGGATGATTCCCTTCCAATCCCACAAACACACAGCAAACCTTCCTGGCCGTCAATCCCGGCTTGGCCATGTTGGGACGATCACCCGGCTTCGACCACAACGTTTCAGCTGATATTGTCGTATGTGATCCATTTTCGTCGCCAGTCACCATCCGCTTCAAGAATGGGTCGAGTTCGTTCCGTTTCAGCAGCATATCGCAGGCGTTGATTCGTCCAGAAGGTTTTTTGCGTCAAATCATGCGGCACCCAACTTCAAGCTATTTTTGTATCCAGCTTTGCAGATGGTTAAAATGGTTTGGTGACTAACTCCCATCCTCCTGGGCGATGTCACGAGATGCCACATGCCGGTCTAACTGATGTATCCATGATTGATCGGTATTTGTCGTCACAGGTCTTCCGCCGGCGGCTTATCCATGGTGTCGTTTTCACCGGCTCTGAATCGTCGAAACCATTCCTCCGCGGTTTGAAGTGATAGAGTACCATCCCCCAAAACACATTAATCTTACGGAACGTTCTCTAGCGGATTTGCTTAACGAAGAAAACTTTAAATAGCGCGAATTTCGGCGTTAGTGAACTCCATGTTTACACGTCTATAACTGTTAAACGCATATCCAAACAATCACATAGCGTCGTTTGTAGGTTATGTCAAGACCTTTCATATTATGTATAGTATTGGCCAGATACGAGCTCTGTAGCGCTTTGTACATAGCCGCGAAATTCAAAAAAACCAAAAAGGCGGAAGGGAGATATTTGACAACCTATTGCTGCGATCAAAATCCGCTCACTATCAACTAGTGGCCACCTGCGCAATAATATATGTTCGTGTGTATATTCTGTATGCATCCTTTCCCTTTTATGTTATCAGCCAATCATCAACTTTCCAATAAAAACACCAAATAAAAAACTAAATTCGCCACCCAAACTTTCACATACACAAAAGCATACAGACATTCCATGTATGTTGGCCGATCGATGTACATACATATGTCCATTGCATCTGCATACATTGCGTACATGGCACATACGCAACGTCGTACATCTGCATGGTCATAGGGTGTTTCATTAATTGCCAAACCATTCAAAACATTCAAACAGACATTAATATCATCCATATCATCCATATCATACCATATATGTACATACATATATTAATGTTATTGTTTACTTTTTCACATACACGAAAGCTTCCACACACACGACAAGCACAGACGTTTTGTTGGACCGGCAGATAAGAACCGGCTGCAGCCAACACTACGACGAACACATCCACGAACACAACCTCCAACGCAGTAAGAGAAAAAGAATAACAAAAAAACAAATTTTAAAACAACCATCGGCGCTAACATTTACATATTGTATATATATATGTGTGTACCAGCATATGTACGTATGTGTCAAGGTAGCCACTCTAGGGCCTATTCCAATAAGGGACCGTTCACACTGACACTACTTTTTTCTAGTTTCCCATAGAAAGTGTCAGTGTGTGTTTATTTTTGTTTCTTTAATACTTTTTTTAACTCCGTTCTTGATTTATTCGCATATCCGATTCGCATATATCGTCTCAAAAAATTGGCCGAACATCCACGCTTATCCAGCGTCCCACATCAACAATTATAGTCCAGCGTGATCCAGCGCCCTCATATCTGTTTTTTTTTCTCAATCGATAGCAACATTTATTCCGATTATTGTGTATTCCGCGCTTAATCCAGCGACCCCAGGTTTTATATAAAACGATAACATAATTTGTAACGATTACCATTTGTTTTTCAAGCGCAATCCGGCGCCCCCTTATTTTTGTCTAAATCGATTAATTCCGATTATTCATTTTTCTTTTGATTTTGTCTCTCGCTCAATACAGCGACCCCGGTGTTTTTTCTCTTTTTGTTCCGATTGTCACATCTTTTTTCACGCGTTGTCCTGCGCCCCACACCCTGTCTAAATTGATGCGATAATTTGGTTCTTAATTACTTTTGTGCGCTTTATCGAGCGACCCAGTATAACTCCAAATCAACAATCCTTAGCTTTCAATTATTTTGGGTGTCCGCTTTATCTAGCGACTCCAGTTATTTTTTTTTCCCAAATACGGAACATTCCGATCGAGCCAACTGGTCGCACGCTTATCCAGCGCCCCAATATATAAGTTGTTTCGAGCTTGGTTGCACGCTTAATCCAGCGTCCCAATATATAAGTTATTTTCGATCTTGGTTGCACGCTTTATCCAGCGTCCCAATATAGAAGTTGTTTTGAGCTTGGTTGCACGCTTTATCCAGCGTCCCAATATATAAGTTCTTTCGATCTTGGTTGCACGCTTTATCCAGCGTCCCAATATATAAGTTGTTTCGAGCTTGGTTGCACGCTTTATCCAGCGTCCCCGTATTTGTCCAAGTGGACAGACTGTTTCGCCCCCACACGGTTTTCGGCTCCTCCGAGAGCTTAATATGCCAATTGGCCACGGTGAGGAGGTAAAGACCCGTTTGACTGTTTCCAAAACGTCTCAACGAGTTAGAGCCAAGAGCGAGTCCTCTGTGCCCTTCAAAAGCCCAAGTCCCACTCGAAGCAAAAGCCCATCGACAACTCCACGGAAATCCACGAGCACGTCGCTCCAAGTTCCACGGTCAGCACCGAACACGAAACCGAATTTAGACTTCTCACCCCAAATTACGAGAGCAACCGCAAAAATGACGCAAGCTGAGGCAGACAGGGCCTTGATGAAATTCATGACCATAACCGATAGAGTAGGTCAGTTCGAGGCCAGAGTCAACACCCCAGCAGTCACAAGTCCGTCAATCCACACAAGTAGGGTGCGACTCGAGCAGATCAGGGCCCTATGGGACAAGGTGGAGAAGGAATACGAGGCGTGCTCCGAAGCTCTGTCCGGTCTGGGATCCACAGACACAATAACAGTCATGCAGTCCAAGTATGACTACTGTTATGCCGTTTACGAGCGGTGCGCAGCGAGCCTCAACGAGATCATTGAAGAAGGTTCACGCTCGCAACAGGCCGTTCAGGCCTCCATTCCGGCGCCTCCTCAGGGAGGGTGTCGCTTACCCCCAGTCGAGTGCGACAGTTTCAGTGGGGACTATGTGCACTGGCCCACGTTTCGGGATCTTTTCTCAGCCATCTACATACACAACCCTCGGCTTTCAGAAGTTGAAAAGTTGTTCCATCTCAATGCTAAAACTAGTGGTGAGGCTAAATCCATTGTGGCCTTATCACCCTTAACCAATGATGGATTCGAATCAGCCTGGAGAAACTTGCAGAATCGTTTCGAAAACAAGAGGCTACTGGTCAACAGTCAGCTTAAGATTTTGTTTAATTTACCTTCTGTTGGCCTTGAATGCGGCAATTCCTTGAAACAGTTAGAGAGCACAATTCAAGGTTGTTTAACAGCTTTGAAAATAGCAAAAATCGACACCTCTAACTGGGATTGCCTGCTCGTTTTTCTGTGCTCTGCCAAGTTGCCAAAGCTAACGCTGTCTCTATGGGAACAATCCCTTATGAGTAAGACAGATATTCCACTGTGGGCTGAATTCCAGGCTTTCTTACAAGATCGTCATCGAACGCTCGAGGCGATCGAAGATTTTAAGCCAAACGTTCAATCCAGAGCACTGCGGACTGACAATAGCCCGCGGGCGATCCAGACCTTTGAGAATAGAGTGACGGTAACTCCACAATCCTGTAAACTTTGTTCGCAAGAGAACCATCCTATCCGAGTATGTCCGTTATTCTTACGAATGCCAGTCGGAGAGCGGGAGAAATATATAAAACAGCAGAAGTTGTGCTTAAACTGTTTTGCTAGAACGCATCTGCTTAGGGATTGCACTAGCACGCATAATTGCAATACTTGTAAAGGGCGCCACAACACTCTCCTACACCGAAGCGGCACTCCACCAGTCCAGTCAGCGGTCAATCCTGACCACCAGGCCCACGTATCCACATTTAACCACCAGCAAGATATACAGTCCACTCCATTAACGAATCAACCGAATGTGCAAACGTTTCTGGCTGTAAACACTCAAGGGGTCCTCCTGAGTACAGCTTTAATAGAGATTTGCCATTCAGGCATCAAATACTCAGCACGGGCACTTATTGACTCGGGTTCTGAGGCAACCTTTATTTCAGAACGCTTGTTCAACTTGATTAAGTTGCCTTATGAATCCATCCATGCTCAAGTTTCAGGGCTCAACCTCACTGTTGCGGCTCAGCCCCGTAAGCGCTGTCAACTCAGCATAGGTTCTCCGGTCAAGCCCCACATCCAAATTAAGACTTCTGCATATGTACTACCACAACTGGCCGGGAGTCTCCCATCCTTTACTTTACCTGAGGACTCTTTAAAGCATCTGCCGCCTTTGCAACTAGCAGACCCAAATTTCTACCGGAGTTCGCAGATCGACGTTCTGATCGGTGCCGATATCCTGCCATCGATCATTCTCAGCGGCTCCCATCCCAATATCTGTGGCACGCTTCTTGGCCAGGAGACCATATTCGGATGGATTCTTTGCGGTCCGATCGCAACGAATCCCACAAGCAGAATATGCTCATTTTCGTCCCGACTAGCTGTCACCGAGTCCAGACTGGACAACATTCTCACAAAATTTTGGGAGGTGGAGGATGTTCCAGTGAAGCGGGTTAGGGAATCCACCTCGATTTGCGAGGAAAACTTTGTCCAATCTACCAAAAGGAACGAGGATGGGAGGTATGTGGTTTCGTTGCCCTTTAAAGAGCCTAACAATATCAACCTTGGGCACTCCAGGTCGGTCGCACTGGCTCAGTTCCTCCGAAACGAGATTCGACTGAATAAAGACGTTGTGTCAAAAAAGCAGTACGACTCAGTCATTCAAGAGTATTCAGATTTAGGGCATATGCACCAAGTCTCTCCGGACGACTCTAATAATTTTTATTTGCCCCATCATGCTGTCTTCAAACCAGACAGCACCACAACGAAGGTTCGCGTTGTGTTTAATGCTTCCAATCCTTCATCAAACGGGAACAGCCTCAATGATATCCTTCATGCGGGGCCCGTACTGCAGTCCGATCTTACTATCCAGATTCTAAAATGGCGTTTCTTCAAGTATGTGTTCAATGCGGACATCACAAAATGTACAGGCAAATTCGGGTAAATTCAACCCATACGCGCTTTCAGAGAATCCTCTTTCGCAATAAGGATGGAGAGCTCTGTGACTATGAACTCGATACAGTCACCTTCGGCGTAAACTGTGCGCCTTTCCTAGCCATCCGCGTTCTACAACAGTTGGCTCAGGATATCCGAGGCCAATATCCTTTGGCAAGTGACATCATCTCGAACTTCATGTACGTTGACGATGTGCTCGCAGGCACTCACACTAAGCAGTCGGCAGTTTTAGCCATCGAGGAGCTTCGGCTGGCTCTTGAGAGTGCTGGTTTTCCATTACGGAAGTGGACCTCGAACGAAAGAAAACTCCTACAAGAGGTTCCAAAGGAGCACTTGATTAGTGCAGACTTTCTGGAGCTTGAAGAGGCTAGTACGGCGAAAACTCTTGGGATCCGTTGGCAAGCTACATCCGATAGTTTCTTTTTTACACAAAACGAGAGGTTTTATCTCAGATAGCCAAACTGTTCGACCCAGCAGGATGGCTATCACCTTTCGTAGTCCGAGCCAAGATTTTATGCAGAAAATTTGGCTACGGGAGCTGGGCTGGGATCAGCCACTCCCCCGGGATCTCGCGACCCAGTGGCGGGAGTTCCTAGAAGGGTATCCTGCCCTGAAGGAGATTCGTATTCCGAGATGGGTACGTTTCCATCCAGCTGCGAAACTTCAGTACCATGCGTTTGCGACGCGTCACAGGACGCCTATGGGGCTGCTATTTCGTCCGAATCGAAACGAAGGAAGGCTGTTGTACTCATCTACTTACATCCAAAACCCGAGTCGCTCCTGTCAGATCCATCTCCATACCACGCTTGGAATTGTGCGGAGCAGTGCTGCTCACGGAGCTGGCAGCTCTAGTAATTTCTGAAATGCCTCCTCATGTTTATGAGACCTTTTACTGGACCGACTCCACGATCGTTCTTGCATGGCTGAGTAAGCCAGCGTGCACCTGGACAACATTCGTTGCCAACAGGGTCGCAAAAATCGAACAGTGTACCGGCGGAAGCAAGTGGGGACATGTACGATCCGAAGACAATCCAGCTGATCTGGCAAGCCGGGGCGTCTCACCCCAAGAGCTGAAGGACAGCGCACTGTGGTGGCGTGGGCCAGCTTGGTTGCACCTCAAACAGGAGCAGTGGCCGAGTGAGTTGTTGGTCCATCCGGAGACTGAGCTTGGGCAGCGCCCCGTCAAATGCCACACGGTCGCAGTGCCCTCAGCAGTTGAAATCCTAGAGAGGTTCTCAGCCTTTGACCGAGCTCTGCGAGTTCTTGCTTATGTGTTTCGTTTTGTGAAAAGTTGCCGGAGGGAAGGTGTAGCCTCATCGGCAGAACTCACTGCGGCGGAGTTGTCGGAGGTGCAGGAGCGGCTAATTGTGCTCACTCAGAAGAATGAGTTTCCCGCCGAATATAAGGTTTTGAGCAACAAGCAACCAGTTCCACCCGCAAGCGCAATTTCGAACCTAAACCCCTTTCTTGACGGGAATGGGGTCTTGAGAGCAAGCGGCAGGTTACAAGCATCTGAAATGCTTAGTTATGATGAAAAACATCCGATCATCCTTCCTGCACGGTGTAGGTTCGCCGAACTTCAAGTCTTGTTTATCCATCGCATATCCTTGCATGGGGGAATCAATTAATGATCCGACTGATCCGTTCCAAATTCTGGATTCCCAAGCTAAAATGTTGGTGAAACGAACAATACATTCGTGCCGAGTGTGTGTTATTCACAAGAAGAGACTGCAGACGCAGTTGATGGGGAATTTGCCCCGTGCGAGGTCCACGTTTTCCAGACCGTTCACCCATACGGGAGTGGACTTCGCAGGACCATTTGACGTCAAGAGTTATGTCGGTCGAGCCTGCAAAATCACAAAGGGTACGTGTGCGTTTTTGTGTTTTACTACCGGGCTATCCACCTCGAAGCGACCTCGACTTGACTACAGAGAAGTTCCTGGCCGCATTCTCCCGTTTTTTCGCTCGGCGTGGTGTCCACAACACGTCTACTCTGACAACGGGAAAACGTTTGTCGGAGCTTCCACGTCCTTATCAAAGGATTTCATTGAAGCTACCAGAACATCGGTTTTATCGCAGCACAGTCTTCAGAATGTGTCCTGGCATTTCAACCCTCCTGGCGCACCTCATATGGGAGGGCTTTGGGAGGCAGGTGTGAAGAGCTTCAAGTCGCATTTTACAAGTACACAGCCGTGGGAAATACACGTTCGAGGAACTGACTACCCTCCTGGCGAAGATTGAGGCCTGTTTGAACTCCAGGCCCATCTCGCCAATGTCCGAAGATCCCACGGACCTTATCGCTCTGAGCCGGGCATTTTCTAATCGGTGGACCATTACTGCGGTAGCAGAACCTGAGGTTAAAGAAGGTCCCAGCTCCATTATCAATCGGTGGCGGAGGTTGAAAGCCCTGAATCAGCAGTTCTGCCTGCGTTGGAAGGAGGAATACCTAAAGGAACTCCACAAAAGGAATAAATGGAAGTTCCCAACGCGAGATCTCCAGGCTGGAGACATGGGTGATCAAAGAGGAGAACTTGCCATCCAACGAGTGGCGACTTGGGCGTATCCAAGTGGTCTGTCCCGGCGTGGACGGCAAGGTCAGAGTGGCAGACGTGCTCACAGCACGGGGGGTCGTCCGGAGACCAGTGGCAAAAATGATCCGCCTTCCAATGGACAGCCCGAATGAGTCGAAAGACTCCTCCATACTTTAAATATTTGAAAACCTGCTACTGACGAGTCCTAAGTTGTGTCGTCCTACGTTGTCCATGTGTCATGATCATCCGCATCTATCTCATTTAATTTTATTTTGCCCATTTCTATGTAGCCGCATATACAATGGCTCCAGCGATCCGCCACGGTGTATACCGCTGTCGAGTGTGCAGGGGGATTCATCCATTGAGGAGCTGCCAGCGATTCCTGCAACTGCCGGCTGTGAAGCGGCTCCGGGCAGTCTTGATTAACAAGTACTGCGCTAACTGTCTGGCCCACGAGCATTCGGGCCGGTCGTGTCGCAGCAAAGCGAGGTGCCGCATCTGCCGAGAGGCCCACCACACTCTGCTGCACATCCGCGGCGAACAGCCAGGCTCTTCGAGGCCTCAACGGAAGCGTGAGCCACAAGCAGCGCCTCAGCCTCAACGGCGTCAGGAGGTGGGTTCGACCGGGTCACGACGCTCAGCCTCGCCGATGGATAGGTCCCCACCCCACAGCTCATTGTCAACGCCGACGGGCGCGCCTAGCTTGGTGCGGACGAGCGTCAGCATCCTTCCGACCGCTGCCGTGCTCATTGGGTCCGAGCAGAAGAGATTCGATGTGCGAGTCTTGGTGGATCCGTGCTGCCCCGTGAGTCGCATCCACGTCTCGCTGGTGAAGGCCCTCAACTTGGCCGTCACGGGCGTGGGCAACGAACGGCTGTGCACCACCGAGATTCGCTCGAAAACGTCCCGGATGAGCAAACAGCTGCTGATGGTGGTGGACGAGCAGATGCAGAGCCGGACGCCGGCACAGCCCCTGGATCCGAAGGTGCAGGACATGTTCCACAACATGACGCTAGCGGATGACCGGTGGTTCCACCCAGCGCTTGTCTCGGCTGTCCTTGGAGCAGACGTTTACGCCGACCTGATGCTGCCGGGTATCATCGCGAGCCAGGACGGCCTGCCCATGGCACAAAATTCCAAGCTGGGATGGATTCTTTCGGGACGCTGTTCTCTGTCCTAAATGTGCAAGTATTCCTCTTGCAAGGGGGGAGAATGTTCATGCCGAACAGCTGAGTCCGGTATCCCGCCAGCAGAGCATCGCTGTTGGCGGAATGTTTCGGAAGTGGGACATGAAGCCGTTATTTTATGTGAGAAAATTACTTGAAAATAAAACCCCAAACGAGAAGGACGAGCCCCAACCCCTTGTGTATCTATTAAATTCTGGGACATTTTGCGACATCTACTTTTCCGGCCCCCGATGTCTACAGAGATAATAGGATAGAATCTATTATAGTCAGAACATAATACTCTTTAGGGATCGTGCCACTCATAATTAGATCTACATTGATTTAAAATTAGAGGTACGTAATTTCTAGTAAATCTTCTTGGAACAGTGAAGTTTAGCCGACTAACCAAGTCGGGACTATCCACTTCACCACGAATAAGGTTAAAAATAAAGACTGTTCCAAGCATAGTTCTACGGTTAGCTAGGGAGTGTAAATTAATTAACATTAGTCTACTGCAATAGGAGGTAATATAAGGTTTGTATCCCAATTAAGGCGCCGTAAGGCAAAAAGTAAGAAGTTCTTTTGAACCGATTCGATGCGGTCCGAGTAAACTTCATATTGTGGACTCCAAACAGGTGATCCATACTCGAGGATCGGACGGACTAGAGAAATAAATAAGGTTTTGGTCAGGTAAGCATCATCATATCCCTTTGACCCGTTTTATAAAACCAAGCACACCCCAGGCCTTATTGACAATAGACAAAATATGGTCTGAAAATGTATGCTTAGGGTCCAGAAAAACAGATCATCAACATGTGTTATTCTGTGCAAAGAGCACCCACTTAGAGTATAAGTCGCGTGCATTAAGTTGGCACGACAAAAGGTCATAACTTTACACTTAGAACCATTTAAGTTTAATACATTATCACAGCACCAGGTTTAAAAGCAATCTAGATCGGATTGTAAGTCCAAATGGCGAGAAATGTCCTTATACTGGAGACATAGTTTTACATCTTTAGCGTACATAAGTACACGCGAATGATTTATTATTAAGGGAAGGTCTTATTAAGGGAAGCCTCCGAAAGTTTGCCCTTCGAAAACAATGAATTCGTTTGGTTGACTTTTCTGGCCTCTCTTTTATTACGGTACCTGTGTCGATTGTCACCTCGAAAGTTGGATGGTATGGATCTTCTGGTTGACTCAGAGATTCTACTCTAGTCAGAAACACACTTTCAGGACTTGAAACAAAGCATAGATCCAATAAACGACCAAGAGAATTTCGAATATAATTCACTTGCGACAACGATATATCAAGCAAGCCGTCAATAAAGTCATGCTGTGCTGGGCAAAAGAATGTATGACTGTTCTTCTGTGGGCCACTTAGTGCCTGGTATATTAAAGTCACCTAGAACAACTAGTTGGTCCCTATCGGACAGTCTATTTGAAACGGATTGGATAGCGGACAAATAGTAAATATATTCAGGAAATTCAGAAGTCGGCGGAATGTAAGAGCTCGTAATATAAAAATCGCTACCAGAAAATGACAGCTTTACGCATATGAATTCTAAGTTATGGAACTCGTCAAAAAGTACCTCCTCTGACGTGACTAGACTCCACCTCCCCCCTGGAGGGACGATCATGCCTGTATTCTGTGTACATACCTGGGAAAGCTTCGGAGTTAAGTATCTCCGGTTTTAACCAAGTCTCTGTAAACACAATAATAGGGATGCCAAGGAAAGGATATCTGACTACAAATTAGTAAGCTTATTACTCAAGCCTCTTACATATTATTAACAGATAGGGAGACTAGATTTTAGTTTTTTGAATATAAAGAAGTAGAAGTAGTAGAGGGGATGGGGCAGAAATCTGGCCACGTGAGGGAAGTTTTATTCCCACGGGCCCTTTTTTATATTTTTAATCTAAGCTTCGAACTCTTTCACCACCATACTATCCGGCCAAAAATCATCAGAACAATGGTCGAGGATAGCTCATTAGGGACAGTTATCTTGAAACCTGAGGTGTCTCTAGCGTAAGGAAAATTAAATTTTTCCACTTTTATGTTGTCGGCTTTTATTTGTCTTGTATATAAGACAGTACATCAGATGATGTTTGATCAGGGAAAGCCGAGAATCTAAAATTTTTTCTTTAGTGGAACAGTGCGGACAAAACGTAATCTGTAGTAATCCCAGGATGGACTCCCTCCACAACGGATTGATCGGATTGCTCCGAATCTTTATTAGCTGCCGATCTAAGCAACATTTGAGGGTTTGCTGCGATCGTCAACTAATCAGCTGTGGAGTCCTGTTGATCGCTTGCTGGAGGTTGCGGGGCATTTCCCTTAGGAAGCCTACCACCAGCGGCTTTCTTGCGCTTTGGAGATTCCTCCAATAGCTTGAGGCTATTAAATTGTGAATCTGGCGCGGAAAGAAGATCATCAGCTCGACGAAAACTATCTCTAGCCACTCAAAAACTGCTGATCAGTCCTTTTAAGCCACCTTTAGTTTGGCGCATAAAGAGTTTCATTTCATTCGCATCTCCTAGGCAAGTATCACAGCAGTATTTAGATTAGGGCCTTGTTTGGCCTTTGAAACCAGCGCACTTAGTGTGCACCATTCTATCACATAGCCAGGTCATTTTTGACTGCTCAGGCTTTATTACCTGACGGCATTTGTTATGGAAGCAGACAACATTGGTTTCCATATCTAATTGGGTTTTGACCACTGTGCCAAAAGACAAAATGTACCGCAAGAGCGCAGTCTGCACTTTAGAATTTTGTGTGGGAGAGCGAGAGAGCGGGAGAGCGGCTACACCGTGCAGTTAAGTACAAAAACAACACCAAACAGCACTACGGACAACGCACGAAAGAGAGAGTAACAAAGACGCAAAGACAGGAAGAGAACATATTGAATTAATTTATTAAAATAATGCACAAATCACTAAAGATTCACTCGCGAAGCGAACGGAACTTTAACTAGTACTGATTATGAAATTGAACTATTCAAGAATTTATTAAAATCCACCGTTGGATTTGGCAAAACAAAAATAAATTCGGAGCGCAGAATAAAAACACGACCGTTCGCTTTAAAGCTAGAAGGCGAATACTGCCGGATAATCACGTTTTTGGGCGCCAGACGTAACGAACTGATTTTTTTATTGGTCTGCTCGCTACGGAATACGTGCGGCTAGCTCATTAGATTTTGTGCGTTCCTCCCACCAAATTTATATTATAACGTGATCACCCGGTTACCAGTAATGACACTTGCAGTTTCGTTCTTGGGTATTTATTCGTACTTAGCTTTACAATGCGATTTGATTATCCGGACGTCTCTGCTATAATGTTCGAAAGGATTCCAAAGAAGGTCAGATCGTCTGCTCAGTTAGAACATCTTAACTCCGTCTCTAATAGCATTTATCTAATACCCTACGAATCTTATGTCTCCTAAAATTCTACAATGGAACATAAATGGCTATGTCAATAACTACTGTGAGCTGCAAGCATTAATAAAAGAACATCACCCACATATATTAACATTGCAAGAGACTCATCGAAGATTCAACTCAATGCACCCTATTCCACCCTATTTCCGCTTGGCGGGGAGGGGCTCTGAATTACAGCGGTACTCACTGTAGTCCATGTCGGAGAGTGTAGGCCTCCAGACATCTGCATACCATCTTAACTCCGTCTCTAATAGTTCAAAGAAATTACTCTCTCCACTGATTTTAATGCAATCTGCATTGAGATATGCTCCCAAAATAAATTTAATATAGTCTCCACTTACCTCAAACCAAAATCAGTGTTTAATATCAAAAATCTGCAAGCTGTACTGCTCCCTTCAAACAACAAGCCCGCACTAACAAGAAAAAAGGAACCATCCTGGAAAAATTCATTATGCAGTCGAACTATATCATTCTTAATGACAAGGGCCCAACACACTTGAGCACACACAAAACTCTTACACACATAGACCTCACTCTTTGCTCAGCAGAGCTGGCAATACATGCAAAGTGGGAAATAGAAACCAAACTTTTTCGGAAGTGATCACCTTGTCATCACGCATTTATTTCATTCCACCAAAAACAACTCAATGATAAAGGCTCCAAACCCTACGCATTCCCAAAAATAAAAAAAATATTACCACCAAAAACATTATCTGTTATAGGAAAAAATCAGCGATCTTTAAGCGCGCCCTTAGAATCTCAAAAAGAGACGCAATTAACAAGTTTACCGAGGAGATTAATCTTAAGACTTCCATACAAAAGATATGGAGTAATATCCGCCGATTTTGTGGGCTAAATTCTACCAATGGAATTCACTGTCTAAACCACCAACCCAATCCTATCCAATTCATCACCCACAACAACATAGCTGGCTTGTTCTGCGAAAATTTGTCATCTGAATCACGCGATCGCAATTTCTCCCAAACATTTAATAAAAACAAAACTAAAAAATCTATAGAAATTTACAAGACTAATACAAAAATGAAATGAAATATCAAAACATTTTTCAAAAGTGTGGGCGTGGCAGCTTGGGGCGGTTTGTGGGCGTTAGAGTGGGCGTGGCAAAAAGTTTTTTGGCAAATCGATAAAAATTTACAAGACTAATACAAAAATGAAAAAATATCAAAACATTTTTCAAAAGTGCCGATCTAAGCAACATTTGAGGGGTTGCTGCGATCGTCAACTAATCAGCTGTGGAGTCCTGTTGATCGCTTGCTGGAGGTTGCGGGGCATTTCCCTTAGGAAGCCTACCACCAGCGGCTTTCTTGCGCTTTGGAGATTCCTCCAATAGCTTGAGGCTATTAAATTGTGAATCTGGCGCGGAAAGAAGATCATCAGCTCGACGAAAACTATCTCTAGCCACTCAAAAACTGCTGATCAGTCCTTTTAAGCCACCTTTAGTTTGGCGCATAAAGAGTTTCATTTCATTCGCATCTCCTAGGCAAGTATCACAGCAGTATTTTAGATTAGGGCCTTGTTTGGCCTTTGAAACCAGCGCACTTAGTGTGCACCATTCTATCACATAGCCAACAGGTCATTTTTGACTGCTCAGGCTTTATTACCTGACGGCATTTGTTATGGAGCAGACAACATTGGTTTCCATATCTAATTGGGTTTTGACCACTGTGCCAAAAGACAAAATGTACCGCAAGAGCGCAGTCTGCACTTTAGAATTTTGTGTGGAGAGCGAGAGAGCGGAGCGGCTACACCGTGCAGTTAAGTACAAAACAACACCAAACAGCACTACGGACAACGCACGAAAGAGAGAGTAACAAAGACGCAAAGACAGGAAGAGAACATATTGAATTAATTTATTAAAATAATGCACAAATCACTAAAGATTCACTCGCGAAGCGAACGGAACTTTAACTAGTACTGATTATGAAATTGAACTATTCAAGAATTTATTAAAATCCACCGTTGGATTTGGCAAAACAAAAATAAATTCGGAGCGCAGAATAAAAACACGACCGTTCGCTTTAAAGCTAGAAGGCGAATACTGCCGGGATAATCACGTTTTTTGGGCGCCAGACGTAACGAACTGATTTTTTTATTGGTCTGCTCGCTACGGAATACGTGCGGCTAGCTCATTAGATTTTGTGCGTTCCTCCCACCAAATTTATATTATAACGTGATCACCCGGTTACCAGTAATGACACTTGCAGTTTTCGTTTCTTGGGTATTTATTCGTACTTAGCTTTACAATGCAATTTGATTATCCGGACGTCTCTGCTATAATGTTCGAAAGGATTCCAAAGAAGGTCAGATCGTCTGCTCAGTTAGAACATCTTAACTCCGTCTCTAATAGCATTTATCTAATACCCTACGAATCTTATGTCTCTTAAAATTCTACAATGGAACATAAATGGCTACGTCAATAACTACTGTGAGCTGCAAGCATTAATAAAAGAACATCACCACATATATTAACATTGCAAGAGACTCATCGAAGATTCAACTCAATGCACCCTATTCCACCCTATTTCGCTTGGCGGGGGAGGGGCTCTGAATTACAGCGGTACTCACTGTAGTCCATGTCGGAGAGTGTAGGCCTCCAGACATCTGCATACCATCTTAACTCCGTCTCTAATAGTTCAAAGAAATTACTCTCTCCACTGATTTTAATGCAATCTGCATTGAGATATGCTCCCAACATAAATTTAATATAGTCTCCACTTACCTCAAACCAAAATCAGTGTTTAATATCAAAAATCTGCAAGCAAGTACTGCTCCTCTTCAAACAACAAGCCCGCACTAACAAGAAAAAGGAACCATCCTGGAAAAATTCATTATGCAGTCGAACTATATCATTCTTAATGACAAGGGCCCAACACACTTGAGCACACACAAAACTCTTACACACATAGACCTCACTCTTTGCTCAGCAGAGCTGGCAATACATGCAAAGTGGGAAATAGAAACCAACTTTTTCGGAAGTGATCACCTTCCAGTCATCACGCATTTATTTCATTCCACCAAAAACAACTCAATGATAAAGAGCTCCAAACCCTACGCATTCCCAAAAATAAAAAAAATATTACCACCAAAAACATTATCGGTTATAGGAAAAAATCAGCGATCTTTAAGCGCGCCCTTAGAATCTCAAAAAGAGACGCAATTAACAAGTTTACCGAGGAGATTAATCTTAAGACTTCCATACAAAAGATATGGAGTAATATCCGCCGATTTTGTGGGCTAAATTCTACCAATGGAATTCACTGTCTAAACCACCAACCCAATCCTAACCAATTCATCACCCACCAACAAAACATAGCTGGCTTGTTCTGCGAAAATTTGTCATCTGAATCACGCGATCGCAATTTCTCCCAAACATTTAATAAAAACAAAACTAAAAAATCTATAGAAATTTACAAGACTAATACAAAAATGAAATGAAATATCAAAACATTTTTCAAAAGTGTGGGCGTGGCAGCTTGGGGCGGTTTGTGGGCGTTAGAGTGGGCGTGGCAAAAAGTTTTTTGGCAAATCGATAAAAATTTACAAGACTAATACAAAAATGAAAAAATATCAAAACATTTTTCAAAAGTGTGGGCATCGACAAACTTGCGCTGCGTCTATGTCCCTGGAGTCTGTATGCCTAATCTCAACTTTCTAGCTTTTATAGTCCCTGAGATCCCGACGTTCATACGGACAGACAGACGGATGGACAGACGGACGGACAGACGGACGGACAGACGGACATGGCCGGATCGACTCGGCTATTGATCCTGATCAAGAATATATATACCTTATATACTTGTGGGGCCTCGTGGTGTAGTGGATAGCGCAACTACCTGTCAAACACGAGGTCGTGGGTTCAAACCCCACCCATGACGAGAGCATGGCACACAAACTTTCCTCTCAAAAAGATACTTTTCTAGTTTTTAGAAAGTATTCTTCCATCCATAATGCCTAATACAATAACCATCGGCAGCTTGCTCTTGCCCAACCACTTCACACCCTCAACGTAGACGCCACTCCCCGATGACGTTAGGTGCAGCCCACCACTGGGATAAGCCGCATCTGGCCAATCACCAGATCGGTCAAAAAACTTAAACCGATTACCGAAACAGAAACGAGAGAATTAAACGATGACGACCAAAGGCATATCAAAACGGACACGAATGGAATGTTAGAACTCTGAGAAAACCATCTAGATTGACACAGTTCGGAGATGGAGAGACTCCATATTTCAATAGCTGGAATCAGTGAGATGAGGTGGTCTGGCAGTGGGGAAACAACAACATCAAATAGCAAACTAGTCCTACACAGTGGCAACAATGACGGCAGCAGATACGGGGTGGGATTTATGTGTCCGAACGCATAAAAAAGACACTGAGCTCCTGGGAACCCATTTCTGATAGACTCATGACGGCCAGATTCATGCTATGCCTCGACGGAAGACGACACCAAGACGACTTTTACACTGCCCTCACAGCAGCTCTCAGCAAGACGCGCAAGGTGACATTAACATCCTCATGGGTGACTTTAATGCGAAAGTAGGCCCCAACAACACCGGACTAATATCTGTCATGGGCAAACATGGAACTGGGACTCGCAATGAAAACGGAGAGAGATTAGTGGAACTCTGTCAGCTATTCCAACTGGTCATCGGCGGCACAATATTCCCACACAAAGATGTCCACACATACTCCTGGACATCTCCTAGTGGTAACACGCGCAACCATTTGCATTAGCAGGAAATGGAGACACTCACTACTGGACGTTCGGAACAAAAGGGGAGCAGCCATAGACAGTGACCATGAGTTGGTCACTGGAGAACTTTCAATAAAGCTCAACCGCAACTACTCAAGGAACACTGATAACAGCCGAACGCCCCCTTAGCGACTCCACTCTGAGGACGAGAATGACGTCCACATTGCGGAAGCACCCTAGAAGACCAATCATGGGAGCGCACCTGCAGACAGCTAAGGACCACAGCTGAGCAAATAATTGGGCTGCAACAACGCGGAAGAGCAGACTCGATATCTGGAGGGACCTGGGACCTGATTAGAAGGAGGAACCACCTGAAGCCTCTGGCGGACCAGCTCACACAGTACCGTGAGGAGTATCGCGGACTATGCAGAGCGGTGAAAGGGTCGGCCAGAAAGGACAAAATAGCACAGCCAGATAGACTTGCGGCAGACGCAGAACGAACAGCCGGCGAGAACAACATGCGCTCACTATACCAGCAGATTGCACGGATCACAGGAACCCATCACAAACAGAACAAACCAGTCAGAGATCTAGAAGGTAACCTCTTATGATGACGCACAAATTCGAAGATGGCGCCAACACTTCATGGGAATTAGCCACACCACATCAAAACGTGGCCATAGACTACAGGAGTGTTGTGCCGCCAAGTGGGAGTAGCAGGATACCCTCTGCACCCCCGAATGTAAGAGAAATCGTGAAAGCAATAAAGAAGCTGAATCACAACAGGGCAGCTGGCGAAGACAACATACCAGCCGAATTGCTTCAAGTTGACACCCAACTGATGGCTGAAATATTGCATCCACATCTCTCCCGCATATGGGAAGGCGAGACGGTGCCAGCCTCCTGGAAAAGCGGAATCACAGGAGTTGCGTAGATCAAGCAAACACACTACATAGAATTACCGAGCAAGCTGTGGAGAGCCCCGCTTTATCTCCTGTTCATCGACTTCAAGAAGGCGTTCGAAGGCAGCAATATGGCGATCACTTGCAAGGAAAGGAGTATCTTCGAACCTCATCGCTAACATTAAATCGATGTATGACGATGCCAACTTGGCGGTACTGCACAACGGAAAAACAAGAGAACCTTTCCAGACAAACACCGGAATTCGGCAAGGATGCCCTCTATCACCTCTACTCTTCAACATCGTGATCGACGAGTTAATGCTTGTCCAAGCGCGGAATTACGTGGAGTCTTACCAGACACCTTGAGGACTTGGACTATGCAGACGATATCTGTCTTATCTCTCATAGACTCGGCGATATACAAAGGAAAAGTGATGACCTCGTCAGGATAGCCAGCAGCGTCGGACTCGAGATAAACGTAGCAAAAACACAAGCTATGCGATTCAACCACTCCAACCAAGGAAACATCATCATAAATGGGAACCCAATCGAGTTCGTCAACAGTTTCCCATACCTTGGCACCATAATATCCAACAATGGTGGAGTGGATGATGATGTCTCGACTCGCCTTGGCAAAGCCCGCTCAGCTTTTGGGAGACTATACCGCATTTGGAAAAACAGAGAAATAAGCCGGCGAACAAAGCTCCGGATCTACAATGAGTGTGTGAAATCCATACTGCTATACGGAAGTGAGACATGGCATCGAAGAAAGTAACGCAGAAACTGCAGGTTTTCAGCAACAAATGCCTGAGAATCATATGTGGGATATTCTAGCCAAACAGAATAGCCAACACAGAGCTGTGGCGCGTTACGAGCGAGCCCCCAATACTCACCCAAATAAGGAAGAAGAAATGGATGTGGATAGGGCATGCTCTCAGGAGAAACCCTAGTAGCATAGTAAGGATGGCACTGGACTGGAACCCCAAGGAAGAAGGAGGGTAGAAAGGCCAAGAGCAACATGGAGAAGAACCGCTAAACAAGAACTTGGGAAAATACTAAACACACAGAACAAAACAGAGTTATTCCGAGAAAAATAAGAAGGAATTAAAAAAAAAAAATATATGGTCGGAAACTCTTCCTTCTGCCCGTTACATACTTTTCGGCGGAGGCGAGTCTCATGTCCTGATGTCCTGACGTTCTGAGGTCCTGTCACGGTCGCCATATAATTTTCGAAAAGATTCCAAAGAAGGTTTGGTGTTGTAGAGTCAAGACGCTCTGACTCTACAACACCAAACCTCAGTTAGAGTTACTTAATTCGAATGTTTCTTGTTCGCTCAACTTGGGCTGAGCTGACCCGTACATATAGTACTTATTCTATATACATATAGTTCCATATACATATATGTACATATGTATGTCTATATGTCATGTATGGCCTGACCACTTGAGCTGCAAAGTGCAAGATCAGCATTCCCACGTTCCGCGATCGGCTTATGTATAAGTGTTAGATCGTATTACTTGAGCGCTGGAATACTGGTGTAATTGTTGGTGGTCTTTTGGGTACTTGAACGTTATGTTTATTATGAAAAAGTGTCACAATGTTTTGAAGTTGTACCCATTAATTTAGTATATTTATAGGGTAGATATGCTACACCTCCCTTTTTAAAGAAATTACGTAATACATGTAGTCATTTAGTTCTCAATATTAATATTTTTAAAAATTAATTTTTGTTTTTTTAAATGATATTGATTTTTTTATTAATTATTAGCAATGTTTTGTCTCAAAGCATTTTTTTGTAATGACAGAATAATAAAAAATTAATGTTGAATTTTGTTATTTTTTGGAAAAAGAAATTCTTTTTTTTTTTTTTTTTTTTTTTATTTGTTTTGTTTTATTTTAAGTCTTAGCTTTTTCTAACATAAGTCTAGCTCTTTTATATGCTATTTCTAATCTAAATTTTATTTCCTTCGAGTAATCTTCTACATTATCTGTTTTATTAAAATTTGCGAACTGCCTTGGTAATCTTCCAAAGACTAGTTCTAATGGACAGTAATCATGCATGACTGATGGTGTTGTGAATTTTTTCACTCAGTGCCAATTTGAGTTGCTGATTTTTAGTATACCGGCTTGCATTTCAAGCCTTTGGAAGAACTGACCTAAATCAAAAATTCCATTGGTATATAAATAGTCAACATCAATTCTTGCAATAACTTTATTTCCTCATTTTAGTAAAGAAATAGATTCAGTTATTCGCATGATCACTACTTTTCGTAATTCATCATTTGTTATGACTTCGTGTACGTTGGGCTTAAATACATTTTGGATACTTTGCCTAGGCAATAGTTCCTTATTTGTTACTGTACAGTTTTTATCTTGTCTACTTTGTTGCCTGGTTGTGACTTTCAGGACTTTATATTGCATGTCTTTGAGTTCTGTTATATTTATACGCGAGAATGCGTCTGCTATAAAATAATCTTTCTCCTTTAGGTATTCTACTGTGAAGTCGTATTCTTCAAGCTCTAACCGCATGCGAGTTAATTTAGAACTCGGATTAGTCATAGCAAATAGGTACGTTAATGGTCTGTGGTCCGTTTTAATGGTGAAATGTTTGCCATAAATGTATGGCCTAAAATGGGTAATTGCCCGTTGAATTGCCGCTAGTTCTTGTTCCTTTGTACTCTTATTGCTTTCTCCTTTTGTAAATGAACGTGATGCATAAGCTATTGGGAGCTGAATCCCGTTACGGTTCTGAGTTAGAACTGCTCCGCAAGCTTGTTTACTAGCATTCGTTATAATGCAAAATTCTTTGCGAAAATCGGGATATTGTAATAATGCATAAGATTTTCTTTAAGGTATTCAAATGCGTTCTGGCATTCGCTTGACCATTCAAAAGGGACATTCTTTTTATATAATCTAGTTATGTGCCGTGAATAGTCCGCGAAGTTCCTTATAAATCGACGATAATAGTTGCAGAATGCTACAAATCGTCTTCCGCTGTCCGCATCATAAGGGACAGGAAAATTTTTGATGACGTCATATTTCTTGTCATCTGGCAATACTCCTTTTTAATCATGTGTTTTTCGGAACATCCTATCACCATTAATTCATCCATATAAAGGAATGCATGAGAGGGTTCTAAACCTGAGAATGATATAGTCATCATCCTCTGAAATTAATTTGGTGCTATTTTAAGACCAAATGGTAATCGCGTGAAGCGATATGAGCCATTGCTCGTTGAAAAAGATGTTATATTCCTTGAGTTTTCCTTAAGTTCTATTTGGTGGAAACCTGACATCAAGTCAAGGCATGAAAAGTATTTAGCTCGACCTAGTTGATCCAAAATGTCATCAATTCTAGGGAGTGGAAATTTGTTTTTTATTTATCTGACGATAGTCAATTACTAATCTCCATTTCTTCTCTTGTGAATTTGGTAATGATTTTTTCGGAACTCACAAGAATGGGCTGTTATACTCAGATACAGACGGTTCGACGATTTTGTCGCTAATTAATTTCCCTACTTGTTTTTTAATTTCTTCAACTGGATATGCGGGCATCTGTAGTTTTTTATATAAATGGGTTCATCATCTTTAAGTCTTAATGTTTGTTTATAAAAATTGTTTGTTGATATTGGTTCGGTTTCCAGTCCGAACACATAACTATACTGTGTGCATAATTCAGTTAATTGATTTTTAAATTGGATTTTAAATATTTTTAGTGTTGGTGTTATGAATGCCATAATCTTTAAAATTTTCATATTGGATTTTGTTTACTTTGACCAATTGGTCGGAATTATTTGTATTTATTGTATTATTGTATTTGCAACATAAATCCCCTGATTAGAAACAAGTATGTAATCATTTACAGTATTAATGTCTATTTTCCGAATAACTTGTAATCTGGCTGGCAGAAGAACTGTATTGTTTCCAGCGCTATATGTTATCGGAACATATATTGGATAATTTAAATTTTGGGGTCCAATTATAATCCAGTCTTCACTTGGTTTGAAATCTAGTTGACAATTGAATTTCTTTATAAAATCAATGCCTATTATTCCATCACATGGTATTGCAAAATTTGGGTCTACCAAATGAAATTCATGTGGAATAATATATTTTGTTGATTGGAGTTCTATTGAGGTTGTTCCTCGAGACACCTTGGACACCTTGGCCTATGCCTTCGATGTTTATTATTTTTTCTGTTTGTACTGTTATCTCTGTGAAACTGATTACAAATTTGGAGATGGCATCATTCATGTTTGTGAATGTGCCTGCTTGCATGATAAGTTTTACCTTATCAATGGAGCAATTCTGTATCATTGCTTTTACAGCTGTTGTAGTGCTGTATTTATTTGCTAAGACTGGCTGAGACCTTCATTGATATAGGCACCTTCAAGGGCCTTTGTCAGTTTCTCCACCTCTTGGGAGTATTGGTTAGCCGTTTTATTTCTCTGTTGTAGATGGATAAGCTTGGCAGATATCACTTCTACCGATTCTCCTTTTACTGCACTTGACAGTTGGGTAATGATTGCAGCAATTGTCTGCTCATTACTTATAAGGTTTCTTACATGGCCTTTAAGTTTAGTTTTTATAAGGCTTATCGCAGTCGTTTCATGTGTGCTCTTTAAGCTGTCTAGTAGACTTAGAGGTTTTCGTTAGTTTTTTGATGATTTTGTTATGCTTAACATAAATTGTAAGCAGAAATTGTAGAATTAGCACTATTGTAATGATAAGATCCACAACGCATTTATATTGTCTGTGTGATCTATAATTTTCACGTTATTAACTACGTTGGCAGTATTGTCTTTTGCCTCACTAGAATCGCTAAACCATCCCATTTTTTAGTTTATATTCAATGAAACGTTTTTTGAAGGAAAAAGTGAGATTTTCTATTTATGAGTTTTTCTCATTATTTCTATTTCTATTATTTTCTTCTTCTAGAAAATCAAAAATAAAATTTTTACGTTTAAGAATTAAGAATTGTTATATTTTGTCATTTACGACGTGGAAATAATAGTTGTTAATAAATGTGGTTGGCTCACATATTTGTTTAAAATAAAAAAAAAATTGTCCAACCGCATTGTTAGTAAAAAGCCTAACAGATATTAGTGTTTTTCAAGCAGCGGTTTCCTGCCTCGGCTTGGATTTAGAAATTAAACTAAGGCAATTTGGGTCATTGGCATTTATTTATGTAGCCCGTTTGCGTTGTTTCGCACCTTGCGAAAGCTTGTTTTCAATGTTTTCCAGACGCTCTTTGTAGCGTTGCCGGGATGTCTCGTCTCTGGCCAACGGGGTCATTTACCCTTTTTCCGAAGCGTTTGTGCTTCTTTGGTTTCTTCCTTTCCTGCCTTGCCCGGTACTCAGCTATTGTGAGTGGGCGTGGTCCATCTGCAGGGTTTGGCTGCAGAGCTTCTTCTAACGTTGGCAAGTCCCTTTCCCTGTTTCCCCCCGGGCCCGGACTTCTGAGGAGGGCCCGGATTTTTGACGGAATCATAACTTATATCATATAGGCCCGGGCCCGTCGACAGGGGGTGGGGGGCGACGGGGTGTTTCCGCCCGGGCCCGTATTCTCTGTCGCCGGGCCTGAATACATGTATATATACATATGTAAATACTATATACATATAGTTCCATATACATATACATATGTATGCAGAAGGCATGGTCGGAAACGCTTCCTTCGGCCTTTAGCAGACTTTTTAACGAATCTAGTATATCCTATTATTCCACAAGTAACTTATACCCGTTAGTATGGATTTTCTAAAAGGGAAGTATGCCAGTTTCTAATACCCAACATACCCAAATTTATGACCAACGTTTAAGTAGTTTCAAAGAAGACGATTCAAATAAAAAATTAATATTTAATTATAAACAAATATTGTATATATTTACAAATAACTTAATTATGAACGTCATAATTTACTACATTAGATACAGCTCAACGAATAGTATTAACCCCATTCTTCTCAGCATAGGGACTATAAAAATACATCTAAGCAATGAAAACAATAACAAACAAGAGAGAGCGCTATTTTTTTTTTATTTATTTACGCGCGAGTCCCACGGCCACACCTCACGCCCAACCGACCGAGGGTCGCTGCCGTGTATCGTACGGCTCGAATCGCGGGAAGATAGACGCGATATAGAAGACAGTAAAGGACGAGGAAATATATGTATATAGTAGTAAGATCTAAGAATTCGTTAAGTATGTTAGTATTGATCGCTTTAAAAACGGCAGAGAGTCAGAATTAGAGATAATAGGATACAATCTATTATAGTCAGAACATAATACTTTGTAGGGATCATGCAACTCATAATTAGATCTACAATGATTTAAAATTAGAGGTACGTAATTTCTAGTAAATCTGCTCGGAACAGTGAAGTTTAGCCGACTAACCAAGTCGGAACTATCCACTTCACCACGAATAAGGTTAAAAATGAAGACTGGTCCAAGCATCGTTCTACGGTTAGCTAAGGAGGGTAAGTTAATTAGCATTAGTCTACTTGTATAAGGAGGTAATCTAAGGTTTGCATCCCAATTAAGCCGCCATAAGGCAAAAAGTAAGAAGTTCTTTTGAACCGATTCAATTCGGTCGAGTAAACTTCATATTGCGGACTCCAAACAGGTGATCCATACTCGAGGATCGGACGGACTAGAGAAATAAATAAGGTTTTGGTCATGTAAGGATCATTAAATTCCTTTGACCACCGTTTTATAAAACCAAGCACACCTCTGGCCTTATTGACAATAGACGAAATATGGTCTGAAAATTTAAGTTTAGGGTCCAGAAGAACACCAAGATCATCAACATGTGTTATTCTGTCCAAAGAGCACCCACTTGAAGTGTAAGTTGCGTGCATTGAGTTGGCACGACAAAAGCTCATAACTTTACACTTAAGTTTAATACGTTATCACGGCACCAGGTTTAAAAGCAATCTAGATCGGATTGTAAGTATAAATGGCGAGAAATGTCCTTATATTGCGAGTATAATTTTACATCATCAGCGTACATTAGTACACGCGAATGATTATTATTAAGGGAAGGTCGTTAATAAATAAGGTAAAAAGGAGCGGACCTAGGTGGCTCCCTTGTGGGACGGCGGATGTGACTCGGAGAATACAAGAAAGAGAATTTTTAAAAAGGACCGTTACGTCCTGCCATTCAGATAACTTAGAATCCAATTTAGGAGATCAACAGGGAAACCTAATAAATCAAGTTTTTTTATTAAAAGTGAAAGATTAACAGAGTCGAATGCTTTACTAAAATCCGTATAAATGACATCTGTTTGAAGATTATTTTTGAAGTCCTGTACTACGAAGGAGGTTAGCTCCAGAAGGTTAGTAGTTGTTGATCTGCGTTTCATGAACCCATGCTGACTTGGTGATATAATTGACCTACAAAGGTGCTGCAAATGAGGAGTGATAACGTTTTCAAAAAGCTTAGGGATAGCAGACAATTTGGAGATTCCTCTGTAATGGTTGCATCCGATTTGCTGCCTTTTTTATGGAGAGGGATCACAAAGGACTCCTTCCATATTTGGGGGAACTGTGTAGATTCCAGAGATAAGTTAAACAGTTTTAGTAGAGGCTTGCACAAGGCTTCCGCACAGAACCTAAGCACACAGGCAGGAATTCCGTCGGGACCTGGCGAATAGACAGGCTTAACTCGCTGAAGATCATAAAGCAGTGAGCTTTCGTTTAAAGTGGGACAGAATATTAAATTTGACTTTGATACCGCTTAAGAGTAAGGTTGTTCAGAATGAGGTAACGTAGAATATGTGGTTTGAAAAAACTTGGCAAATAGATCGGCTATGCCTGATCCGATGTTACCGAAGTATTTTCAAAAAATAGCGAGGAAGGGTAACTGGTTGTTTTGCGCTTAGTGTTAACGAAATTATAAAACTGTTTGGGATCCTGTGCGAACTGGAACTTACAACGGTTTAAATAATTCCTATAACACTGAGCGTTAAGCACGGTAAAATTTAACCGAGCACTTACATATTTAGAAAATATAGCTTTAGAACCGGTATTTTTAAATTTTATATAAAGTCTGGACTTAACATTTCTTAGGTGTGTCAACTCTTTATTAAACCAAGGAGGTTTGTTAGAGGACGGATAGTACATCGAAACAACAAGAGTTAAAAAATGATTTAATTGCAGTATACAAATATCTATGGCATCGCCATTATGCTGCAAGAATATAGATCGGACCAATTAAAGCCAGATATAAAAAGATTTAGCCTCCGAAAGTTTGCCTTACGAAAAAAGAATTCGTTTGGTTGACTTATCTGTCCTCTCTTTTATTACGGTACCTGTGTCGATTGTCACCTCGAAAGTTGGATGGTATGGATCTTCTGGTTGACTAAGAGGTGCTACTCTAGTCAGAAACACACATTCAGGATTGTAACAAAACATAGATCCAATAAACGACCAAGAGAATTTCGATATAATTAACTTGCGACAACGATATGTCAAGCAAGCGTCAATAAAGTCATGCTGTGCTATAGCAGGAGAATATTCGACTGTTCTTCTGTGGACCACTTAGTGCCTGGTATATTAAAGTCACCTAAAACAACTAGTTGGTCCCTATCGGACAGTCTGTTTGAAACGGATTGGATAGCGGACAAATGGTTAATATTTTCAGGAAATTCAGAAGACGGCGGAAGTCGAGTTCCCCGACTATCTGATACCCGTTACTCAGTTAGTGGAAGTGCGAAGAAGAGTCTTCAACACTAACGGTTTCTGGCGCTTTGTGGGCGTGGCAAAAAGTTTTTTGGAAATCGATAGAAATTTAGAAGACTATTACAAAATGAAAAATATTAAACATCTTTCAAAAGTGTGGGCGTGGCGGTTTTGGGTGGTTTGTGGGCGTAGCAACATGAATCAACAAACTTTCGCTGCGTCTATGTCTCTGGAGTCTGTATGCTTAGTCTCAACTTTCTAGCTTTCTAAGATCTCAGCGTTCATACGGACGGACAGACGGACATGGTCATATCGGATCGCTTTTGATACTGATCAAGAATATATATACTTTATGTAGTCGGAAACGCTTCCTTCTGCCTGTTACATACTTTACAACGAAAATAGTATACTCTTTTACTGTACGAGTATCGGGTATAAAAACTAAAAAGATCCTTTACAACCAAATTTTGTTAAATTCAACAAGGATATTAAATCCTTTTAATGAGGGGCAAGTGACGTATACGCAAACACCCTGGACACCAAACCTCACAATTCCAGAGCCCACTAACTAACAAGATTCTAATATCTCATATTCATTAAAATTAATACAATAGAAATATTGAAACCTGTTTTTAACTAATTAGCAATCTTTAAACGCAATTTACAGATCAGAAAGAGTCAACAAAGGTCATCATTATAAAATCATCTAAGCCAAAAATAAAATTATACTAAATAATGTTTAAATGATAGTCTTGATAACATAAGTTAAGTATGTTCCACAG